>NC_079148.1:116341422-116948784 GCF_945859685.1 Eupeodes corollae
AAATTACAAAATGCCCTTGACATTTGTTTTTGAAAAAAAAAATCATTAATCCATTTGGGATGATTTATTTTTAACATTGGGTCATTTTCACCTGCCTTAACGGTGCCATACAATGAATCATTTTTGAAGTATATTAACAACATGTGTTCTTGTTACAGCTTAAGGAAGCTATTTTTTTGTTAGTATTTTTAGATTGTACTTTATCTAGAGAATTTATTTTTAAACAATTAAAATTGCGCATTGTTTGTTTAGTGTCACTATCCCATAAATTGTATTAATGTCAAAAGGGTTAGTTTATATTAAGGAATTGTTTTATTTCTAATTTTAATTGTACTTTGGTGTTGAAAAGTAAAAGTGAACAAATTGCATAAGATTGAATTATTGTGATTTTATAATGCTTTAGTTTTTTTCAAAGAATAATATTAAGTGTTAAGTGACCGTTCTTTCAAACATTTTTGAAGACGATTAAAGATTAAGTCTTCTAAAAATATTTAAAATTTCGAGAATGAGTATTAGTAGCTTTTAGGGCGATTTTAAATAAACAAATGCAAACTCTCATGTTGGTCATCTTAACATTTAATTACTATCACGAGTTGAAACGCAAGTTAATTTTTTTTTAATCTTATTTTTATTCCCCAGTTAAAAAATTTAAGTTGATTTAGAATTTTAAAATAACCCAGGGATAGTTTGGAAAATATAGCAAGAATTGTTAATATATAATTTTATTATTAATATTGAGTATTTATCAAGTGAACTAAAAATTAAGGGGTTGAAATTCATCCATGAATATTATAACAATATGCGGTCCCAAAGACTGATTCAAAATGTAAGGGATTAGAACCCATACTTACGCCATTGTATCATCATCAACGTCACAATTCTCGGCATTTTGGCAGTCACATACTGACTTTAAAGGTTGTGTACGGTGTACAAGAATTTGTTTAAAATACTTCATATTATTAAATATTGCTTACAATCAAAAATGAATGTGGTTACAAAATTTTCTTGACTTCGTCATTTTCTAAGAATTTTGTTGAAACTTGTTTGTTTTTTTTTTTCAACTCATTTTCTGATTCAAACTTTTATAAATCGTCACCTGAGTGCTATCTTGTTCAATAGACCATTTTTGACGAAATTGAGTAGAAATGCAGTTTTAATCATTCGAGGGTGCCCTTTCGATTGCAGCAAACCGTTTTGTTCTATTTCATTTAGTTTTCAAGTTATGGAGAACTGTTTTGTTCAATATACCACTTTTCTGACCATTTTGAGTATCACTTTTGTTCAAAAAAACACTATTTATTCTTTTTGTATCATATTGAACAATTCATAGTATTTCATAATTTTTTTCCAGTAATGGATTCGCACTACTGCTGAGCAAATACTAAAAAACCATATCTCGGCTTACTTTAATGAAAATAAATGTAGAGACAGCGAGAAAACATGTTTCCTATAATATTTATCTAAAAGTTTGCAATGAATCATTCATTTTGTCGTTTTTTAAACCCAAAAAAGATATTTGCGATAAAGGTGCTAAGTTCACAGCAACAAGAATTCCGAATACAAGTGAAAAACGGGATTATGACGTTCATCGCAATAATCATAGTGAAGCAAAGGCTCAGCGTGATATCGATCGAAAAAACAAGTGTAAGAATACAGTTGTTATCGCTTATGATCTGCAAAATGTTTTTTCGCTGCCGAAAGCAAATGCTTCGAGTTATTTTAAATATGCTATATATAATTTGACGGGATTTTGCCAAAATAATAAAACCACCTACTGCGAAATTGAACACGAAACGCTAAGCGACCGGTCTGGAATTGACATATCATCTGGTCTGACTATTATTTTGAACAAAGTTCTGGAAGATCTTCCAGAAACGAAACGGAATATTTTGTGGTCCGAAGCTTGCATTCCCAAAGTAAGAACAGAATGGTATCCTTAGCCATTCTTAAATTAATGGAATGTAATACTAGTATTGAGACAATTACACACAAGTAAATCGCCAAATAACGAAGCAATGACCTCCTTTCCTTGTATTATAAGACAAAACATAGTGAAGATTTTCAAACAGTCAGAATCGCTAAAGCTATGAGAGCCTCAAAGTGTAATATCCTTCCTACTGTCGAACAAAGTGTTTTCAACATAAAGCTAACCAAGGAAAAGAAAAAAGACATTCAAGCAATGTTAAAGTTCATGCTTAACATACAAGATCAACGTTTTTACGAAAACATAATAAGAAACCATTAAATGGAATGTAATGATTAACCCTGGATAATAGAACCAAATATAGCCTAAAGTCAATTTTGCCTAGAACATCCGTAAAAATAAAACACAAATTTCACCTCTAAATACTTTTAAGTAAAGCTAAATTTAAAATGAACTTATCTGAGCATTTAGAAGTGAAATTTATATACTTTTTTTTAAAACAATACAAACATACCAAGATATTCAAAATATTGTTGTCTCCTTTCATAGTACTGTTCAGAGAACCAAATGAAATCTGATTTGAATATTATTATTATTAAAATTTATTAACTATAAATTAAAATTCACAGGTTAATACATATTGTTAAGAGACTTAGCTGCTGAGGCTTCTGACTCTTTATAAAAACTGAGCTTGTATATTTTTTTTTAATTAATAATGTAAAAAGTAAATAGTATAAATAGTGAGAAATAAATATTTATGTTTTAAAGTTATTTTATAGTTTTAAGAATTATATAGTTAGATTTTAAAGTTGTGTAGGTTTATAAAGTTGTATATTTTTCTGATGTTATTTGGATCGAAGTTTCCTAGTATCTCGGTGGTTGATAGATTTGTATTGTATATAGTTTTAGTTTGTTGGCAGACTTAATGAGATGGTCTCTTATTTTGCTAATTATGACGGTGCTGTTGTTGCATGCAGAACTGCCAAACTGTCCGAACAGATCACAAAGTGGCCTTGTAGTTTTGTTAATATCTCTGCAGTCTTTAAGATCGCAGTAGCTTCAGCGGTGAATACAGAGACAGTATTGTCCAGAATTCCAATGGACAGAAGGGAACCATCTTCGTAGATTGTAGCAAACGAAATTGTTACTGTTCAATTTAATACAAAGTTATTCTGGTTTCCTATAATATCCTTGTTAATTTCGGTTTTGTTCAACATTAAATTTTTTTGTTCAAAATCCACAAATTTTATCAATTTATCTTTCAGAAAAACATCACTTCCAAATATAAATTTGGTAAAATAAACAAAAGTTTGCGATCTTTACTTTAAAAATCTATTTCCCAATATTTTGAAAAATTGACGTAGGATAAGATAGAACTCAGGTGAAGAAATGTTCGCGTACCTTCCTAAAACAGTCTTATCTTAAAAATTACGAAATCTAACTAAAACCTGTTCGTGTACACAAGAATTTCGTACTTTTTGGTAAAAGAGAGCGTTCACGAGATAGTAAAATATTTCCCCAACCTACGAACCTTAGCTCAAGAAATTTGTTTGGGCTGATTTGTGAAAAGTGTCAAATTTGATAGAACTTCAAATAAATTAAATAAATTGCTCTCTTTTGTCGTTACTTATGAAATTTAAAATTCTTTTCCCAAAGAACAGCAACAAGATTGCAATTTTCAAGTTTCAATTTAATCAAGTTTTTTCATAAAAAAGCAATGGACGAGCATGATGTTGCTTGAAGTTCATGTTGTCTTAATTTATCCATTTACAAAATAAAAAATTCTTATCGCGAAATGGAACGATGATGTTTCAAAATTTACATTTTTTTGACAATCAAATTGTTGGAAAAATTTGTTGTTTTTCCGTTCGTTTACTTTTTTGTAGTTTGCCTTTTTGTGAGAGAATTTTACCCCCACTCTTGAAAATATATCTTTTTACAAATTTTAGTGCAGAAAGTAAGCGAACGGACTTAATATATCCTTGTCAATACCCAACCTTACTTGTCAACTTCAGTTTTTTCAGAAGATATGAAAATCTTAAATCTCTTGAGTGAGTAAAAACAAATGACTGAACAAAATCTGCCTTAGCTTACTTTGGAATTGAAGTTGTTCCAACAAAATATTGTTAAAGGAATGAAAATAATGTATCCACATTTAAACTTTAAAACAGCCTGCTATATTAACAATACTGTAACTTTAACACTGTATGTTACTGTTTCTTGATTTAAATGCATACAACTATAAAATTATCTTAAATTCCTATCCTATCCTATCAGCCTACTGAATTTAACCCTTCTTAAAAAATTCACGAAGAAACCGTTTCTGACGTTTAAAAATGTAAATACTGCTCAGTCTACCTTTACTAAAATCTATGCAATTTAAATAATTTTTAAAAATAAAATAGTAAAAATAAGTTAAACAAAGTTTAAAACATGGTTTCGAGATCGTTATAACACCCACAATAATTTTGTTGTTTGGCTTTTATGTAAAAATAAAAAGAATTGTATTTCTATGATACTAAAACAGGAGATATTTTGAGTTGAACAATAAGTTTGTATTTGCCACCAAAAGGAAATATATGGCAAGTATTGCCTTCGTAAAAAAGTTCGAACTCCAGGTTTTAATCAAACATAACATTACAATGGGAGAAAAGTGAAAGCACAAACCTTTGGGTGAATTGAGTTCAAACTTGGATTTTAAAGTTTTAAGCTGATTTGTATTAGTCGTTTTATCGGTTTTAAGACTAAAGGCGTGGTCCTCAGTCGATACACATTTGTTGTTTAGAAAATCGCAAATTCGAATTTTCTCAAAAACAAACCATTAAATTTTTATTAAATTTTCTCTAAAATCTTTTTTCTTAACTTGGCTTCTTTCAATAGAAAAATAATATTTTTGTATTGCTCCAGAAGGGTACCTCCATAGAACCGCTATTTTGGTTTAAAGTTTCCATAAGTTTTCTCAAGAACTTATGACCTGATTTGAATAATTTTTTGTCTGTGCAAGCTATTTTTTTTTTATGAAAAATGTCTGTGTAGTTTTTTGGATTAAAAAAAACATTATTTTTATTTTCAAAATTCTATATCTTGAAAATGGGCCATCATTTTTTTTTTACAAAAAATAACAGTTTAACCCGTATCAACAAGATCTAAGTAACTACATACTAAAAACATTTTAAATCTTATATTTAAAAAATGTACATATATACAAAATTACCACAAAAAAAAACTATTACAAGTTTCGAATTTGTTTTTAACAAATCAAGGTTTTTTGATTGGCGTTTAATTTTTTGCCGACAAACAAAAGAGAGTCTTTGGATGTAGAATAAAGTTGGTGCACTTTATTTACTTTCCATAGGAAGTTATTGTAATGGGTCCGATTTGTCAAATTGAAAATTTTGACATTTCTCGACGTTTTAAAGTCCCTAGAGTCGAAATAAAAGATTTCCGTTTTTTCATAAAAAATAAAATCTACAAAAAATAGTACGCAAATTTGGTAAAAATTGATACGAGTACATAAAGACAAACTTTTAAGCAAGATAAATCGACAGACGGAATGGGAAGTTATCAGTGTGGGTCGCATCCCAGCCTCTTTTTTATTAAAGAAGTACTAAACAAACTAAGGGAAGGTGAGAAACAGATATAAAATCATTTATTTCGTGTTTTCAAGTTGTTAGCACTGGCTTTTGATACCTTTCAAACTGAGTTGTCATTTGAAGTATTATAATATTAGTTGAATGTTTACCGTTAAACGGAGCCACTTTATGTCACACAATGATTATATTCATCATAATCGACCGAATAAAAAAGCAATTGCTGAAACTGTGAGGAAATTTGAAGGATTTTGGAGCGTTACTGCTGTTGAATATATATTGATATTCCGATTTCTCGGATAAGTTTCTTTCACACTTAGTTTTAAGTTTTACGTCAAAAATATCCAAGTTATCAATGTCACAACAGAAGTGTTCTAAGAAAATGCATTCTAAAGGTGAAGTATTTTTGTCTGCTTTTAATTTTTACTATAAATTTTAAGTGAGCCTTTCATAAACATTTCGAGATGTCTACCTTTACTTTAAAACCTAAAAATTTCACTAAGATAGAAAATAGAGAAAATTCAACATAATAAAAAAGTAAGCATAAGCCCAAATGAACCGCTAATATGTAAAATCATTTAACGATAAAAAACTTCAGTGACATTGCATAAAAATATGAATTAGTTAATGACACAATTAAAATAAAGTTAGTGGTTTCATACGCAAAGCCGATGATACATTGTATTTGGGAGGAAATATCATTCACACTCCGTTGGACATAACGGCTTAAATCTTATAATGACGTGAAAGCATTTAGATATAAATTAATTAACTCTCCATAATAATTTAGTATTGCCGCCCACGTCAGTGATTTTCGTTATTTTGACAATCAATATATAACCTGATATAATTCCAGATGCTAATGCATATTCTATTTATATTTTTAATTGTGAACAAACAAAAAGTCCGACTGAAATAAATTCTAATTGGCCACGAACGATATTTTAGCTGTTGGCACTTTTATATACTATATACGAGTATGTATTCTGAGAGTTTTATTTTTGGAATAAAAATATAAATTTTGTTTCGAAAAACACCACATTACAAAAAAATGCAATGCAATTATATTTTTTTTCTTCATCTAAAATTATTTTGGCATCAAATTGTGTCACAATAAATTACCATAATTTAATAGTGTTGAATTCTTGACATTTCCGACATGTCCTTAAGAATTCTTTTCTGAAAGATTATGCATATGTAAATTATTATGTAAGCTAATCAGTTATTTTTTCTTTTTATTTCAAATTTAAAGGTTCAATTAGGTAGTCCAGCGTATGGAGAAGTTCTTCGAGGAGATATTGTTACTAAAATTGGAGAGTATGATTCGCGGGATATACGTCACTCAGATGCTCAAATGCTTTTTCGCACAGCCGGAAATGAAATCAGAATAGTTGTGTCAAGGTGAGGGTTTTGAAAATTGTATGTATTTCTCTATAATCTAATTTTCTCTTTTCTGCTTTCTTCAGGGATAGCAAAATTGCCTATACACAGGGCTTGAGTAATGAATCTTCAAGATGTAATTCTACCATCCCACCTGTTAGCCCTGTCAACACCGGAAATACCCCTCATAGGTAAGAACTTTGCTTAAAGTGTGATCTAGAAAATAATAAAAATGTAAATGTTTTGTTTGTGTATATAGGGGACCATCACCATTTCTGCCAGGACCTGGTCAATATGATAGGGCAATGCACTCACCAGTGAACACTCTGCCACATACAGTATTTCCAAATTTGAATGAATCTGGTGGATATGTTCCACCATATCGTCCAGATTCGTCAGCATCACAAAGATTTAGTCCAATGCCAACTAGAGACCATCAACAGGAAGTTCAAGAAGAACAAGCAGCTATTGTAAATCAGGTAAGCTAGTGGCACTTTACAAAATATTTGAATTTGACCAATCTGTTAGTGGGACAGATTTTAAAACTGTAACGGTTTATTTATGTTAAAAAATATTGCATAGTTTTTGGCCCGAATGTTTTATATTGACTCCCCGTTGTATGTTTTGATTCAAAAACAACTTAATATTTGAAGGTTTTTTTGGATGAGTGTAAGCAAAGACTTTACATAAACATATGACAACTTTCTTTAAGCAGCACCCTATTTACTTTATCTGAAAAAAAGGGTGATCAAATTTTAGGTTCCGATGTTGATTTTGAATAAAACATAAATTATTTTGGAATTTTTGATGTATCGAACAAAATATTGTGCAAATGACCCCCGCGACCTCACAAAATACGACCAGCCCATAAACTGCATCAAACACACACACTCTCAGATTATCATTCGCCAAAATGCGCAATTCTGCTTATTGACGAATTTACTGAGGTGATAATGTGCCTCATCACTAAATATGAATTTCTTCGAAAAATGTTCATCTAATCTTGCCATTTCTTGCCACCATTCTGACCATTGACGACGCTTTAAATGTTCAAGAAACTTTTGGTCTTAAGTCAACTGCATGAAATGCAGAAACAAACTTCACGCTTAGGTGTGGTTCACATTCAACATCGGCCTTTAAAATGTAACCACAAATTAATTGGAGTAAAATGTATCACACGCATAGGATCCTAACTGAATGTTGAACTGTTTTTAAAGCAGGCCAAAGTCTCAATGTGAAATTATAACCAGGGCCCAATTTAGAGGTACAGAGGCCTCGGGGCAATAATGTAGAGGAGGCCCCCTCACCCCAAATTACTTTCAAAATAAAGTAAACCATTTTTTTCACTTGAGTTTTTCAATAAGCAATTTATTGTGAAACCAAGTAGATTCCTTTAGTATTGAACAAACACATATACAAAATATAAACGGAAAAAAGAATTATCTGAAATTAAATTTTAGCGTTAGAGAACGGAACTTTTCGAGCTTTTTTCGTCGAAAAATCGTTGATGATTTTGTTGAAATCCTGTTCTCGGAGTAAATCGCTTTCAATGCTCAGGAGAGAAAGCTTCCATTGACGGTTTTGTCAATCGTGGTTCGAAGGCTATTTTTATAAGTTTCATTTTTGAAAATGAGAGCTCTCCAGTGCAACTTGCTACCATCAAAACAATGCAATTTCGATTTTTGGAAATGTAGCACTGAAATTTTGATTTTTGACAATTTGGCAGTAAAATAGTTCCGGCGATTGATCTGTTCCATAGTCCTTTTCCTTTTTGTATGAGTCAATCAAAGACACAAATTAAACCAACTCAATACCAAGACTAGGCTCTAAATCATCTGGATACGCTTTTACCAATGACTCTGTTGTAGGGTGCAAATTTTCAGCATCCATATTCTCGATGTGATTCAGGAATCCAAATCTCGAACGTGCAGCTTTAAAGGCATGCAATCTTTCAGTACGAAAAACGTATAACTGGTCAATAACTGGGGTGAAGGCGGATACTTTGTATTTTTCCTTGGGTGACAGATTTGCATCTTGTGCTTTCACGTAATCCAGCGGATAAGCTCATATTCGTTCTGGTGCGGGTGCGTGATTGTACATATTCATCAGTATGGGATATTTTTTTTGGCTGCTTCCTCGTATTTATCAAAATCATTTCGTTTGGATTCCACGAATGATTTCAATGATTCTAAAGAACGCATTGCCTATTCAAGAATAGTTTTCGGGTCTTGCAACATCTTGTTTGTAGCGTTGAATCACTCCAAGATATCGTTCCAAAATGTTGGAAACAAAGCGGTTTCGAGACCACTCATTTTCTGTAGAAGTTGCGTTGCTTCATAACTCACTATGTCTTTTTGTTCTTTATTGGAGGATATTTTGGTTAGATCTTCTTCGATTTCCGAATAGCCATTGACTAAGGCTTTCGTATATATATTTTTTTTCAAGACTAAAAACTGTCCGTGAGTGAGGAAATATATGTATATCAATGATTTCTGTTATTTAAGATTAATGTAATTAAATAATCATGTATGAACAAAGTACTACGTGAAGATGTTTACTAATTTCAATTTGAAAAAAAAAAAAACAATATTAAAGTCTCTATTGTGGGGCCCCGGGGCTTCTGCTCCTGTTGCCCTCCCTTAATCCGGCCCTGATTATAACTTGTGGTTTTTGAACCAGTTGTATGTTCTAAAAATTTTTAGATAAAACTGTGCCAAAAACCTTTCCAAGAATTACTAGTATTTTTTTTAAATATGTACAAATATCAGTTAGGCCAATTTTCACCTAGAGTAACCCTTATTACAAATAGTTTTGATTTTTTGAAAAAAAAAAACAAGTCTCTGTATTTATGTAAAATCGGGATAGTCGACAGAAAATTTGCCTAAATTAAAAAATATCTTGCCATGAATTTAAGAAAAATAGACTTAAATAACTTTTCGAACGTTCGTCATTGATTTTTGTCAACCACACGATAACTTTTCTTTCCCCATCATTGGCGGTTGTGAGAACATTTTTCAGTGAATTAGTTTAATAATTTTTAATGTTTTGATGTACACATTTATTTGTTAAATGTATTTTCATATCACATACATTTTAATTTGAATTTGTTAAAATCGATTTAAAAATTTCAATGTCAAGTTTTTGTGTCGTGCACTTTGAGTCTTCAAAAAAAAAAGAAAAAACTAAAGTAATGTCTCATGCACATAAACTTAATTTTTTTTACAGGCATAAATTCCTAGAATCCATTACCAATTATTGGCAAATGCAATTTTTAACTGAATTAAAGATGAATTATAAGCACATGCATTGGTCTCGATCAAAAATTCGGAGGATTACTGACTGAATTTAATAAAATAATATTTTTGAATTAACACAAAAAAAAGAAGAAAAACTGAATAAATAAAAATAATTATTTTGGGTTGAAATATTTGATCCTAAAATATGTTTTCAAATATTTAATTAAATTAGTAGTTTCTCTTTTTTGTTTCATGTTCCATCTATGTATGTGTGTTTATAGTGTTTTTACATGTTATTTGTACATCATATTCCATTCTTTCAATTTAAAATAAAATATTAAAATATAAAATGAACGATTAGAAAATATCAGACACTAAATATATTTTTAGATGGTCAAATATTACACAATATTTATTTCTGCTCGGAATTTTTCGAAAATACCACAATGTCAAATTCTGATTATAGTTCAAATGATGAAAGACACTTAACTTAAGGTAAAGGATTTTATCTAAAATCAATCAAGTGAATGATAAATGGTGTGTCCGAAAAAAAACATACACGTTTTTAATAAAAGATACAAAAATATGATTATCAACAGTAACAATATGAGTCACCTAAATAAGCAAAACAGTTTCTAACAAAGACAAAATAAGCCTCAGTTAATTGATTTCAAATGAGGGAAATATATATACATCTGTATCCTTTTTATGTCAATTAAATTATGTTATTAAATTTGTAATGATGAATTTTATTTCAAAAACAGAAAAGATAATCTTTTTCGTATTGAAGCTGATTCTGTGATAATATGAAAACCAAATTACTTGGTTTTGGAAAATAAAGCTAATGTTCCTGACATATGATCTCGATGCGGTAAAACACAAACTGGGTCTTTTAATTAGGCTAAATATGCGATGTTAACTATTCAATAGTTTACAAAATTATGTGCATTTTAATTTTCAAATTGAATTTTGAGTTTCTAGTAAATTGTAAAGAGCTAGTATGAAATTTAGAAAATGATTGACCTTAAGGTGTTTTAAAATCTGATAAATATTTTTCATAGGTCTAACTCCAGTTCAGTCTTCTGTATCTTTAATTTAGAAGAATAAACAGTCGCAAACGTTTTGTATATATAACGTACAAAATTCATTGGTTTTCGACAAAAGTAGTGGGTTCAATTATGTAACACGCCTTTCCATGAAATAGCAATTTATTTTTACCCACGAATTTATTAAAAATTAAAAAAACTATGTAAGTTAATTGTAAACATACCAATATTACATAATTACAATATTAAATAAATATAAAAATATGATTTCAATCAATTAAGGATTTTAAATTTAAACAATTTCGTACAATATAATTATTTATACAAGAAATAAAAGTTATTTTTATAACATTTAATTTAAATATGAAAATAGCTACTTTAACTTTAGATAATGACACAATTCCATATGTCTTCTAAGTTTCAGAAATTTTAAATAAATTGGTCTGTTCCCCAAATTTAGACTTTTTTACTTCTATTTTTCACAAACTGACACTTTTTAAGCCTGTTCAGATGCTTGCCCTTATTATTTATATTTTTAGTTCGAAAAAGTCGAACAGTCAAAATTCAATCAAAAATTAAAGATTGAGGTGATTTCGATAGAGATATTCGGGACGTTAAATAAAGTAAGGTATAGGATATTATTTATTGTAAATAAAATGTTAATTAGATTTTTTATAAAAATTGTACCGCATATTGAAAACGTCCTTTTTTGCCATATATCTTTATTCTGAAGGTTATTAGTTTTTTTGTTCGTAAAATATTCGAGTTGAACATCTTGATATGATTATCTGTAAAAAATGTATTTAAAGTCGACTGGTTCTTCAGATATGGAGGACGAAAAATGATTTCCGAAAGTAAGGACGTAAACACTGACATCTCTCTTTTAAAACAAATTAATACGAGAAACTGAGAAAATAAGTACTTGTTTAAATTTACCCATATTGACCTTAATTCCTGTAGGCTTGTATATTAAATTAAAAAAAAATGCTAATTGGAAATTGGTCTTGAAACATCAATACAAATTATGCAGGAAGTTTAAATGTAGTTACGTTGACTGCCATGTGACCCACCGGTGGGCCACGCAAAAGTTTCTCAGGAGGCCATGTAAACCACCAATGGGTCATAGTTAGTATATTTTTTCATCAATGCTTTTTATGTGGCTTGCGATTAAGATTCATTTTTTTCTTCTTTGGCACCTAGATAAAAGTCCGTTCCTGATAGTACAAAAAAAAATTTGTATTTGTTTATCAAAATTCAGGATTTTATTAGCCTATTTCCAGCTAAGTTTTTTTGCTTTAAGCCTAGTACGCTGCTGATGCGAAACGAAATTTTTCGGTGGTCTCCAAGTGTAGAGCGAAATTAAAACGAAAACCACAACGGAAAAATATTTGTGTAGAGTTCTGTCAGCTGTGGAAAACAAAAAACAAAAACACCGAAAGTCACGAGTAAACAATTTTCAATTTTGATTTGTAAACAATTTTTTCCAATAAATAAATTAAACGTCAAAATTTCGCAAGCAATTAATATACCGGGCAATTAAATTGAGAACGAAAAGAGTGGAGAATTGTACTAAAAAATCTAGTACAGCTATCCACTAAAATGACACATTTCGTTGTTCAGCAGCGTACTGAAAAACGAAAAGCACAGCGAAATTTTTCGTTTATGATTTCGTCATGTCATTTTTGTATGGGAAATTTCGTTTCGCATCAGCAGCGTACTAGGCTTTAAGCTAAATTTTTTATACAAAATTAAATTACAATAATAAGTTAACTTAAAAAAAAATAATAATAAAAGAAATCTAATGTTTTTATTGAAACATTCCATGCAGAAAGTTGGGTTTCCCTCACACGTACTGCAATATGTGGAGACGTATGTTTGGGTTTTTTTGACGCAACAGCTCTACATTCTGTTTTACTGAGCTCGTTGTAACAGGTCAAGCATTTGTTGGTTTTTCGGTTGGTTCTGTCAACCGTTTCGAATTCCTTCAGATGAACCCCTACGCCACAAAGACTTTCACAAATGGCTTGTCTAAAAGGGGGGCCAATTTGTATGTTCTTGTACTTTTTGTAAACAACCAAAGCATTAACAACAGCTGTCGAAAGTAAAAACTCGAACGCAATCAGCGAATTCTTTTTCGCAATGGTGTAGCCTTTTGATCAGACACATCGATGCCTTGTTTAGCTTGGTTGTACTCAAGAATAACTTCAGGCTTTGTTGAACGTTCTTCCAGGCCGTGTTTTGTGCTCAACATCAAAACATTGCGTTAATCTTTCCATTTGGAAACAATCACAGTTAGCTACAACAACATCTTTTGGATTTCTAGCTTTATTTTTTCGAAGAGTTCCAATAAGATGCGTTTTACGACTGAGCAACAATTTTGCAAGGGATACCAAGGTACATAACCATGATTAGAAACTTTTTTGTTTCCGATAAAAATCTAAAAAAAATGATAATGAAAATTAGATGAAAGAAAAACAAACGAGAAAAAGATGTGCCCCACCGGTGGGTCACGTGGCACTAGACACAAACATTTAACACAAGGGGCCATGTTGCCCACCAGTCACTCAGAGAAAAAAATAGTTATGCCAAAATTTTATACTTTGTCTCAAGAAAATATGTAGGTTAAAATCTGACCAACAACTTTTTATTTTAACTTAAGAGAGTAAAGTGTTATTTAAGTCTTGAATACTTTTATTTTAAAACCAAAAATAAAGTTCTCAAAATTTAATAACTTTTATATTTAAAACAATAACATTATTTTCAAACACGAAGAATAAACATTGTTGTGCCAAAAATTAATGTTATCGGTATCGTTACGTTTAAAAACGTATGTTGTTGTCGTAAGAACCATTTCTTTCAGAATAGTCAAGAACTTCAATTCTTGCCCCAAGGACCTATAAAATTGTCTCAAAACCTCAAAATATTAAATACTCACCTAAAACCAAAATTATTTAGTCTAAAAACAAGCCCATAAGTAAGAAGAAATCCTATCCTGAAGCAGTTGCTGCAATTGGTCTTGGAGGAATAATGTTAAACACAAATTTACGGTTAATGTAAAAGGTATATTATTTATTTTCAATATATTGTTTTTTTTTTTTTTTAATTTTATTTACATATTAGAGGTTTATGGTACATGGTATTTAAACATTTTAATTAAAATAATAGATAAACAAAAATAATAAACATAAAAATTAAATCCATTATACATAAGACTTAAAAACGAACAACAGTTTCCATATTGTTCAAGACCACGTGGTCCCACTTTTAAAACACATACAAAATACTTACAACTTGAAACTTAAGACACAATTTTAAAACAAAACACACAGAGAAAAGTTTAAAACAAATACAAAACCTTTTGGAACTCTGTTGATTTTTTTCCTGTACGGTGGAAGTTAACGTGTTAAAATGCTGATATATTTATAATCTGCATTTTATATTATCTATCTAAAAAAAATATATAGCAATTACTAGAAATTTTCTAAAGTTTCGAAATAGCAAAACATTGCGTTTCTGGCAACGCGACGGACGTTTTCAGTCTGACTTTTTTTTCAGAAACTTCACTGTCAGAAAAAATTCAGCAAGCTATATGACAAAATCTGTGAAATGCCTTAACTTGTTACAGCTACTTTCGTATCAAGAGTGTATTGACTTTATAGGTCGAAAAAAAATAGTCTATACTTACATACATACATAAAAAGCTAAACTTTAGTTTGACTTTAGGTATTAAACGTTAAGCTGTGACAGAGCCTGAACTGTCAAACAAAATATTGTTTTCCGTTTTTACTTTTACCTCTGAACCTTCAGAGCTTCAAATTGGTGTTTCTTTGTTTTTGTTCTGAATGTGTTTATTCAGAGCGGGTTCCTCGAGCTCAGAACGAGTTGACTACTGAAAACAAGTATTTGGAAGGTACTGTTTTATTATAATTTAATAATTTCGTTTTCAATTTTTATTAAAGTTTTGAATCCTATTTCTTATTTTTAAAGAAGAAAATGACAAGAAAATTGATATTTAATAGTGACAGCCATTGGTTATGGTTAGGCGTGTTTCAAAAATAATTCTGAGCCAAACATTACTTAAATTCTAGTTTTGGCATTCTTAGCTAAATCTAGTTACATACATATACAAAAAATTAATTAAAATACAAACTTTCCGTTCATAATTTCGGAAATATTTTAATGTCTTAATTCTGAACTGATATTCCAATTTAGTTTTTGTTTTGAAAATTTGTATGAGTATGTATTTAATAAAGTATGTTTATGAATACAAAATTTAAAAAAAATGTTAGCCTTCAAATTTACGAAAACAAATAGAAACAACAAAATATGTAAATTGTTTTTCTTTTCTTAATTATTGTTTAGTGATTAAAAAATAAGGTTAAAAGAATCAATTAAATGAAAAAATTTGTAGCCATCATAAAACTATGACAGCTTTGAAAATGTTTGGCCTATTTACATAAATATTATTTGATTTGCGTAAATGTATTAACTAAAAATATTATTACTCTGAGAGATTAATAATTTCATATTTAAAATTATTCAATCATCATTAATTTAGTTGAAACTACACAAAAATTAGAGCATGTAACACACATTTGTGCCGATTCATCATTCTTTTTATATGAAAGTTGACAAAACAAAAAATAATACTCGGTCAAGGGCGGACAAAGCAAAGAGTTTAAACATTTTATATATATAAATGCAACTGACCTAAACATGAAGACTGTCATTCATCAAATTTGAAAATCAAGGATACCTCGCACATTAAAAAAAGAAAGACAAACTAAAATAAAATCAAGGTGTTTTATATTTACCTTTTCGACAAAAATTTTATAGCGTGCAGACAGAGTAAAACACACATTGCAGCCCCCTCTACCCGCTCCCCATCTCTGACCCACAATTGTCTCTTTATGATGGTCTATGTAAAATATGAAAAGTGGCATCCACAGTTTTATGAAAAGTGTCCCCTACGCAGCACAGCCACTAATAGCTTCCGTTCAAGTGTGTTGTTTTTATACTTTTTTTTGTTTTTGAAATTCAAAAAACACCGTTTTCAACAACAAAAATGAGTTCAAAGTATTTTATTTTTTTAGCCTTGATAGAGCAGTGAAAACGTTCTTTACATTTTTTTTGAGAAATTTTTCAAAAGCCAAGTATTTTGACCATGAAAATTTATTTATTCGAAGGGCCAAGTACAATTTTCTAACCACCAGCAGCGGGACACTGACTTACGCAGTTATTTCGAATCTATTTTCAGTTGGCATTCAATTAAATTATCCCTCAAGATCATTATTGTTTTTTTTCGATTTTTCATGTGGAGGAATTTCTGTGCCACAGAGGCGAATAATATTTTCCAAAATATCTACAAACAATTTTCAACATACACAGATTCACAATGTTTTTCTTCTTGATGATGATGTTGATGAGGGAGGCGGGTGGGTGCGGTGAAGAGGGTGGTGGATATTTGCTTGTCTAAGTTTTCTAAGCCATCAAGAGTCGAGTATATAAAGATCACCATTAAACTTATTTCTATGTAAAAGCTTCGATAGATATTTTTCGCTATTGGTGTAGGTTGTTGGAAGGTGATATGTTCCAATACCCCCTCTGCGTCATTCACACCCCCAAACGTCTATATAATTCAGTAATAAAAACTGATTTTTCTTATATTTTTTGTTTTTCTAATATACACGGGAAAAGTAGGTATATTTTTTTGCTTCTCGAAACAACAAGCAAAACATTTTGATATTCGTTTTAATATTCAGTTGCTTTCGGAAAATTGTATAATAAACATCATCTTTTAGTGAATATAATAATTCCACACGATCTCGAAGTGAAATTTGTTGAAATTTCAAAAACAATTAATCAAAAAAACGATTTAACTTGTAGGTTTAAAATTTGATATTAAAATAAAATATTAAAAATAAAAAAAAATTGTGCAAATTTTTGTGATTTTTTTTTAATTTTTTTAAAAACTTGTGCAATTAATTTATAGTGATATTTTTTTCAAATCCAATTTAAGGACGTTTTTGATCAAAAATAAACAAAACACATTAAAAATGGAATACGTTCAATTCAAAAATGGCACCCCCCATTACTACAGAGATACTCCAGACTTCAATGAAGCCATCCAATATCAAGTAAGGATTCTAACCTACTTACAATCATCCAACACCTTCTATATATACTAATCAAATATGTTAATCAAAATCGATAAAGTGGGTTTCGAAATCTACCTATGCATTGAATTCTCAAAAATAAAAAAGAAAAACATTTTTTTGAAAATATATACAAACTAGTGGAACAATAATAATGTTTATATAACATTTTTATATAACGCCTTTTCTGCTTGTGTTGACGTGTGTGTTAGACAATCAGTGATTTTTTAAATTCTTTTTGAAAAAAATTCAAAATTTGAAAAATAGATATCTATACGAAAATAAATTAAAGCACCATCGATGACTAATTGAAAAATTGTTCCAATTTGTTCCTTCGTTCGGGAAACAACTAATACAAACTTCGTTATTGTTTTTATACTTTGCCCCATTTCCTGCGCATGATCAAAGTATTTAGTGAAACCTAATAAGTTTACGTTATAAGATAATTCATTTTATTTTTATTGAAGCGAGGGATGGCGCAGAAAATTAAGACAAAAAATAAATATTTATCTTAAACCACCACGATCACCAAAATGATGAGCGGTGCGGCCGGCGGCGGGGCACAACGATCGAGTGCGAGTGTATGAGAGAAGAGAAGAAAATTAATTTTAATGTTCACATTTTAGAATTTTCAAATATCTACCCGAAAATACTTGGTGATTTATGAAAACGTCTTTATTTAAATGCTAATGAAAGGAAACATCGCAGTGACATTGATATGGTCCGGTTCAGGTTGGGTTGGGTGTAGACTGTAGTGATGCGATGGTTGAGAAATGTTGGATTCAACAATTTCGAGAGGAAATTTTAATTCAAAATGTCAAAGGACTATAAATTGCAGATTGTTGGTTAATGGTTGTTGGTACAATACTTGGGCGTGGGATGATAGAATGAGACCAATATTATTAATGTTAGCCTGTTTGAGACAAACTTCTTTGATCACGAGTGGTATTTATGAAAATCGAAAGGATTTTAATTAAAGGTCATATAATTATTTTTGTATCAAATAATTAAACATTTTCATTGTCTAAAGAGAATTTATGAATCAAGAGGGTTTACAGAAATTTAAAAGAAAAGATCGATGATCTCATCGTTTGACGAGATGAAAGTACATTACAAAACATTGACTTTAAAATCTTGTAAGCTTATAATTTGTATAAAGTGTATGTTATAAGGTTTTAAAAAAGGAGATTTAATTTTGAATAGGACGCTATTTTAACAGCTGTCAGTTAGACATGCATAGACTACGACATAACTAAAAAAGAAACAATTTACGAAATTGTTAAAATTCACTTTACTTTACATCCATATGTAAATATTTAAAATTTGCAGTTAGACTTCACAGTTTTGAAAAAATAGTTTTCTGACCGTATTGCTTTTGTAAGAAGTATCAACATCTTTCAACGAGATCTTAGAATTTGACACCCTTGAACTTTTTTGGGACTACTTTAAAGACCTTATGTTTCATCCCATTTAGAGTCTGATAATGTGTACCTAGTCCAGCCATAAGTTCTGTTACATTTTAAGAGGGCAATAAAAAAAAATCTAGTATATTTTATATCATCAAATTTATTTTTTTAATTAGTTCACAATATTAGTTTTAAGAAAAAAAGTTTTACTAAAAATGGCCGCCTTTAGCCTTAATGCAGGCTTTCAAACGATGTGGCCATTGGTCTATAGCGGCACGCTCTGTGTCGATGACTCTGCTGTTAACAAAGCAGCTTTTAGGCTATCCAAATTTCGATGGGGAGTCTTACAGGCCATGTTCTGTAATCCAATGGATTCAAATCTGCTCAAATCTCCCCGACGGCCAATCTGCAGCTGCAATAAAATCAGGAATATTTGTTCTAAGCCACTCTTGTGTGGTTTTGGCCTTGTGTGCTGGAACAGACTCTTGTTGGAAGACCCATCTTTCCCCGTTGAAGAGAGTATTTGTTTATCTCTTAACAACACCCTCGAGAAAATTCTCCTGATACACTTTTGCACCGGTTTTCACGCCTTTTTCACAAAAGTGCAGTGATGTGACACCTTTATGGGAAGCCCCCACCAAAGCATTACTGAAGCGGGATGGTGTCCACGCTTCTTTAGATGACTATTTATCATTTTGTTTGTTATAAACTTCTTCTATTGTGAAGATTTTTTCATCCGTATACAAGATATTTTCGTGTTCATTAACCGAGTGCCACTGCAAAATATTTTTGCTTCTTTCAAGTCTTATTTTTTTAAGACTTGGAGTTAAAAGATGTCTTGTTGATCGACAATAGGCTTTCATGTGAAGATCATCTCGGATCTGCCTTGACATGAATCTGGCGGATATATCTAATTCTCTGGAAATGATCTTCTGCTTCTGGAGAGGATTCCTACGAATTCGTTCACGGCTTTTACTCGTTCAAGCGACGCGTGGACGACCACTTCTTGGTCTGTCCTCTGATCTTGACAGTTCATCAAAACGTTTTATAGTACGATACACAAACATTCGCGATAAACCAAGTGGTTTTAAAAGTTCGAACATTTTATTTGATTTTTTTCCACACATATGTAATGCGCTTATCACGACTCGATTTTCTTCAACGCCCCACGCCATGATCTCCAATCAAAAGTTGAAACCAAACAAGCTTCCATTCTTTACCTACAAGATGACGTGCTTCGAAACAATAGTTAACGGTACTATTCCTAGTGGAAGTTATAAGCAATGCGCTCTTGAAATCGTGTAACAGAACTTATGGCTAAACTAAGCACATTTTTCCTTGCCATAAAGTGAAAGTTGATTGATTGTTTCTTTAAAACAAGCTTGATTTTTTTTAATACAAATTAAAGAAAACAATTACGTGCAAAAATTCCTTCTTGAAAGAACTATGCACTTATTATAGTCTTAGAATCTGCAATTATTAAAAGTGCTATGTTTTGCTGAAGAAATGCGAAAATTGTTTGCAATTGTATCCAAATACTTGCAAACAATAAGTTGCTTCCTTCTGTTTTCGTTTGTTCAAAATTTAAAGGATTGTTTTATTATATTATTATATTTAATAATTTTAAGCAGTAAATTTTATTAGACGATTTATTTTCCACACGTAATCACAAAGAAAAAACAACTGCATAATTGGGACTTCTTATTGGTTTTATTTCTTCTTAAAATGGGTCAGCTGCTAATTTTTTTATTCTCAAGACTATACTTAAAACATTAAACAAATTAACTACTCAAGACTTTCCAGAATAACTCGTGTACGTATGAGTAAAAATTTTGACAGCAGAAAGTGCTATTTTATACCTCTTACAAGAAAATTAAAAACAAATTCCAAGATTTCATGTTAAATTTTTAACTTTATTGCAATGGGTCCGATTTGTCAAATTGAAAATTTTGACATTTCTCGACGTTTCAAGGTCCCTAAAGTCGAAATAAAAGATTTTTAGAAACATGTCTGTACGTCCGTACGTTCGCGATGTTTTTTTCGCTGTCCATAGATCAAGAACCAGAAAAGATATCGACTTCAAATAATTTGTTTATACAGATAATAACGCAGAAAGATGCAGAAAGGGCTCTCAAGAAAATTGCGTGGGCGGTTTTTTTACCATAACAGTTTAAAAAAAGGTGAACATTTTGGTTAACCCTTAATATCCTACGAACCAAAACCGCTGGAAACTTGAATTAAATTTTACATAAAATATCGTAGCGTGATACCAAAGAAATATATTTTTTGAAAAAAAAAATTCAGCTTACAGTTTTTTTTTATAAATCAAAAATAAATGTTGTCACGTTGAAAATTTTACGAATACAAAATAATTTTATCTTCAAAACATGTTTGTGCAACTAAAAATAAAGTAAAATTTTGAGAAAAATCGAATTGACAATTTTTTTTTATAAAAAATAAAAACTTTAAATTATTTAACAGAAGTTGGTACAAATTGATTTTCGACTCAAATATCTTTTCAAGAATTTGAGATAATGGCTTTCAACTTACTTTAACTTATAAGAAATATTGTTTTCACCATTCGAAACATTTTGAGAAAAATCGGATTGACAATTTTTTTACAAAAAATTCAAAACCTAACAAAAAACAATACTAAAACTTGGTAAAAATTGATTTTCGACTCAAATAGCTTGTCAAACAATAAAAATATTGTCTTCCAACTTTTTTATTTCACAGAAAATATGTTTTTTGATATTTAGAAGTTTTTTTTTTATTATAAAAATCCAACAGTAGGTTTTTTCATACAAAATAAAATCTACAAAAAAAGTTCGCAAATTTGGTAAAAATTGATGTTCGGTTCTTGATATCTCTCAAATTAATTACGTTTATCCAGTTTATAAAAATTTAAGAAACGCTACAAAAATTTGTTTTCGACTAAAAATTTATACAAACAAAATTAGATTTTCAAAACTGTTCTATTTCTTTATATGAAAAATATTGTTGGTACTTTAAAGATGTTTAAGAATAATTGAACTTACAACTTTTTTAACCCAACACGAAAACCATCAAACTTTTAAGCAAGAGAAATTGACAGACGGGATGGGAAGTTGTCAGTGTGGGTCGCATCCCAGGCTCTTTTTAATTTTATTTACAGCACCTCAAAACTTAAGGAATACTTAAAATAAATAAGCGTAAAATTAATAAACAATAAATAATTAAAAATTAATAAAAGCTCGGAAAAATTTGTCAATTAACCAAATAAGTCCTTAGACGAAGTTCTGGAAAGTTTCAGACTTTATTATGTCACTAAACGATACAAGCGATTTTATTACTTTATAAGAAAGTCGATTTTCATAGTGATCATGAATTTTATGCAAAACTTTGTTAAATCTTGAGAAAACTTTGAGTCGATTTTTGTTTCTTGGTTATTTGGGTAAAAGTAATATCAAATTATTGGGGATCTACTTGAATGGCCAATTAAAAACAGAATAGATCCAAATAACAATTTTTGAAAAACTAAGTTAAGTCAATTTTTTGATTTAGTTTGTGAAAAAAAATCCAAGTGATCCTGGAAACTTTTCTTAACAAAATCCTAGTTATTAAATTTCTGCTTTCAGTCGAAAAAACAAATTATAGGTGTGAATATGATTGAAAAGATGTGTAATAACAATTTGGGAAAAATTACATCCCATATTACTGAGATTCTTCAAAACTAGTTAAAAAATGGTTTCGACTTAAAAATTTTTCTAGAAATTTAATTTAATTGATAGTAAAATTATTTTTAGTAATCATTTTGAATAGATTGAAACCTAAATAAAGTGTTCAAAAACTTGAAAATCTAAACACTTAAAAACTAGTTTTGAAGAAATTTTAAAATATGGAAGCAAGATCTTACAGAAAAATCAATTGCAATAAATCAAGGACAATTAAAATATTCACTGAAAAGGCTTTTGTTTTGAAACTACCACTTGTAACTTAGATATTTATGTATTTTCCGTTCTTTTCTTAGATAACCTGTTATTTTCTTAAAATATTCCAAACAGTTTCCTCAGCATTTTTTTTAAGAACAAAAGTAAATACATTTAATATGTTTGAAATTTGTGATCCTATTAAAATATACGAAAGAAAAATTTAATTTTCCGTCAAGAATATGCATTTTTGGATGATAGAAAAATTTGTATGCGAAACTAAAATTAATACCAAACGGAAAATAATTTTTGAAGCTCATATTTAATTAAAACTTACAATTCAGAAATTTAATAATTGACTTAAGTTTTTTAATAATGTTAAGAGTATCGCATCAATTTTAATTTAACTTAAGATTAATCACTCAATCAATAAACTGTGACTTCATTTATCAACAAAAATTGAAGTTATTTATTATAAACTATTTCGCATTTTTTTCTTAATTTTTCCTGGTCTTCAATTGCAAATAATCGGAAATATTTTTTATATATTAGAAAACAGTTTGTAAATACTTAATACAAATATTTTCATCCTTTTGGATGCTGAAAATGCCATGAAAATTTTCATGTACATATCTTGTAATTACAGTCGCAATAACCGGGAGCCTTATAATGGTTTACCAAGAAAAATATTCGAAGTACCAACATACATACGTATTGAATATACATATTTCGGATTTTTTAAATTGAAAGTTCGCCTTTGTTCTAAAACTCAACAAAACAATACGATCCACATCCATTTACGATTCAATTAATTAAAAATGTTATTTCCTAAGATCATTAAGAAAAATGCTATAAATGCCAAATCGGAGAATAATCTCGAGCCAAATAAAAGTGAGAATTTTCCTATAAAATAATATATGTACGACTCTCTATGTATGTACATGTAAATATCCTCCGCCTCCACACATTTGGATTGGCGCCCATCAACAGCACACAAATGATTGTTGTTTATTTGTTGCTTCTTCACAAACAATGACGATCTACAGCTGCATCTAGAATTCGAATAAACAAACAAAAATTTAAATTATTTTTAAACTTCCAACAGCGTTAGATCAGTGGGACGTTGGACGAACCAACAAAAGCTATCATAATCCATTGGATCCGCCTAAGTCAAGGCGAAAATCTCAAGGCAACCAACAAACAAATGACATTCTGCACGACACGTGAGACATGACAATTAAGCGGCGAAAAAAGAAAACAACAAAATATTTTCCTTTTGATTAAAAAAATATATTTAACTTTATTTTGATAAGATTTTCTTAAAATTATCGTCCCAAACATGAAGAATCGTTTAATATTGAGGCTATAAGTTGTTTGTCCTGCAGAGCTGCATTGACTTCCTCTTCGTCCCATTGAAGTTGAACTTTGTTGAGTCGTGGCTCTTTGCGGCGGATGACTCGAATTATTCCACGAGTCTCCACAAGATCGGCACATCCTGCGAACTCGGCTTGATCAACAGCGAGAATATTCCTTTTAGAACACACACGTTTGTAGACATCATGGAGGCGTCCAATCGTTATGTCCTTGTTCTTCTCTTTCTTCAGCATCAGCATCAGGCAACAGAGGATGATTTTCTGTTGAAGAGGGAATGACTCTTCAATGTCGTCATTGAGATTTTGCGATGCTCCGTAGACTTTATTCAAGACGCTCATGACTTGATTCACCTGAACTGGCTTTTGCTCCGCTTCGGGTTCAGGACGAGTTTCGATTCCAAATTCGGAGAGGTTGAGAGCTCCTCCGGTTTTCTTCTGCTGCTCGGCGATTTCAACCACACGACGTCCAATATCTAGAGCTCTCCGAACATCGCCACTTATGGCAGAGACTTTTGCAGCCAACAATTGAATCGTCACCGGAGGGAAGATATCGAGGACATTAGCCTCTTCAAGGCGTGATTTGAATATGTCCACTATCTGCTGCTTCGTATAGGGAGAGAAGTGCATCAGTCGTGGTTTGAGCTCGCATTTGGCGTTGAGTCGCATCAGCATCCGATCCGTCAGATCCAGGCTGTTGGCAATGCCGATGAGTATGATTTTTGAGTTCACAATGGAAGGCCACTCGAAGATGGTGTAGAGCACAGACTGTTTCTGCCCACAGAGCTGGTCGATCTCGTCCAGAACCATAAGAATCACCTTGTGGTCCGACGTTAGGTGTTTCCGCACAGCAGCTAGATGGTCTTTTTCTGTTCTTCCAGCCACCTTGAGATTGAGTTCGGCACAAATTTTCTTGTAAATACTACCTATAGTTGAGATCGATGTGCAGTTGATGTAGACTTTTACGAATTTCTTGGCAAACTCTTCAGACTTTAGTAGTTTCGATAGACAAGCCGTCTTGCCGGTTCCAGGTTGCCCAGAAACGTACAAGCTACCTGACTTCACCCCATCCATATGTTCCAAAAGAAATTCTCGTAGTTCTTCGAGTTCCTTTTCGCGTCCCGGCAAGAAATTTGTTTCCGCACTGTTGAGCACTCGTCGGGCATTTTGGAATTTGTTTCGTTTCGCTTCGTCAATTTGTCTTTGTTTCTCCTCCGCCCTATCCTCATCAATACTCAACCGATCGAGAAGCCTCGACGGACTGAGCAAATCGTCTTTAGGTGATCTTTGCTGTCGGCTTTGCTTTGGTGGCGAGACACCTGCGTTTCTTGAACTTACATCGGACGAGGATTCTTCGCTGTCAGATTCCACAACTTTTCGCTTAGACTTGGGCCTGGGTCTGGTTTTTGATTTTGGTGTTTTGGGAGATTTAGGAGTAAAATTCATGTTACGATTCTCGATTTCTTCGTCGTCGTCACTGGTGTCAAGGCTTATAATTTGGTTTCTTGACCGCCACTTGTTGTTGTCCGGTTTGGTGGGTGTTCTACTTACACTACTCAGTCTTGTGGATCTGCGAACTGTCGACATTGTTTTATTATTTATTTAAAAGATATTTTGAATTTATGAATTTAAAAATAGATGTTTAGTTTATGTTAATTTAGGCGCGAAATATGAAGCGAAACTTGAACTTGTAATTTCTTTTATGCTATGATTTGTGAAATGGCTGCAGTTGCTTGTTTCGCCAGCACATATGTTTTTGACAATGGGCGCGTTCATAAGGCAACAGTAATGTCAATTTATTGAATCGGTAAGGTAGTGTGGTAATTTAACTGAGTCTAACCTAAGGCATTATGCACATCTGGAGTTAATTTAGGATTTTGAAAAAACAAAGTTAATTATATTCTGAAACTATTAATAAATATTAAATTAATAACTTATAAGTAAATTATTTCATTGTATTATGATAAATAAAGTGAAATTTACATCAAGTTTCAGTTTTTGAAAGAATTTTTGAGAATATTCATAAATTAAACTTACAAATGTGTTTAGATAGTTAAAATTCTATTTTTGATTTCACTTCCCTTTACATGAACATTATTTATTGATCTGAATAAAACGTCTCTAATAATTGGACAAAAAAACTGTAAAGTTTAATCATACCGATTATTCATTTTGTTTAAATTTAACATCTTAGTTTTTTACTTACGTTATAGCAAATAATAATAAAAAAACAGCTTTCTATATTGTTTTTATGTTGAAATTCCTTAATAAAAATACACAGACCTTCCGAAAGATTCCAAAATTCTAAACTGAAAATATTTGGGTGCCAAATGTTTCTAAAAATTCAAATAACAAACATACATACATAACCATCCAAAAATAACCAAGATGGAAAACATACCATCTATATATCTATTCGTATGTTAGAATATTTGAGTATTTTGGAATCGAAACAAAAACGTATTTGATAAATGCTCTCTTTTTAAATTTATATCAATGCAAGCAAACAATTAGTTTTAATTACTTTGAATACATATTTCAATAATCTAAAGCCATACATCTATGTATAGAAAAATAATTAATTTAAATTTGATACGAAATAGCAAGTCTTTTTATGACACAAAGAGTAAAATTATCTATTTTAAGATATTCCTATTGAGGGAGGGGCAAATTGAAAAGAAGAAAATAAATAAATTTATATTTATATTTTTAGAAAGCTTTGGCAAAATCGCTAATACAACTACATGAGTTAAATAAGTTTGTTTTTTCTTTTGTCGCTCCAAGGCTATTTATATAAATTTAAACTTAATGACAAAATAATATTAAAGAATTTTATTCGTTTAGATGAATTTTAAAATCATTACCTTGTTTTTTTTTTTTAAATAATTTTAGCCATACCGAACAACTCCACTGGTTCTTCCCGGTGCTAAGGTAAAGAAGGATGCTCCAACAACAGATTCTTACTTGAGGCACTACCCAAATCCAGCTGTACGTGCCCCACCCGGTCATGAATACAATTACAATGATGTTTTAATGAAGCAACGTGTTGCTGATACAATGTTGCACAAAGTTGTTGGCAAGGACGCCGACTCCGGCAGGGTAAATAATAATCGGTAAATAAAAACCTATAGAACATTTTTTCATCGAATTTGTGTTATATACTTTGAAGGTCTTTCATAAACAATTCAACTCACCAATTGGCTTGTACTCAGATAACAATATTGAAAACACAATCAGGCAAACCGTTCCGTAAGTTTCAATTTGATTTTATTTTTGCTAAACCAAAAAAAAAAAACAAGCAATCTTTTGAGCTTAAATTAAAATGTATAGTTAAAAAGAAAATTTTGTATAATAAAATTAAATTGAAAATCAAATTTATTCAACTAGATTAGTAGAGTATGTTTAAGCTTAAGCTTTGTATTCTAATATTGTATGGCTATAAACTACAAGCTTGAGCTTAGAAATCAATGAAATAAGTAAAAATGATTTCGGTTTTTTCTACACAAAAAAGCGCTAGAAAAAAAAAACAACATTCATATTTTAAAATCATGAGAAAATGTTTTTAATGAATTTTATAATTTACTTTTTGTTTCTTTTCTTAAAACTATTTAATTATGTCTATTATATTCTTCTTTGAAAAATAACTTAATAATAACATATGCGACAGACAATGGTGTAGTCCTTTACATCGACCCTTGCCATCAAAGCTTGACCGGTAAAAATATTGAAATAAAAACTTTTTTGCTTTTATATTAGTTTTATTTTCTTTCTTCAAACTCGTAGTTTCTTTCTTAGTTTTATTTTTAATTTTTTAATTCGTCATATTCACGGTTATTTTTTCTTCCTTTTTCTTTTCAAATCAAAAAATTTATAATCACCAGCACCATATAATTTCGTTTTTCTTCAGTATCTAATTTTGGGAACATCTTTCCTTACTTAAACATTATTATCCTTTCTTAGAAAATGTTTATTAAAATCTATTAATCATTTCTCTGTTATATTCGGAAATCTAAGCTTTAAAAATACTTTCAACTGATTGAAAATGCTTTTCTACAATAGCCATCACACATGTGCAACACATAAACACACAAAACGTTTTTTTTGTATATCCAAGCCAAGACACATGAAACATACATTTTTTAAAACACAACCTACAGCAAAAAGTTTTGTTTCATAGCATGCACTCAACTGTCAAAAACCAAAATTATTGAAAAATGTTATTCCTTTTTATTTGTTTTGTGTGTAGTTCAATCTTTGTATTGTTTGATTGGAATGTATTTGATGTGCTTTAAATGTCAATTATATTTATGTTTATACAAATGTTTTAAAAAAACTAGAGCAGAATTTATTTTTCAGAACTAAAATGTATATTGGACTTTTCGATTTTTCTTGTATTGGGTTTTAAAAACATGTTTGACATTCGGAATGTCACTCTACAGTTGACAGTTCAGAAAAAAATCAATTATTTAACGAAGAATACTTAATTTTATATGAACCTAAATTCGGTTTGCTACAATTCTTCCAGTGTCGTTTACTTTTGTTTCAGATCTGTTCGTTTGTATTTAAAAAACTGTCATTCGTAATAGAATAGAATGTTATTTCCTTGAACTCTTCTCAACAGTTTGTTGAAAATTGAAGTTTTTAAAAAGTACTAGTTTTATTTTAAGGAATTGGTTATGATGTTATCTTTCTGACAGCGAAACTCTGTTGAAATATGCATTTAATCTGTTTATTTCGAATGTTCACTTCGAAACTACAAAATGTCAAAAATCCATAGGAAATAAAAAACGGTAAAATGTTCACATCATCTGGTACAGCTGTCAACTTTAAAATGGACGCATATTAAACAAAATTTTATAAAGTCAATCAGTTTGTTAAACCCGTGAAATATTGAACACACATTTTGTATTAACTGTCAAAGTAAATGTCACTGTAGTATCATTATTTTAAAGCCTTAATAATTATGAGAAACACTCTTTAAAAAGGTCCATGTTTCGGTCCGACTTAAACATTGATTTTTGTGTTGTTTATTTGCTGGTGTATTTGTTTAGGCTTTTGTTGCTCCTTGTGAGAAATGAAGTTTGTTTTTGACACCTCAGAAACTCTCAGAATCATAATTCAAACATATTTTATTCTTATTCTCGTATCATACCTGTGCAATTTGTGTAATATACACCACCACCAAAATAATCATTTTGTTTTGTCTTTAGAGCACTTTGAAAGTTGTTTTTTATATTTTGTTGTACGCATTTCAATTTTCGCCTCAAACATTAAACATCGCATCTTTATTCAGAAGAAGCACATCATATTTAAATCTTGTAAAATTTTCCAAAAAGAATACGAATTCAAAACAATATAAGCAACTGTCGAATAGTAATAAATAATTACATATATTTTCTTAGCTAAGTATAATTTAAATTTAAAACTTTAATTTAGAACCTTTTTTTTTAAATTAAAAGTTACTAATCTAGAGGAAGATAATTAGATGTTTGTTTTCTAAACTAATTTAATAAAAAAAACTATAAATTAAAAGTAGTTAAGTATAAATCAAAAATAGAATTTTGCTGCACAATTAATATTAGAATTTTCATCGATCTATCTTTCCTGGAACAAAAACATAAAATCCTGGAGCAACAAAAACAAAAACAACTACAAGAACAAGAGCAACGAAATCAACGCCAACAACAACATCGTTTCCATCACAACTAAAAGACGTTTTAAATCAAAAGAAAAATATTTAAACAAACAAAAAAAAAAAGAAAGAAAAATCTAATGTTTTTCCCATAATTATTTTTGTCCCAAACTATTAACAAAAACTTAATAATACAAAAAATCCCTCCGAAAATACTAGTTCCTTGTGAATAAGCTTACACATATACACACATATATATTTGTATATATATACAAATAGATACATTTTCTTACTAACAATTATAATGTATAAAAAAACATTTTTAAACAGAGGATTTGGTATCAAACTGTCATTTTCTCCAGTATTTTTTGGAGAGTAACTATAAAATAATAGTTGCTATAAAATACTTAAAATTGACAGTTTGACATCCAATTCTTCAGACAGATATAGAAGCTTTAATGCTATGCACATTTATTTAACAAAGAAAATAAGCTTTAAAAAAAATAATAACCATAGGCTTGAGATTTGAAATATTTTTATTTAATTAGACTTTTACTATATGAGCTTATAATTGTATGTCTTGAACGAAATTGTGATCAAGTTTTATCTTACCTATTGTTTTAATGATAACTATTAAAAAAAATATTAATAATAATTGTGATAAGAAGTTCCTATTTGAAAATTTTACAAGCACAACATTTATATTATATATTTTTATTATAATTTTGTTTTTCTTTCATTTAAACATACATACATATATATATTTATATAAGACAAGACATTTTGAACTTGCACAAATCTACTTCTACTTCTCTTTCATCGTCAATCGTTTTATAACATTTTATAATTTAATAACACTAAAACATCAAATTTTTTAGAAAAAGAAAACCTAAAATTAATTCTAACATATTGTGCACATTTTCTCTCTCTCTTTCTTCACATTTTTGTTGGCAATTTATAATAAACAAAAATCTATACTGAAACAATAAAAAAAAAATAAACAAAATAAAATTTAAAAAATTGATTCACATAACAACAACAACAACAAAACTACATCTTTACTGTAAAATAAAACGCAACTTTTGGTGATGGATGATGGGATATTTGGAATGGACTTCAACTGAAAATGTTTTAAATACAAAAATCTTACAAAATGACATAAATAATGACAGTTATAAGAAAACACTTCAATATGATCCATCGAAAAGTGAAACATACAGAGCAATCCAAGAGGAAGGTTATGGCTATGGCGATGCAGCGTCTGAATTGTCGAATCCAGTGCAACCAAAGGTCTTCCACCCAAATAGAATGGTTCCGGGAAAGGTAAGATCGATGTGCTTAGAAAAATAAAACTGTTTTGAAATAATGTAAATGTATGCATTTGAACACCAACAAGCAAAAGACAACAATAAAAGCACAAAACTTTAAACAAAATAAAACTGACATGTGAAGTTTGTACGTTATTTGTATTTGACGTTTGTTTTTGATTTAAGTGGGCTATACCTATTTATTTATTATCTATCTATGTTAAAATAAAATAAACTTTATGTACCTAAACCTCTGTCCTGCAGTGTATTTTTGGTTGTGTCTTTAAAATACGTTTAGATATTTTTAAGTAGAATCTAAATATTGATAGTGCGATTTTTACTAACACTTTGTTTTTTCTTTCAACACAAAATAATTGCTAGGTTTTGACTAATATGATTTGTATTTCTTATAGAAACCACCTTCCTCACCACACCCAGCGTCAGTTTCAAGTGCCTCGCCGTACAATGTAAGTATAACATTTAATTGTATTTTTATAGTAAAAATATGACATTTAAGTTGCCATGAACTATCAATTACACACTACCTTACCATATTTAAACTCAAATAGCCATCTGTTAGTCATAATGAAAACTAATTTTTGAGTATCTGAACAAAAAATAAATCTAATAAGGAATCAGGATCCTAAATTAGTTTTATATTTCATGTTCAAAAAACCGTGTAGTTATTGGAATTGAACATTACAAGTCTTGAAGAAAAGCTAAATAAATAGTCTCTTTCTTATCCGATTCTAATTATGTTTGAGTCTTCTTTTCAATTTACAAGAAATTTGTAAAAATACTTTTTTTTTACTAAGTTACAATTAATGTTTATATTTGTATACTCAAATTTTGTTCCTTTTCCTCAAATATCACTTGCAGTTTCTTTCAAAATAGTTTTCTTAATATCCGCCTTAGTTTTTTCAAACTTTCCAAGCATAACCTCAACTTTAATATGTTGTCATTGTTTTTCTTTACAGGTGGTAAACTCACACGATGATTCAATCCGTCAAAGTGGATCATTCAATCGCTTGATGTACAGCGTTCTAGGAACAACTGATTACTAAAAAATAATCAATCAATTTTAATTTATAATTTACATACATAACTACACAAAAATATATAAACTAACATGAACACAAAACCAAAAATAAAGTTATTAAGAAAACCATAACTAAATTATTAAAAAAAGAATATTGAATTTATTTACAGTAAAGTAAATATTGTAATGAAAATGTTTTTTTCTGGATGATGATGAGTTGAAAAACCTCTGGAGTTATAAAAAATTAAAATTTATTGTATTAAAACAAAAAAAACGACTATTAAACCAAAAATAATAATTTTCTTTATAGATAATAAAATTTAAACAAACGAAACATTTATTTTTACTTTTATTTTTATTTTTAAATTTAATTTGTTATTTTTTTTTAATTGAATCAAATTACAGAGATACATATATTTTATTTATTTTTTATAAATCTTTATTTTATAGATTGTATACAATTTTAAAATAGAATACAAAATTCATTTATTATACAAAAACAAAAATTTATTGAATTTGAAAGATATAAATAAAGCTTTATTTTTAATTTATTATTTATTTAAATATATATTTTTAGGTCAAATGTTTTATTTTTGCTCAATGCCTTATAAAGTGTACTTGACAAATAGAAAATGGGTGTCATCTAGTCAAATCGAAATAAAGAATTTATAGAATTGGCAATAATTTATTGATGTAATAATTTATTATCTAGATACCTTTTAAACAGCTACTTGCAACTCTAATTCGTTATTTAAAATAAAACTTTAAATTTATTACGAATAACAATTTTGAATAAAATTTAATTCGAAAACTTGAAGTGCTTACTATTTTTATCGCAATTTTTAACGTCGCAAGCGAAATTTTGTGAAATAAATGTTCTTGAGATCAATTCAAAAATCTTACAAATGCCTAACTTCCAACTTAGCATTCCCGAAAAAAATCCTTAGCTTTTCTAAAAACAAGCTTAAAATATTCAAAATACAGGTAGTTCAACATTTACCACTCTAAGAATTTAAGACTCATTTAATGGGCCAGTATTAATATTATATAACTTTAAAAAATAACATGAACAACAAATAGTGGCCCAAGGTAATTTCCCTGAGGAACACCAGTATTTAGATTGTTCACTTATTTGGCGAAAAGATCCATTATTTAGTTTAAATGGGTAGAAACTAGATTTAAATTCACAATGGGAAAAGGCAAAAGTTGTACGCCAAAAATCCGAAGCGCTATTGTTGAGCTTAATAAAGCTGGCTTATCATACGAACAAATTGCAACCCAGCTTAACTGTTCCAAAAAGAAGGTGTTCGGTGCCGTTGCCCATTTCCGTAGTTATAAAACCACTGACAATGTTGCGCGCCGAAAGAGACCACGAAAAACTTCAGTTCACACAGATAGAAAAATTGTCCGCCTCTCAAAAGCAGATCCTAGAAGAAGTTCAGCAGTCATTTAGCGCGAAATAATTGACGATATCCGCATATCAAAAAGAACTGTTGCCCGTCGTTTGGTTGAAGCTTGACCTTATGGACGGATTTCATGTAAGAAACCAATGGTCACAAATGTTCAAAGACAGCAGCGCATCCAGTTTGCCAAGAGACATGCCCATTGGACGGTGAATCGATGGAAATTTGTGTTGTTGAGCGATGCGACGAAGATAAATCGCATTGGTCCCGACGACAGAAAGTACGTCCGACGCCCAAAGTGTAAGGAACTTGACCCAAGGTACATTCAATCTGCGTATGGGGATGTGTTTCTCGGAATGGCTTGGGACCCATTCATCGTATTGACGGAATTCTTAACAGAGAGAAATAAGTTGAGATACTGAAGAACATATTGCTACCGTGGGCTAAAGAAATAAGCCGGTCATTTGGTATTTTTAACAAGACAATGTTCCGAAGCATACTGCAAAACTCATAAAAATTTGTTTTGATCAAAACTCTATGCGAGTACTTGACTGGCCATTGTCAAGTCCGGATTTAAATCCTATAGAGCATCTATGGGATGAAGTCAAAAATGCCAATAAATTGTAAAAAATATGTAAAATTTGTGTGTGAAGGAAAACTTACAAGCTTGACAACTTTAAATAATATTGCAAGATATAAATGTTATTAGAATACATTTTTGTTATTATAATCTGGAGTGAAATCGGCCAATTCAAAACTCAATTCAATTCGATTGAACAATTTCAGAATCAAATTTTCAAAACTCATTGTTGAATTGGTGAAATTTTAAATTGATTCTTCTAAAATATTTAAATAAAAGTATCACATTGGCTGTGTTTGAATACAATTCTTACTTTTTTCGAATGCCTTAAACTTTTTTCGCTCACAGAAAAGTTTTTTTTTTTAACGTAACAAAGTGAACTAAAAACATTTTCCAGTCGTTTGTGTAAGTGCCTGGTAGCTCTATTTGGAATAAACATACTTGTTTCAAAATGACTGTCACATTTTTGTTGTAACAGCTTTTTAGGTATCAATTTGACTATCGATTCGATCATTTTGATTGTCATTTATCAACAATCACCTTAGCCGACTCCACCGCTGATAAATAATTGTATCATATTGTTATGTTCCTGCGGTTATGAGTTGCCATAATTTGATCAGTGCAATTATTCACTACTTTTCTCAATAAATCTGACAGTATAGCGTCAATAGCGGTGTACGTATAGGTTTTGATTGATTCAAAAGTTGCTGGTATGTCGGCATAATCAATTGACTTAACATAGGCATTAAATCCTACAAAAGAGGGGCCATTCAACGGAACATGTCAACACAGTTTGACATGTTCAACTGTTAACCCAACAACTATCAAAAAGTTGAAAAACACAATATAGGACGGCAAGAAGTTGATATTGAAACTTGTTTCAAAAGACTTCGGGCTTAAGGTTTTGAGTAGATTCTATAAAAAAAAGGCTGGGATGGGATTCACACTGATAACTTCCTATCCCGACTGTATATTTGTCTTGCTTAAAAGTTTGTAGGTTTTCATGTTGGTTTAAAAAAGTTAACAGTTGAATTATTCTAACAAATTTTAAAATTACCAAATGTTTTTCTCATATAAAGAAATAGTTAAATTTGAAAATTTAGTTTTGTTAACGAGATTTGTATTCGAAAAAAATGGTTACTCGATTGGATGAACGAAATTAATTTGAGAGATATCAAGAACCGAACACCAATTTTGACCAAATTTGCGTACTATTTTTTGTGGATCTTATTTTTTTTTATGAAAAAACGGACTGTTGGATTTATTTATAAAAAAAACTATTGAATATCGAAAACAATATTTTCCGTGAAATGAAAAAAAAAAGTTTGAAGAAAATATTTTTCATTTTTGAAAAGCTATTTGAGTCGAAAGTAATTTTTTACCAAGTTTTAGTATTGTTCTTTTTGTTAAGTTTTTATTTTTTATAAAAAAACTATTAATTAGATTTTTCTCAAAATTTTACTTAATAATGACAAAAATATATTTAAATAGATAAAAGTAGTTTAAAGCCAATATCTCAAAGGTTTGAAAAGATATTTGATCCAAAAATCAATATTTACCAATTTTTATTAATTTTTTGTAAGAAAACTGTCAATTTGATTTTTCTCAATTTTTTTTTCCGAATGTTGAAAGCAATATCTATATATATAAAAATCAATGCCACTTTTCGTTGTAATGTTATAGCTCTACAATGCCTTTACCGATTTGCCAAATTTTGGTTTTGAATTATTTGTGAAAGTTTAGAGAAGGTTTGTACGTAGAGAAAATTTAAAAAAAATGTTGAAAAGGTGTAAAATCAACATCTTTCTATACTTCCATATACAAACAATTTGTATTTATACTTAAAGAAATCCCGATTTGTTTATTACTTTGGAAATGTAGCTATTAATTGAAGAAATGTGTCTAACGATTGTAAATAAAGCATTAGAACAGTTGGGTATTACCGCACCAAATCGTCAGAATTGCAACGTCAGCTGAACTATTTCTATCGTCTATTTGTACAATCGAATATAAACAAATTAAATATTGAACAAAAACATGTGTAGGACACAATCATGCAAGCCGTTTTGAAATGATACAGGTGGATTATATTTCTTGGATGCACCTGGTGGTACAGGCAAACATTTCATTGTATCATCGATTTTAGCGACTACTCGATCGTAACAGAAAATTGCATTGGCACTTGCATCTTTTTGAATTGCTGCTACATTATTAGAAGGTGGTCTAATACACACTTTGCATTAAAATTGCCATTGAATGTACGGCTGATTGAAACTCCAACTTGCTTTATTTCGAGAAATTCCGCAACGGCAAAAGTTCTGCGATTAATGTCAATTATTTTATGGGATGAGTGCACAATGGGGAATAAAATATCAATAGAAGTATTTAATTGAACAATGCAAGATTTACGTGGTAATTAACAGCTGTTTTTGTGGGGCTCTGATATTGCTGTCAGGTGAATTTCGTCAAACATTGCCTGCATTGTTAGAAATTGGTGATGGCAAAATACCAATCGACAATTCCAATTGATTGATCACTTTACCGAACAATTTTTGTACAATTAATCTATAGATGAGTTGAGTTGAGAGATCGCACCATTTAAATACCGAAAAGCAATCATATTAATGCCATTAATTTTCAAATGCAATCGAAACTGCCAGGTGTAGTCACGACATATAAATCAATTGACAGTGTTATGAATCAAGATGAGGCAATGAATTATCCAATTGAATTTTTAAATTCATTGGAACTGGCTGGTATACTACCGCATTGCTTGAATCTAAAAATTGGTTTTTAGATTATATTATATATTAATGGCACCAGATTGGCAGTAAAAAAGTTGTTGCCAAATTATTTTGAAGCTACAATCTCACCTGGTAAATCAAAAGGAGAAGTCTGTTTGATCCTGAGGATCACTATGATTCCAACTGATAAGCCATTTGAATTCAAAAGTTTACAATATCCTGTGCGTTTATCATTTGCAATGTTCATAAATAAAGCCCAAGGGCAAACACTTCACGTTTGTGGTGTCAATTTGGAGGAATCATGTTTTTTACATGGCCAACTGTATGTTGCCTGTTCCAGAGTCGGTACCAGACCAGTAACAGTTTATTTATTCATGCTCAAAATTAAAAAAAAAAACAAAAATATTGTTTATCCAACTGTTTTAGACTAACCCATATAGACCCACCATAGTAATAGTCCCCAATTCTTTTCTATTTTTTAGTTTTTACACTTTGCTGATAAATATAATATAAACAATATATCATTCGGACTTTTAAATAGCTAGTAATTTAAAATATTTTTTTGTTTGAATTAATGATCATTTTTTTTTTTATTACCATGCCTCATACGTAGCGAAGCACGTACCGAGCCGCTAGTTTCTTATAAGTTAAAATTAGTTGGAAGCCAAAATCTCAAATTTTTGAAAAGGTATTTGAGTCGAAATTCAATTTTTACCAACTTTGAGTTTTTTTTGTTAGGTTTTTATTTTGTATAAGAAAACCTGTCAATTCGATTTTTCTCAAAATTTTATCAGATGTTAAAAACTTTATTTTTCGTTGCACAAATTTGTTTTGGAGATAAAATCGTTTTGTATTCGAAAAATTTTCGAGGTGACAAATTTTTTTTTTCAGTTTTTTTGATTTATAAAAAACCGTTGATTAGATTTTTTCAAAAAAAAAATTGTTTAGTATCACGTTACAATATATGATATAAAATTGTATTCAAGTCTCTATCATTTCAATTTTCTTGAGAGCCCTTTCTGCATCTTTCAGCCTTATTATCTGTATAACAAAGTTTATTTGAAGTCGATATGTCTTCTGGTTCTTGATCTATGGACAACGAAAAAAACGTCGCGAACGTACGGACGTACGAACGTACGTACACACGCACACAGACATCTTTCTGAAAATCTTTTATTTTGACTCTAGTTACCTTGAAACGTTGAGAAATGTCAAAATTTTCAATTTGACAAATTGGACCCCTTACAATAACTTCCTATGGGATGTTAATAAATGGATAATTTTGGCTGCCTACAAAAAGGTCGAAGCTGGACAGCTCACCTCCGCAGGTTTACCTCTGCCAGTTTACCACCGCCGGCCGCGCCGGTTTACATCTGCCAGTTTGCCACCGCCGCACCGGTTTACCTCTGCCAGTTTACCTCCGCCGCCGGCTATCCTCTGCCAGTTTACCTCCGCACGGTTTACCTCCAGAGCAGGTAAGGTAGTTCATTATTTTCAAAACTACCTTGTAATTGAAAACTTTTGACATTTAGTTTCGTGCTATTTTTTATTCTCATTCTTTATAAAATGAATTATGACACTTCTTACTTAAAATTAACCATACAAAACATTCATGAGTGGACTGAGTGGCCGAGTGGACCTGTAATTTAAAACGCCAAAAACAGATAGATCGCATTACTAAAAAAGGACCCTATAAGCGAAATAAGCCGCATTTCAAACTACCTTACCTTCTCTGGAGGTAAACCGTGCAGGGGTAAAAAAGGGGGTGGTAAACTGGCAGAGGTAAACCGGCAGTGGTAAACAGTCTCGTACCTCAAAAATGTTGGTCTTCTAGTGTTAAAAAAAAATAATAATAGATAATGTGGCTGTATTTAAAAACTTCTAGTTTAGAAAACAAATTTCCAACAACATGGCTTATCGTTTGGAGTATTCAAAGTAAAGATATTGAAGTCTTCTTGTTGGAAATCAATTTTTACAAGTCAAGCAATGTTCAGTGAACTTGTAGGATGCTGAAAGTTATCAAACCGACTGCTTTCTCGGTCCGCCTATAAAGTATTTTCCATTAGTATTACAATTGTTCTAAAATTAAACCACTGCAAAATAAAAGGATAAGTCAACACACTTATTTTTATTTAATTTTATTTTTTATTCTATTGGTTTTTGTTTATAATTTATTTAAACTAAATTTACACACACATTAACAAATAGTAAAAAAGTTATATGGTTAATCACACATAAATTAACCAAATTCGAAAAGTTTATTTTTTTGTCAGACTAATTTTTCGCATAATTTACATTTGAATAGACCATAGACCGACTTAAATGATGATGTCTAAAGCATTCAGCAAATTTTTGTATTGTGTTTATTTTTCTCTAATTTGGCAGCTTACTGTTGATATTGATGGAATTGTTGAGGCTGATATTGTTGTGCCTTGGTGTATTCTTGTGGCTTAAGTCCACCTTGTCCTTGAGGTTGACGTAATAATTGTTGTGGGGCAGGAGTTGGTATTTTAACAACAATATCAGTTGGCTCTCGGATAACTTCAGCCTTGAAACCTTCTTTAGGATCAGCAGTGTATTTGACAGTTCGAATGAAACCATCCGAATCAACAACCGAGTAACTTCCCTTTATGACAGAACCATCACGAACTTCCTTACGGTTTTGATAGTTGGTGAACTCGTCATCCTTAACATCGAATCCAAATTGGTATGATGAGTTTTGCTAAGTAGAGTATGGAAGACAAAAAGTAAAGAAAAATGTGGTCAGTAACACGATTGTGAATTTGAACCATTTATTTCATCAGTTTTGCGCTTTTTTAGGAATATTGTATTTCTTTTGCTAACAACTAATAAAGACCGGTTCAATAGTGTCCTGAACAAAAAAGGTGCCTAACGCGTAAGCATCATGTTTAGCTATAGGTTAGCTGACTGTGGTGGCTTGTTAGAGTTGCAATTTACGATGCACGTCTAACTGGTTTCAAGTGAAAGTAAATCAGATCAAATTTTATACTTTTATTTTATTTAGGTACGGAGTTTATCCATATAGAAATATGGCGCTGTTGTCGTCAGTCATGATCGTTATGCAATCGCAACCTAATACCCAGTACGCATTGTGAATTTAAATTCGATCCGTGGACGTGAGGTTTAAGTTGAGTTTTGAAAGACACACCACCTGGAAGCGTTTCAAATTACCGGCTATTATGTTTATTTATGGCTTTGCCAAGTTGGCACTTTCTTATCGAGATGCAAAAGTTTAAGGAACTTATCGGCCAGGGTACATTATAACCATATAGGCATATAAATACAAAAATCACACCCACCAATTCAATTTGAAAACCAGTCACTCTGGAAGAAGGTCATACATAAGCGGGCAACAGACACTTCAGCAATTGCATTTCAATCATTTTCATTTGCTTATATGGTTGGTATTTCGAAAGGTTGCGACGAGTCTTGAGGGCGGCTTAACATACAACAACAATTATGAGTGTCTGCTCTGAAAGTAGGTTAAGGCAGTTCTTTGGGTTGGGCTCATTCACTATCCCTCCAAAGAGTGATGCAGGCAGGAGGGGCCAGGGGGGGGGGAAGGTACAAAAAGTGAATTGAAACTATGTTGATTATTGAGGTTTTATTTTTCTTTCTTACTTCTTAAATTTTTCTTGATTTCATCCATCTACGTCTCTACGACGCGACGATGACGACGAATGACGTGACGCGCAACTGTATGCGGTTTGGTGATTGTGCAATTTTGTTTCCTCGCCTAAATGCAAGTTTAGTGCTTTTGAATTTTCAACAAATATGGACTGGTGCTACCAAACCACCAACTATGTACATATATTCAAACTATGGACATTTGCAATTGAACTCCACTTTCATAATTAATGCGATCAATTTTCGTCTCCGTCTCCGTCGTCGTTGTCGCTCTATTCGTCTGCGTTTATTATAAGGTATAGGCTACATGTAGATAGATATACGCAACGTGAAGTGTAACCTACCTAGGTACATACATGTATCTTTACGCACGCGAGATTTGTTGTGTAACATGCCTTCGAGATCGGTACACATGATTAAGTTCAACAAACTCGTTATGAGTGGACTTTTTGGTTATGAACCAACTTGACAGGAGAAGGAATGTGTTAAATTGTAAGTATATGTAGTCGTACCTTTAATTGGATATTGTTTAGCTTTGCCTACTTAAAGCTGAAATGGGTGCTTGAAATATTTTACAAAAAAAATAAAATGAATGGTTTTTATGGAAAAAATATTGATCTATAAAAAAAAAACTTGATGTCTATAGATCTTAAACATATATAATTCAAGTCTCTCAAGGGTTTTTGAATCCTTGTCATACAACTATCACTTGTCAAAATATATTTAAATGCCTATTACGTTACAAAATCCAAATCGGGAACGTTTCGTTAGCAGTTTTATTATCGTGGGAGTACTTAAATATTTTTGTACAAGTTTAATTGGTCCACAATTTAAAGCAGTCTCGAGATGTAAGATTTGATATTTGGGAACCAGGTTTTCATTGATTAAGTCTATTTTTGAGACTAAAAATCTCTCATCATTAAAAAACAAACACGTTTACACAAAATTATATTATCATTTGTTGTTTTAAAATTGTCCATTTGAATAGGAATCATCGATAGTGAAATGTTGCAGGAAACATTGAAAAACTACAAGGCAAAAATGATTGCCAACATATTTTTCAAGCTACGTATACGGTCATTGTCAAATCTTACAATATTGTCAAATTAATCTTAAAATTGGAGAAACCTCACCGTCAGCCATTGTCAGATGACTTTTGAATTTGTCAGATGTCGTTGTTTAAGGTATTTGACAGTTGTTTACAATTTAACTCATCAATTCTGCAAACCATTTGATAATGAATTTGATGGACTTTTTGAGAAAATCTGCAAACAATTATTACCTCTTCAAATTTGTCACTGAAAGTTATTTGGCTATTTTAGGCTTTTTTGCAGATCTGTCAATAGTCTGTACATGCATATAAACATGAAGATACTAATACTTTGACAGCAACTTGAGACTCTTCGGTAGTAAAATGATGATTATTCAAAATGATTTTTGACAACAAAAATAGTGTAGTTTTAAAGCAGACTTGTGAAAACAGTCTGCAACACTTAGTAGCAACAAAGTTGATGACGATCTGTTGTCCACGGTCAACTAACTCGGATTTTAAACCGGTAGCAACTATAAGAAAAGTTGCAGTTAACTGTCAAAACCTTACGTCTGACTTTTAATTTATGTTTCAAGGAAGTATCTCCTCATCTATTTTAGATCCATGTTGATGGTACATGAAAACCTTCTCAAAACCTCCCACAAAGAGTGATCTAACTTTTCTTCACATTTGTCTGGATTATGTAAATTTTTAAACAGCAATCTACTTTGCAATTTCCACTAGTCTACACTTTACAACATTGCATCATATTGAATTGTTGGGTTTATTAACCTTGCATCGACTTTCTTTAATCGTTCGATACCAGTGTGTACTGGCCTGGTCCAGAGTAAGCCGAAGACGAAGCCAAAGCCAATGCATGCATTTCACATGCATGCAACAGCAATAAACAAATTCAAATTTCCGGAAGGAAACTTTAAACATATTTTTCATCTTATTGGGAGTCATTCGATTCGTTACGATATTTTTGATATACGTATTGTACGCGCTTATTGCTGCCGTTTGCCGTGCATCGTGTCGCGGTCGTGGTAAAACTGCCCGGTTTGTATTTCGCGGCCCGGTGCAGCCAGCGGCGTCTCTTAAAGTTTGGCCTTTAGTTGCCGCGCATTAAAGATAAAACAAAAAAATCCATTTAATACCATCGAAGTTTTTTCTTCGTTGCGCGCATTAATGGCTTGTCTCTACTTCGAATTTAACCTATCTGAGATTGAGATTCAATGAAGATTTGCGATTGGACTTAAACTTCATTCCTTCTTCAATATAATAATAATGCAGCTTTTGTAACTTTAAAATGTTAAACAGCGATATTGTTGGTTAGTTTTGTCGTTGTTGTTGTTGGTGCTTGTTTTCGGTTTTTTGTTTCAACAAATTGATCGATGTGATTTGTGTTCCGAATGATTTGGAATTTTGTGTCTATTGGTCATATACTTGGATGCATTATACATGATGCTAACGATTGTGTAATGTTCATTGGATACGACCTTTAAAGCCACATAAATTGTTATACAAGATTAGGATGATCTTTAGAAACGTTTGTGCACTCTTTGAGGGCTTTCGAATAATTTAAAATCTTTATTGCTTTTGGTTATCTCAATGTTTTCAAAATTTCATTCACAGTTTGGTACGTGAGGAAAGTCTCTGGCAACAAATATGTTGGCAGCACTGTTTTAAGTGAGGGTTTATTTGACAGATGTCTAAGTACGAAGAGTTTATCAGAAAAAAAACTCTAAAAAACTATTTAATTGTCGATAAATTTATCAATTTTTCACAGTTTGATACGTGAGGAAAGTCTCTGGCAAGATATATGCTGGCAGCACAGTTTTAAGTGACAGTTTATTTGACAGATGTCGTGGGCTCTGTACGAAAACCTTACCAGAAAAAAACTATTAAATTGACGATAAATATGCCATCAAACTCCTTGGTATTGGTCTTAAACTATTAAATTACGCTTATTTAAGACAGCTGAGATGATGATCATATACTATCGTGGCCGTATCAGTCTGTTTTAATTGATTTCTTAGCAACCTCTGTTGCTTTCCAAATCCATATAATATAACAAACAGGTTAGTTTAAATAGTCGAATAAGCCGGATCAATGCAAGTGATAAAAAACAATGATACTTCGTTTGTACTGGATTGATCTCGTGACTTCTGTACTGTATTGGCTGGGGTATCGACTTCTAAATTGAGTTACTGCTTATCGTTAGAAGTTCAAGTTTCTGTATTGGGTAGGTATTTTTTGACTAAAGGTGGAATAAACTAAGTAATTAGATGATGAAGAAAATAGACTCATGGAATTTGTTATGGTGTTACTCCAGCCTATAGATTTTCTCATCAGACAAAACGTAAATGTCAAAAACATAAATTGCTGTTTTTTTTAAAGTGTCAAACTCCATTCAAAGATTTGTTTAATAATACTTAATAATACTTGAATCGATCGATGTATGCTTATAAAAATTTGAAAAATGTCGGAAGGAGTTTTTAATACCAATAAATTCCTCTAAAGCAAAATCACTTTAATTAAACTTCAATTAAAAGAAGCAAAGGTTGCTGCAAATCCATTATAAACTAGTCGCCATTTGGCTTTAGATTGACCTTTTTCGGCTTTCAATATGCCAAAAAAGACTTCTTTTTATACGGTTTCCTGTATATTTAATGTCCATCAAAGTCTAAAAAATTACCCAAACTTCTTCCTCTAAAATGCATATAGATAAAAGTAATAATTAATGATATTGACTCACATCATCGTATTCTTCATCCTCGGTTTGCTGCTTAAGTTTTGCAGCTGAATTTTGATATTGAATTGGCTGTGGACGTGGACGGGGGGCTGGAGCTGGTTGCTGTTGCTGCCTATAGACCACTTGTTGAGGCTGTTGATACTTTAAATAAATAAAATTTTGGCAATCATTGGAAAAACTTTCTTGGCATTGATTATTATTATTTTTCTTTTGTTTTTTTGATATAGAAAGCAAAAATACATCACACACAAAAATTAGACTTACTTGTTGCTGTTGTTGTTGTTGTGGTTGTTGCAAGTAATCCCTTACGGATGGCGCCACATAAGCTTGTGAATTACGTTGTTGCTGTTGTGCCCTTATCTAACATTTATTGTATACACATAAGTTGTACATGAATTTCATCCCCTTTTTTGTTAATGAATTTTTGTATTTTCATACCTGTTCTTGTACATTATCCTTAACCCTGATTTGTTGTCCAGGACTAACGTATTGTTGCTGTTGTTGTTCGTTTTGTTCATAAATAGGAGTGGCTTCTGGATTCCCACCAGATGCTTGAGAGGATAATTGCTGATAGTATTGTCGTAGATATGCAGGATCAACAGCTTGCTGTTGTTGTTGGGCAATTACACTACTAACCCCCAAAAGGGCGCTTAACACAACAATCACTTTTTGGAACGAACGCATTTTGTATTTATTTTTGATTTTCTTCGTTAACTGTTCACTTCACCCACGATCACAATAACAGTTCAACAAAATAGGGCCTCTATTTAAATAGAGGGTACAAAATAGGTTAAAAAAGAAAAAGACTTTCTATAAGCCAAGCGCACAATATTGAATATTTCAACCGACCGAAAGCCACTCAGATGTGATCTGCCGCTTGGGTATTGGCCTTTTATATGAGGGTTTGGATCGGCTTAGCGAAAAGCCCCCCAGTTTGTAGTACCACCAGTCTTACAGTCTTGAGTGGTGGTAAGTACCATGCCTTGAGTAGGGGGTAATAAACCCACAAGATATATGTATGTATCTTTTTTTTTATTTTTTATTCAATCTAGTTACATATACTTTCGTTTTATCTGCAAGCCAGCGACGGACGCGACGCGGAGTTAGCGACGAGGTATTTCATTTTGTTGCAGAAGGTTTAAAATATTGCTCCAACTGACATGACGTCAGTCTTTGAATGGAGTGAAATGAGAGGTGGTAGGTGGTAAGTGTTCTCCTCATTTAATCAACTACCTCTTTATGAGGGACCTTGAGGTAGAGGTTTAGTTTTGTTCTGTGTTCTATCTTTAATAGAGATACAAATTATTTTACAATAAAATGTATCTCTATTCTGACGCTGAATGATTTGTGGCTTTATTATTGATAATCTGATGAAGATTAGATTTTATGATAAATTTATTTGCTTACGGCATTGGATTCATTTTTCGTTGTTGTTTTTGTTTTTTTTTCCCGATGATCTTTTATTTTTGACGTTTATTGAATAATTCAGGTAAAACGTGTACCCGATGGATGTATTGTATTGTGTACCAACCTTAACTCTTTTTTAGACTTCGTCTCTTACGTATGTAGATAAATGTCTTTATTGAGTTAGCGTGACTTTTGGGTTTTTGAATTTGAACTTATTTGGTTGTTATGTAGGCATAGCATGAAGAGTATTATATGGTAAATGGTGTTACATCAGTTGAAAGGCAACCTGTGTTTTATTTTTGTAATGGTATATGATGCATTTCAATTGCAAATCACACGCATCCAAAATAGTTTAATTGTTCAATAAACCATAATAAAATATTATAAAATAAAACGATTAAAAAACAGTAGCAATTATCAGCTCTAAGAGTTGATTATGCAGACATATAACATATGCAAGTATAATAAAATGATAATAACAATAAGGTTGAAAAACTAGATTATGCAGTATAAACAATAAATACTCGTAGTCATAAAATAATTTTGTTCAAAATAAGATCAACGGAGATCAATATCTCTTATTTTGTAGACAAGGAGTCTTTAATAAAAAGAAATCCTTTTCCAAACCCACAAAATCTGATAAAGAATAGATTCCATTTAAAAATGAGATAAATGTAATCAATGCTTTTATAGGAAATTTAAGTTCAGGGTAATTTTATGAAAGTAAAAAATGTTGTTATAGTTTTGGCAAATACAAAAGTGGTAAATTTCATTGGCAACATTTATCAATAATACTCCAAATATACGAAAAGTATTTTATTAACTTCAAATAGGCAGTTATTTTAATTTTGAGAAAAAATCGAATTGTGGGTTTTAAAAAAAAAAAAAAACTTAAAAGAAAAATTTAGCAAAAGTTGGTAAAAATTTACTTTCGACTCAAATAGCTTTTCAAAGATTAAAAATATTGTCTTCAAATTTTGTATGTTACAGAAAATATTTTTTTCGATATTCAGTAGTTGATGAAAAATATTGTTGGTAATTTTATAATTTTTAAGAATATATCAACTAACAACTTTTTTAACCAAAAAACTACAAACTTTTAGCAAGGCAAATCGACAGACGGGATGGGAAGTTATCAGTGTGGTTCGCATCCCAGCCTCTTCTTTCTCATTTGGATTTGACTTGTGTAGTTATTTTGATTTTATAAAATAAAATTAATAAACATATTAAAAAGTAAAAAGAAAAGAGCACAAAAAGATTTTGGACATTGTTCCTTCGGCGTTGACCGAAGTATGATTGTAAAAACGACATTAGAATCTTTGAGTGACATTGTTTTCTTTCGTATGATAAAGGTTATTATTTGTGCGTTATTTTTAAACCAACAAAGCTTTTCCATATAAAATAGTTGTAATTTTTACACTGAAGATGATTTTAATAACGGTCCCTTAAAAAAACTGAATCGAGATTTTAATCAAACATGACATGACGATGGTAGAGAAATCGAAAAGAATTTGGTTTCCTTAATATTCCCTCCGTTTGTCTTTCTGGCCTGGCCCCCCTACAGCCCAATTTATTGGGTCGGTTGACTTCATATTTAAATATTAAGGTTTTGATCCAATTCGCTTTAAGCATTTTTGTCCTCTTTTTAAGACTTAAAATAAAAGTAGTACCCACCAAAATTCTTTGGTCAGAAATGTCAAAAATCGAAAACTCGAATTTTCTAAAAAATAAACCGAAAATTTTGCTTAGATTTTGTTTCTTAATTTGGCTTCAATATAAAAAAAATATTTTTTATTTCTCCAGAAGGGTTCTCCTCATAGAACCGTTATTTTGTTTTTAAGTTTTTTCAAGAATTTATTAACCGATTTCAGTAATTTGTTTTTCTGTACAAGTTATTAAATAGTCTTAATAATGTCAGCATAAAAAACTGTCAATTCGATTATTCTCAAAATTTTACCGAATGTTGAAAATAATATTTCTTGTGAGTAAAAATGAGTTAAAAGCCATAACCTCAAATTTTTGAAAAGATATTTAAGTCGAAATTTAATTTTACCAGCTTTGAGTAATTTTTGTTTAGGTTTTTATTTTTTATAGAAGACTGAATTTGGTTTTTCTTAAAATTTTACTCGAAGTTAAAAACGTTTTTTTTGGTTGCACAAAATTATTTTGGAGATAAAATCATTCTGTATTCGTAAAATTTTCGAGTTGAAAATTTTTTTTTAGATTTCTTGATTTATAAAAAAATCGGTTATTGGATTTTTTTCAAAAAATATACTTGTTTCGGTTTACCAAAATGTTGAACTTTTTTTTAAACTGCTGCGGTAAAAAAACCACCCACACCATTTTCTGGAGAGCCCTTTCTGCATCTCTCTGCCTTATTATCTGTATAACAAAATTTATTTGAAGTCGATATCTCTTCTGGTTCTTGAGCTATGGATGATGAAAAAAACATCGCGAACGTACGTACTCACGCACGCACAGAAATCTTTTTAAAAATCTCGATTTCTCGAAGAGGTAATCACCCCTATCCATAGAGATCTTATAAATTAACAACTTAAGAACATTTGTTTCAGACAAATGGAATATGATGACGCTCCACAATCGATTTAAGACCTTGTGAAGATATCGAGTACATACAGCCACATCAATTCATGAAAAGCATATATTGCTGCAGACGTTATAATTTGGCTGATATCATTTTCGGTTTACGATAGATTTGCATTGATGTCTTTTCAAAAATATTTTTCACAGCAAAGGAATAAACCAAACACTTTAAATTAAGAAAGCATTTTTGTTTGATAAAAATACGAATGAAAAACTTTCGATGATATTAAACTCAGCGGCAACTGTACTGTACCCTTTTGGGCTTATAATTTTGCCAACTTATTAAGAACCTAAAAGCGGCTCTCTTGCTCTGTTTTCCAGCACAGCAGTACTGAACTATTATATCAATAACATAATGCCTTAAGCATTCCCAAATGATAGGTATGCGTAATCAACAAAAATTCAGGGCAACAAAATACAAGTTACCATAAGCTATAAGGTAGTTTTAAATAATATTTCTAAATAAAAGGTTTTAAGCGAAATGCTATAAATTAACTTAGTTAAAATAAGCGCCATATAATTAGAAGCTTATTATTATTGGCATATTATATCTTTACAAAGTATTTTTGTCTACGACATCAATAATTTCTTAAATGTTTAGCTTTTGGCAAGGTAGGATTATAATATAACTTATGACCAAATATGTAAATGAACAACACAGTTCAAATTGTTTATTTTATTTTGTTGTAGGTGTTATTTTTAATAATTGAAACAATAAAATATTGAATAAAATACAATAAAATATTAATTAGTAAATATGTACCTGATTCAGCTTTAATTATTAATTATAATTATTAAGTTCAGATTGAGTAATGTGATAAAAAACTTTAACAATACCTTTAACAACATATACAACATTAATTAATAGATCTGTGCAAGATTGTTCTCCCTTATCTACTTCGTCTATAATCAAATCCAACTATAATCCTTCTTTTTCTGTGTGTCTCCATACAAATAAAATATCCTTCACTTACCTTGGAAACTTCCTGAAAGGATTCCTTTGCTTCAGAACTTCTCACACTCTGTTTCGAATGTCAGATAGACACTATAGATCGAAAAAGATCCTTCTCACCTATCTGGGCATAGATCTTTGGTCAACACACCGACCGACGCGACCGGTCAAACCGGTTCCATATAAAATTTAACAAACACCAAATAACACTATAACCATCATATAATTTTGCATAAATTTAATATTAAGAAAAGAAACAAGAAATCAAAGTCCGAGCAATGGGAATAATATTCTTTATACTCGTATATCGTGCCCAGCAAAGACACATTTGAAGGACCTCATATCCTTTATTGTAATCTTTGTATTTTGTTTGTTGTATGGGAAAAAGGGGTTAACTTCATCAGAGACACATCTCATATGAGGGCCTTATCTAAGATGTTACGAGTATGCGATGTGTCTTCCAAAACACAAGTGACCCTTTTCTTGAAAGACAAAAAAGACAAATCCTAACCTTAAACCGGTTCTGGACATTCTTAATTGTGAATGACCTGCAAGGACATTATTCAAAAAAGATGTTGCACAATTTATTTCCTTATATCGGTCATAAAACTCAGACACAACAAAATATCCCTATAAATGGGTGCATGAGGCTTTTTTGATGCGAGGCAAGTCCGGTTTTTTGGACATTCATTGATGCATATGCAAATCATCGTATAATGTAATGACCTACAATGCATGTCTCTCAACCCTTTATCCTCATACAGAAAAGACTTACAATCTTAAAGCAAACAACCCTTCTTCACTCTGCACCGCACCGCACCGAACTATCGTCTTCGTGGATGCGAAGGTCGTCTTGACACTTAATTTTTAATAGAATTATGGACAAGGACATCTTCGGTCATCATCACAACTGGTTTCATTAGTAAGGATCGGATCTTCGGAAATGTCTTCGAAACAAGACTTTCTTTGTGCCAACGATGACCTTTAAGGGGTGGAAGTGAGGATTTGTGTTTTGTGTTTTCTTAAAAAACCGGACTGGCCAGTTTTTCGTGGGAATATATTTTCAAGTCAAAGATTTTGCTTAGCAAAGGTTTCGATGGTTTGTAGAATTCCAAATTTAGTGTGTGACCTTTCGTTTGATGGTCTTAAGAATTTTAAGGGTTGTATATTAATGGAATTGCATATAAAAGTTTAATCCTTTTTGTTGTTCGTGTCTTCTTCCGAATGATGTTTATTATCTTTCTTCATTTCAGAGTTGTGCAATAGTACATTTCAAAATTTTGCTGAGATATAATATTCAAAAATTGTTGAAAGTCACGTTCGTCATAAGAATATGCATATTTAATAGCGCTGCCACCAAAGAACGTAAGCGCCTTTTTCATTTATTTCACAGAGCTCCTTGAGCAAGGTCCCAATAATGCTCACCGTAACCTCCTGTCTTATCAGCCCAAATTACCTAAATAAAGAGAAAATATGAATCATTAATTTTGTTTTTTTTTTTCAGTTGGAAGTTACAAAGTTATTAATTGATCTTGGATATGTCTAGATACTTTGAGTGGGTTGAAGACCCAATACCATACACAATATTAAAAAGTGAATTTTTCAAGTACCAACCTAGTTTCCGTGTATGCTAATTTTTATACTCGTAATTTATGGATATGAAAAAATGTTACTTGGTCCTTTTTAACGTCGACACGTTATAGAAAGGTAATAAAAAACATGAAAGTTAATAACATGCGGCTCTACATTTTTTCCCAATGACTTTCGTTGAGTTTAATTTTCTCCGCCATTGAACTTATAATTGCGTGCAGTTTTGTTTAACTTATTTTAATTGCATTAACCAAAGCAAGTGCATATTTTTAAAGCCAACAACGTACCTATAAAAAGCAATTGATGGAAAAGAGCTACTTTAAAGTGCAGAAATAATATACGAAAAAATAAAAACTTCCGTGAAATTTGTTACATAAAATGAACATTTAATTGCCATGGTTATATGTTATATGACCACAGCCGCGCCAGCGCCAGCGTTAGCATCGTCGTCTTCGTCGCGTCTTATAGTTAAGTAATGGAAGAACTAATCAACGATTAATCATCCGGTTTTATTATTATTTATTTGTGTACCTACCTTTTTATTGTTATTTTTTTTTGTATTATATTGTACTCGTATGTCTTAATAAATTTGGAACGATTTATGAAAACGCCTACAGGGAAGAGTCAATTTTATTGTATACCAACATTTTGTATAATAAATAAATACATAATTTATATTACCTACATATCATTAGTTTATAAAGAAATAAGAAGAAGGAACACTTAGAAACAAATAAAAATAAAAAAAATATAGTTTATTGTGGACTTTATTGAATATAATTAAAGACAATATTGGTTAATTTCAGTCGGAAAGTCAACTAGAGTTAATGATTATTAATGTTGGTGTTTAAACTTATTGGATTATTATTAAGGGGTAAATGAATTGTATAAGCTTTCAAAAAAGGTTAAAAAATAGTTAAAAGTAGAAAATAAAATGCAAGACTGCACATAAATGTATTTCTTTAATGGCTTTATCTTTAATTGCTTGATTAAATATTTTTATTTATTATAATATATTTTAAATTCATATTTATTTGAAATTTTTGGAAGTACATACACTCCGCTTGAACTGAATACGCACAATTATTATGTAAATGCTTTATAAATTCGTTATAAATATTGCTGGTTTTTGTGTAATCGCTTGATGATAACTACTCCCTTTTCACACCAAACCCAAAACCCGGTTTTCGCGAAATTATCGGGTTTTGGCTGAAAACCTACATCGAAAACACATTATTTGTAAGCCACAAGTTTTATGTTAAACCTGTCGAAAACTAGGAGCATTTCAAAGATAAACTTAACAAACAAACCTTTCGAAACATTCAGCGCTCAATTAATTGCTAATGACTGCAGCCAAAAGAAATATTTCCAGCACACTTCAGAAGGAATAAAAATACACAATCTCAGAATTTGCGAAAGAAAACGACGAATCTTCATATTTTGTTTAATTTCCTTTTTATGAATTGAAATCAATTTGAATTGGTCACAATACATTTTATTTTACAAATAATAATTGAAGAACTAAACTACTGATAAATTTTTGCATCAGTACAAAATTTGACAGTGGATGTTGCATAAATTTAAATGTCAAACAAAAACGTTTAGTGTGAACGATTTTCGGGTTTTCGAAAAATTTTTCCGAAAACTTGTCAATTAAGATGTTAAGAAAAGATTTTAAAAAGAATTATCCAGAAACAACAACGGTTTTCTCTTTCACCCATTTCGTAAATTAGTTTCGGTATGAATTCTAAAATCTTTTGATGTTGTCGAATGAAATTTTGCTCCTTGCTTACTTATTTGCAGAAACTAAGGATTCTTTGTCTTCAAATTGACGATCACCCTCAACACCATTCTTAAGTTTATTTAATATCGAGCAAATGAGTACGGCAGCCATTGAAGGAAGTGCAAATCTTGCTCAACCGTCTAAGCTTTTATTATGAACACCGAGTGAATAGGAGCGTTCTCATATTGGAAGGCCAAGTTTATGGATCGAAAATATTAGGACATTTATTAGAATTTCTTTCTAAGATTCCCTATTACCCAGCTGCGGTACGTTTTGATGTAACGTAATAAATATCAACTCTTCCATAGTAACTGACAGCTCTTTATATCACAACACATCCTTTACGGATATGATGAAGTTTGGAAACAATTTTTTTCACTCAAATCGTGAAAATCGTCCATCGAAATTGAATGGTTTTATGTCTGCAAAAAAACACTATTCGTATAACTTTTTGTTGTTCGTCAAGTAACGGGTTTTAATAAGTTTAATTCGTTTAGAATGGCTCAAATAAAAAAACTTTTAAAACTGTTGGCGACTTACGTTTACGCCAATTTTTTGTTTAATTTTTGTCCGAGAATAAGAAGAATCTGAAGCACATCCTAAAATTGCTCGTCTTTAAGCTGCTATTTTTGCGGTTTGTTAAACTGTCTTTTTATTTTTTTTTAACGAATTTTTATTTTTTTAAGTAAGAATAAAAGGCAATAAAACTTTCATCATCAACTGCTGCACTTCCGGCTAGATCTTGGTGTCTGGGCAAATCCATTTTAGCTTTTGAAAAACTGCTAAGGCATGTAGATCTACCCATAGGTCTTGAAATTTTAGATCAAGAATTGAATTTCACACTAAAATTGATGATTTTAACTATCTGGTACTTGAAAACGCACATAAACAACGATTAAATTGCCGTATGAAACTCTTTTTAATTGGCGAAAACATGACTTGCAGTTTTATTTGGATAATTTTGTTCTGACATTTTTTTCTTAACATCTTAAGGGTGTAGTTAGCATCAATAGATGATACAAAAAACAGCAATTCTTGGAAAATAATTACAAAGTATTTTTGAAAATCCTTGTACAAATTTAGTTGAATTGCAAATTGCGTTCACCTACCATTTGACTTTAATACGATTTCAATCAATTGGTTGCAATCATTTCCATTCATTTGAGGTCATTCGATTCAATTTGTTTGAGGTCCTAGCATTCTCGTAAAATGATTAGTAATTACAAAATTTAACGTCCCAATCTCAATTTGATCAGTCTATTAGTTTAAGTTTTGTATTATCAATAACTTTATTTCTATTACTGATTTGGCTACAGCCTTAGAAACAGTTTCGTTGCATTGATTGTAAGCGTTAATAAAGGTTTATTTGTATAACGTTTTAATAATAATAAAAAAAATTTAGAATCAATAAAATTTGCCCTCGAGCCAAAAAAAGAAATTAGTTTTCAAGAACTTTTAAAAGTGAAAGCGAGTCCTACCTTTTGTGAGTATTCAACATTATTTCGGATATGGTAAAGTTTAAAATTAAGTCGTTTTCATTAAAACGAGATTCTAATGGTTCCTTGTGGTTTAAGAGTGGAAAGTTTGAATGATTTTTTGGGTAAAATTTGGTTGAGTTCCCAAGGAATAATACTATAAGAAAAAGAGGCTGGGATCGGACCCACATTGATAACTTCGCATCCCGTCTGTCGATTTATCTTGCTTAAAAGTCTGTAGCTTTTCTTGTTGGATTAAAAAAGTTGTTAGTTGAATTATTCTTAAAAAATTGATAATTATAACAATATTCTTCATGTAAATAAATAGTTTAGTTTGAAAATCTAGTTTTGTAAAAAAGATTTTAGTCGAATACAAATTTTTACCAATTTAGTAGCATTTTTTAAATTTTTACAAATTGGATTGGATTAATTTGAGAGATATCAAGAACCGAACATCAATTTTTATTGAATTTGCGTACTATTTTTTGCGGGTTTTATTTTTTTTTATAAAAAAACAAACTGTTGGATTTTTATAAAACAAACTACTGAATATCGAAAACAATATTTTCATTGAAATAAAAAGAATTTGAAGAAAATAATTTTGAATTTTTAAAAAGCTATTTGAGTTGAAAGTACCTTTTTACCAAGTTTTAGTTTTTTTTGTCAGTTTTTTTATTTTTTGATTTTTATAAAAAAACATTACTCACAGTTGGTAAAAATTTACTTTCGACTCAAATATCAAAAAATAAAAACCTTTTTTTATTTCATAGATAATAATAATAATTCATAACACGGAAACCTACAAACTTTTAAGTAAGAGAAATAGACAGACGGGATGGGAAGTTATCAGTGTTTGTCGCATCCCAGCCTCTTTTATAAAATTTAATTCAACTCTCTACCGTTTTTAGTTCGTAAGATATTAAGGATTAACCAAAATGTTCACCTTTTCTTTAAACTGCTATGGTAAAAAAAAAACCGTATAACAACATTTATTTGAAGTTGATATCTCTTCTGGTTCTTGAACGGTCTTGAAAAAAACGTTGCGAACGTACGGACATACGTACGTACGGACGCACAAACGTCGCGAACGGACGGACGTACGAACGTACGTACACACGCACACACAAACATCTCTCTAAAAATCTTTTATTTCGACTCTAGGGACCTTGAAACGTCGAAAAATGTCAAAATTTTCAATTTGACAAATCGGAGAAATTACAATAACTTCTAATGGGAAGTTTAAAATGGTTTTGGTATTTTGAAAATAAAAAAAAACGATCTAACAATAATCAAAATATAAAAACATTAATATCTGAGTGTAGTAAGAAGAACTTACATGATTAAAATATGATTATTTGAAAAAAAAAATACAAATTTTGTTGTTTCCGTCTACAAATTTATTTATTATTGCAATCCAATCCAATCCAAAACCAATTCTAAAAATAAATGGTTTTGTTTAGTATTTACATATATACAAATCAATTATAATAAACATTACTCATAAACATCAAATTAATTAGCAATTCAAATTTGAGTATGTTACATTTTCGCAAAAAAGGGCTGGACTCTGCTTACTTAATACAAACTTGCACAATAATAAAATTTTAAAAATCACAGAAAAAAACTCAAAATAAATTAACTTAAAATTACTGAGCAGTAAATAATTGAATTGAAACATTTCAATGAGATGATCAAAAGCCTTTAGGTAAAAGAAATAAAAACTTAAGGCTAACAAATTAGTGAAATACTTGCAATCTGCAATCTGTACATTTTATTATATTAGTTAAAAAAAGGTGATCCATATAATCCAATACCAAACATGCACTAAACACTTTCTTATATACTGCTAGTTTTGAAGGTTCAACTAGAAAACCTGTCTGAATTTAACAAAGTAACAAATGGTACTTTGACCACGAAGATTTTCAACGAGTTGGTTAACAACTCATCGGTTGAAATTTTATGCATAGATTAGTTTTTATTTTATGATTATTTTGAGCCTTAAATTAATAAAAGTTTGGTATACTAAAAGGATAAGAATAAAACGCTTCCTTGAAATTCTATATAGGTACATACATTTTGGGTTCAATGTTTTTGCTTGAGAAATGATTAAATAGTATATAACGTGGCGATGCACAACTTGAATGGAACCGATTCTCGATCTTAGTTTTATTTGATGGCTTTGGTAGGCTTTATCAGGTCTGATAAATGTTCGCCAGTGATTTTACTAAACCAATTTAAATACTGCGCCAAATTTTTCAATAGTAAAGAATTTGACAACAAATCTTGAGTAGTATTATGATTGATGTCCTGTTTACACAGGAGCTTGGAAAGATTTATTTTCAAACTTACTGTTTATTTTTGTACTTGCTTTTAAATCACTAATTTTACAAATATGAGTAAGTCTGTTTTTTGTTTCTATTTTATCGTTCGACTTCATCTGGTTTTGAATGAAATTATAATATTTTACTTTATTGAAATTGAAAAACTTCTTCGGATACCTATTTGTGTATAATCAACAAAAATGTTTATCAGAACATTTGCTTCTTGTTGAAGTCTTTTGAGTACTGATACATGACAAACTTGACAACATTGTCAAACCCTTATTCTTAGTTTAATTTGGGTGTGTACATTTGCGCGTGTTAAATAAAGTGCTGAGACGTCAGAGTCAAGGGAACAGAATAATTCAAATAACAAAGCCATTGAGAAAAAATATTCTAACCATTTGAACCAACAGTTTATTGTGAAAGAGATCTAAGAATCATTTACTAAGCCAAAGATTATGTCGATACATTTTTTGGCTGAACTCAAAATTTTAACGTTGAATGATTATTTCGAAATTCATGTTTGTACCAACTTACCTGACCTTTGAAATGATTGTTATCTTTTTTCTCGATCCTTTTCTGTGCCATTTCTGGCCAGCTTAATACATGACCAAAAACCAATTCCTCCGGAGATTTGTACTTCAACAAAATGTCACTAAGAAAAAAATAAATTTCATACATCAAAACTTACCACATAATAAAATTTAAAAACACACACAAAACACTTACTGATAATGTCGGCTAACACCTGGGATAATTTTATTCGGGACACTTTTTACAGGTGATGCCAAAGATGGTAATTCATTATTTTTATGAGTGTACAAACCATTTTGGTTATGATTATTATGAAACGATTGCAATTGCAACTTCTTCTTGGTCTCCGGTGACATGATACCTAGTTTTAGTTGCCTCTTAGACTGGTGGGACTTACCACTTTCTTCTATGATGTTATGGGGCTTTCCACTTGAAATAACTTGTTGCACCAAAGGTTGCACTTTCATTGCCACTTGATATTCACTACCTGTTGCATCATCATCAGCAATATTACTTCTCGGTGTCTGTTGTTGATGAGGATGGTGTTTAGCATTTTCTACTTCGTCGTCATCATGATAGATTTCTTGACTTAGATGCACTGGATTAAGGTATCTTGTAAATTGCATAGGTCTCCAAGTTTCTGTTTCTTTTAGTACATTTCTAGGATGGATTATCTTCGAGGAGGCGTAGGAAGGATAAAAATTCCCCTCGTATTTGTACAAGGATAAATTTGGAGGCACTTTTGGGAATTGATTTAAACGCGGTAAATTTGAAGTTGTTGAAACTTTGGTATAGAAAAACAAAACTAAAACTATTTGCACTTTAAAATTCATAATTGTAAACTTTTTTATGTTGCGCGGATCACAATGACAAATGTCCAACTGAAAAGAATAATTATCTTCAATTTACTATATATAGGATACCATTGCAAAAAAGTCGTAAATAAGCGGTTACAAAAAGAAAAAACCAACAAGTCAATGGTCCATGGTAGAATAGAGTCACAGTTTTTGTTCAATTTCCGCATGGTCACGGTCGTATAACTGCCATATTGAATTTGCAAACCACTTATTAAATCTGCATTTTAACGGATATCTACATTTTTTTTTATCACATAATAACCCGATTGCGGTCATCCCTAATCCCGCTTTGAATAAGAAGTTTTATATTTCAATATAAAGTCGTACATAAACTGAAATTTTAAAATAGGTACAATATTATGGACGTATAAGAAATTGCCTCACCCCTCTTTCACGCTTCTTAAGGAATCACACCGAGCTCTGATTGGTCAAGAATTTGGGTGCGATTGAATCTTTTTTAAGAACTAATTTTACCTTACAACCCTATGTAAAGGTATTTTCTTGTAAGGAGCAACAACTGTAAGCAAAACACAACCCTTATAAGTTCCATACATAGGTAGACCTAATTATATTTTTGATAGAAATCCAAATTTGTATCTTGAAGACATTTTAATTCTCATTCAACTTTTGAAGTTGATACAAGAATAACCATTTCACATAATATTTTTTAAATATTGCAAAGATTTGATTTATTTGAATTTTCTACAAAAAAGATACTTTAATAAACAATAATTATTAATATTAATTTTATTTTTATTTTTTTTAGATATTTTTTCATAATTTTGTGTTTAGTTTTGTTTTAAAATTAATTTTGAGTGTTTAGTTAATTTTTATAGGTAAGTGTAACTTGTGCTTTGTAAAAATTTGTTGTTTAGTAAGAAATATAAAATTGGTATTTGTTTGTACTTTTCAAAAATGTATTTGTTTCAAAATTAAGTATTTGATTTGGTTTACAATTGTATTCAAATTTATTAAGTTACCAAAAAATTAATAAATGTTGTGAATCTGTATTCGTTACTTCAGAGAATAAATTCTATCACTTATTTAAGAAATTGTCAAACAGTTAAAAAATACTTTAATCCCTCTAAGCTTCAAACTCTTCAGAATTGCAAAAACGAAACATCCTTTTATAGCAACAACTAAGACGACTTGTGACACATGTCAATGACGCTATGACGCGTAAAATAATTATTTGACGTTTTAAAAGTGGTCGTGTATCAATGCATTTCGGGTGACTTCATAATAATGTTTTCATATAAAATTGTGTGTACTTCACCACCGCTGACAGCTTATGTCAGAGCATTGACCGTTGGCATCAGTTTCTCAGTTGATGTTGTCCTAAAAATTATCTTTTTTTTGCTGTCTTTTCTCAATGTCAAATTGAATATTTACGAGCACATTGATATTTAATTTGTTTTTGTTGGGTTAAACAAATGTGAATCACATTTACAAAATTTGGTCATTGACAGCTGTCAAAGCGTTGAATGAAAGTGCAAGTGACACTGGCAACATTTTACAAAGTACAAATTGTAATAGATGTAATCGGAGTTTTATAGATCACTTTTAAACTTTAATTTTGATTTTTTCCAAAAACTCAACTTTGTTATTTAAGATGGGACATTTATTTTATACTACAAATTTTTTATTGGCATTCATTTTTTATTGAGTGTGTTAAATTTTTAATCAAATTCTTTCATTACTATACTTTTTAAAAATAGCACCTCAAACATGTTGATGTAGAATATGAAAAATTTCACAAAACGAAAGGATTAACGCAAGTTTATTCTGTGTTTTGTTTGTCTAAAATACATTTAATACATTTTATATTTTGATTTTGGCGATGTGCTCTAAATTTTAACTATGAGTCATTTTAAGCCTTTTATTCGATTTTTTTAACTTTAAGGGCACGAAAATATTGATTAGTTACGAATTTCAGTAAGGTTTCTTAAAATCAACCGATTGAAAAACTCGCAAAACACAACGAACCAAAAAAACAGCGAGGTAGTTCTTTTAGCAGAGAGTTATCTGACAGCTCGTATTTATAAGCATACGTAAGTCCAAATGTCAAATATTTTGCCTCTCACTTTTCACTCGTTGTTTGTAATGTTGGGCACTCGCTTAACTCGATTTACTCGCTAGTATGGCTTCATCGACAATATATTTAGGTAATCAAATTAAATTGAAAAATTCCGATATTCATTTTTTTGTATTCATTTATTTATATGAAATATCATTTTTTATTTTTCGTTTCGCATATAATAATTTATTTTATTATTCTTGTACTTTTTTAAGATATATATAATTTTTAAATAAATATTCACTCAATATCTTTGCATTTATATCACTTTTCTTGAAGAACTGTTATTTTTTTCTATTTACTTCTTTACACGACAATAATAATAATAAATAAAATATTTATTAAATAAATAAAATTACTATTATTATTAGTTATCGCACTAATCATTCATGTCCGCATTATTCATGCGCATTTTAGCAAAGTCCTCAAATACGATGTTATCATCATCGTCCTGATAATGTCCTTTGTCATAACGATGTTGTTCAATTGACTTCATTTTCTTCATGGCGTTGACGCGTTTCTTTTCGACAGTTCCTATTTGCATTCAAAAAATTTCATATTTAAATCTTGAAAAATGGAAAAAAAAATTAAAAATTACCTGGTGCTGGTGTCAAAAGTTTAAATGGAACGTCTGTCTGAATTTCACCACCCAATGTTCCCAAATTGAGTTTTACTCGTACTGAATAAGATATCACAATACCGATTGCATCACCAGTTGACTTGCCCTCCTGAACCATGGTCGCAGAAGCCAAGTTCACATCCTCGTCCTTCAAATGTCCATCGAGTGCAATACCTTTGACCAGGAAAGAAGAAAGAAGTTCAACTTTATCCAAAGACAGAGCAACTTCCTTATATACTCACCATGACGGTCTTTGTTGCTTGAAGCCAATGGAACCAAATAGAATGTCTTAGTCAAATTTGCTCCAGGAGTAATAGGACAACCCTCCTTAGTCTCAAGAGAAGCAACATGTTTGCTGAACTGAGCGTTAACCATTGTGATCTCGGTATGTTGAATAACGAATACTTTGATGTTTTGCACCTTCTTTTTCGAGTTATTGTTGACTTGCATTGTTGCTGCCACTTTCTCACCGTGATAGTAGATTTCCCTGTCCAAAGTCACTTCCAAGCTTATTTTTCCATTCGAAAAGGTGAAACCCTTGCTGACCAAGGAACTTGGTAGCCGCTGTCCACGAGTTGGTGGAGCATATTGTAGTTTCTTGATCACCAAGCTGACCATGCTCCTCTTATGCTGGCGATCATCCTCGGAGTCAGCCACATAGGCACGGATTGTGTATTCGACTCCCAGAGGTTTGCCATTGTCGTCACCTTCCTGCTGCAATGTTACCGAGCTTGGTGAGCAGGGTGGAAAATGGAATGTGAATGGATAGGCGTTAGCACCCAACTTTCGCACAAGTTTTTCCTGCATTGGGGTCATTTCCATGTTGGTATTGACCACCGGGACAATTTGGTCACGGCAGAGAATCATTTCTTTCGAAAATTTAACACCCATAACTTCATCTTCCTCCCGTCCATATCGATAAGTTGTTACCAATTGGCCGAAGACTTTACGATTTTTCAAATAATCAGGATCCACTACGATAACTCCATCAACAGGATCGACGTAATCCAAATGATCGATGAAATCACGGCGACCCAAATAGAAGCAAACTTTTCCGTTAGGAGTTGCCTTCTTGAATACTTTCACTGATACAACCATTTTGCTAGGTGTCTTCGACTCTAATGAACTAAAATTTCACTTAAAACCAAGAAGCTATTGTCTTGGTACGGTAATTGGATTACGGACGGAATTAAAGCCAAACGAAAAACCTGCGCACGATATTTTTTCCTCGCTTTTATTTTCTATGCTATTGTCGGTCCAAACTTTATCAAAAGACAGCAAACCAGCAATGCAGCGACATCAGGGTTGGACACTTCCTTATATACCTTCGCCCACTGAAAGGGTTTCTTTCCCCGTCGTTGAGGGGATAAAACGGGACAACGTAAATTAAGGCTAAGTGGATTTAGTGTTGGCGTAAGAGATGTTCGAACAATGTAACATACAAATACACACACCAACGAACAAATAGGCTAGAATACCATCAAGCCACCAACATAAGAAACGTAGTTGAAATGCTAATACCCTATTTGTGGTGTCAAATTGTTTATTAAAACAAATACAACAAAAAAAATATATTTTTCTAGGGTTTGAGTTAAGTAGTAGAGTGTACAGGTAGCATAACAAAGTGGGTAGTTTATTTTATTAAAGATTTCGTAAAAGAAACAAAATTGTCGGTATAACATGTTGATATAAGAACAAAGTACAAATATTAAATTTGAACGAAAACAAAAAATACGTCATTTAGCAAAATTTGCTAAAAAGAAACAGGGTTTATTTTCGTAATGCACAATTTGTTATTATGACTACTTGTTTATCTCATTGTTTTTTTAAGCTCTTTGGTAATATTCTTGAACTTGTGTTCGAATAGTAGGCTCCTAGGTAAAGTTTCCCAAACGAGATAATCAATAATTATTTGGCTTTAAATTTCATCGAATCATTGAAATGTAGGTTCTAATTTAATTTTTATTCCGTAATCAATTTTTATTTAACATAACCTTTACGAAATAATAGCGATTGACTTAAATGTTAATTTCATAAAATAGGTTTCTATATCCTGTATTCAGCTTGTGGCGCAAATATAAAACCTGTAACCTAAAGAGAAATGACGTTTTCATTTGGTGTGTCATTAGTTGAGTTCAATATTAGATATTTATGTTATCCGGATACCTTTTTGTTAGTGTTTCATATGGAAAAGAACAGCTGGTTAAGAAAATCCAAATCTGACAGAACAGCTGATTCAATACTAAGTTGATTTTGAAGGAACCAAATAATTGATTTAAACTTTTTTGGTTAAAGTGTTGTGAATTATTAACATTATCCATTGAAAATTTAATTTTATAATAATTTGGGAGGTAGAAATCTAAATGTTGTTGTTACTTTTTGCTAGCTATACAGCTATTAAGCTTTCCGACTCCTTTACTAAGGTTTCTAAAAATTATCCTATCCAACACAAGATTGAACGCAGCCATTTAGTTTGCAATCTTTTAACATAACATTGATCTTTTCTGTCATCCAAAGTAATAGCTGTCACTTTTCATTCACGGGTTATTATAGTTGGGCAGCCTCATACTACATATGGGATTTCATTTCCAACCATTTCGATCTTTTTGATATCTCATTAATTTCCAAATTGGAACCTTACCCAAGTTACAAGTCCTTAAACAGGTCACATCATAAGTTGTGGTTCTTCCTTTGCCGATAAGTATTAAATAATAAATCACACAGATAAGAAGTTCAGTTTTTAGAAATTTCGCAAGAGGAAATACCCGTGAAAAAATATTTAGATGGCACAGGCAGGGATTGAGAACCCAAGACCCTGGCATGACAGTCCAACGCAAAAGCTATCGTACTACAAAATTATAGCTTTCAATAAAATAAAAATAAACATGATTAGCTGATATTTTGACATAAATAGACTTTAGGTTCGTTTCACACTACACGGTTTTGACCGTACGGCAAAAAACCGGACGGCGGCATTTTGTTAGAGGCGCGAAGAAGAGCATATACACTTTCATATTATACGGTCACGGCAAAATGCCGGCGCCCCCACGACATGTCGCAATCGTCTACTGCCAATACAGTATACGGCAGCCGGACAGCCGTGGCGCGGCGCGGCGCGATAAGCTTAGTGGCGTATAAAGTATACTAAGTACAGGAACCCTGCATATATCGTGTTTTACCGTACGGTTAAAACAGTATAATGTGTAATTAGCCATTGATTTGGTTTATGCCGTTCGGTTCTTTGCCGTACGGTCAAAACCGTTTAGTGTGATTTAATTTATTATTTTCTATCAATGGCTCACGGATTAAAACCGTACGAATTTTGACAGTACGGACGAAACCGTCTCGTGTGAAAGAGGCTTAAGAGGCGAAAAACCATGACTAGAGCAAGAGATGAATGAACCATTTTAATATGAAGAATTGTTTAGTGGGTAAGATCAAAAGTATATCGGCACAGTGAAAGGTCTCCTAGGTTATAAGCCGATGAAATTAAACAGTGAGCAACTTTAAATTTCTCAGGCGATTAACCTTACGTTGCTAATGACCGAAATTAGGACTTACTAAGCACTGATGTCAAACTCACAACCTTAGAGAAATGTCAAAGTTCTGTAAATTGCTAGCAGTTACTTTTCGCTGGCAGTCAAATTCTTTATTTCAATAATTTACCCTTCGTCTTTAACGAAGGACAATTAGATCGTCCTTCGATAAAAGCGTGAATCATGTGGTTTTTTTTAAGTCATTGAATAAACAGGCTTGAAGGAACCTTTAATCTTATTTAAAACTACTTAATACTTGTAATCGAATTGTTGTTTATCCACCCCTTAATGTGGTGGTTAATAAAACATATTTCCGTGTTTTGTTTTATAACATTCTTTTTGTTTTTAATTTATTCTTATTTTCTTTTCTCCTTAAAAAAAAAAACAAACGCACGAACATGTATGTAATTAATTTTATTTGCGAATTGCACTTGAGTCAAAAGATACAAAAGATACACCTTACACCTACCTACAATTACCACATCAATGGCTTCTTTAACGTATGCAAAATATTCTTTTTTATTTTCTTTGTTTTTGTTTTGTCTCTTCATTTCAATTAAAAATTCGATAAAAAATCGATATAACGCCAAACTTAAACCATCAAAAAAGTTTTATTTTGAACGTACTTTAAGTTACCATATTTGATTGATTGGATGTGTGGTTTTTAATAGACAACCTTCGATTTGTTGTTTAGGTTTCAAAATACAAAAAACTATATTTAATACTCATACGAGAGATTTGATACTTATTTTGATCGACATTATGATAGGTATATGGGAAACCAAACATAGTGTGGATGTCATACATAACTGTCATTTATTTTATTGATGAAAATTTATTATAATATAGTTCATTTCAATTTCTAACCGACTTATTTAGCCCCATTCAGGTTTTTTAATAAAAATTAAACAAACAAAAATCTTTACTGACATTTATGTAACAGAATCTCCTTGATAACTCCATGAATTCTATTTTTAAGATCTTAAATCAATGATGGAGCTTCGACATGGTCCAAAGTGTTGAATCCTCATTTTCCAATTTGTATGATCTCTTTGATAAATAACATAGCTAGGAAACTTTTCTTGCAAAACTGAGAACAGTGACTGAATATTTTCACTACGTTTAGTATTGATTATTATTACTTGTTAATTGTCAAAAGTTGACAGCTTTGAAAGTAACAGCTGTCAAAATAGGAGGCTTTTTAAAATTAACCTTTTATTGAAAAAATGTCTTCTATACTAATTTGACAGTTTGAAATTGAATATAAATTCTAACAAATCAAGCAAATAACATCAAAGTATATTTGAACTACCCGAGTCGTGATAATTAGGGATTAGGACCGAAAGGTATCAGGTATTATGGTTAAACGTAGAGTGTCCGTACGGGGTCAGAAAGTAAGTTATGATTAATAAGGCTAGTTTTATGAATTTTTGTATTGCTTTAAGATGTTTCAATCAATAAAATTAATTAATTTAAAAAAAGGTGCATAGGGCCGTCATGTCAGAGGGCTTGAGTTCAATCACCGCCTGTGCCATCTTAAAAAATTTTTTTTTTAACTAGTACTGCCTTTTGGGAGGAATTTAAAAAAAATCCTAGGGTAATTCTTGTTAGTTCTGCAAGTATCATAACCTTCAAACTAGGAACTTTACTTCACCAACTTCAGTTGACCGTACAACAAATTAATTGTCTACAAAAGTCCTCTCAGGCAAGCTGCTATTTTATCTCACCTGAATTTTGCATTTAAAGGAAATGTTACGTATTCCTTCTTCAATTTAACAAAGAACCCTTTAACATAAAACATCAAATAGAATTGTGCAAAACATGAATAAATCGCAGGGTAAAAAAGTTCAGCTCTCAGTTGAATTAAAAATTATGATTAGCTGTCATTTTGACATAAGTGAAATTAGGTAGGTTCAGGCGACATATAAGGGACTTAAAAGTAAGTTTCTAGTATCTGATTAGCCAGCTGCCAAAAAATTGCCTTCCAATTAGACAACTTTATTGGAAAGTTGACTGAAAACTTAGCCAAGAAAAATCTCCCTAACTATCAAGTCAAGTAAACTTATGTCATAATGACAATTAATGATGTTTTTCAATTCAACTAAAAGCTGAATTTTATTAATCTATCAATTATTTATTTTCTGCACAATTTAATTTAATCTTTTTTGTAAAAGGGTTCCTTGTCAAATTGGAAGAGAAATAAGTAATATTTCTCTACAACACAAAATACAAATCGTGATAGAATTGTAGCTTGCCTGAGGAGTGTTTTGTAGACAAAAATGTGTTTGATAGTTTTTGTACAATGAACTGAAGGTAGAGTTTAGTAAAGTAAAGTGCCAAGTTTGAAGATTATGGCATTTTGATGTTGAAAAACAAACTAGTTGCCTTATTCAAAATGTACGTCAAGATTATGCAGTTGACTGCAAATGAAGTCCCTAAAGTTGTCTGAACCTGCCCTTTGACTTGAGGGAGATTTTTCTTGACTAACTTTCAAGTCAACTTTCCAATAAAGTTGCCTTAATTGGAAGGCAATTTTTTTGGCAGCTTTCCAATCAGATGCTAGAAACTTACCTTACTTTCAAGTCTCTAACGTCGTATGGACCTTCCCAACATAAAGCAAATGGAAAGCTTTCAGTGGAATGATTTTATTCCAAAATGTGGATTTAACAATCTGCAGTTCATTGGAAATGATTAAATAATGTATTTTTTAGTAGAAAGAATTTACAACTGATCTTCATTTTGACTCTCTTAATCGCTTTTTAATCTTGAAACAAAATTCTTAAAAATGAAAATTAACTAGGTAAGATCGTTCTTGTGTAAAAACAACAGAACCATTATGGATGAAAAACAAACACGCTTTAGCTTCGGCTTCGTCTGCGTTACGTTGGGACAGCTTCGAATGAATGACACTTCCAATATGACAATTCTAAATAGGCACTTCTGGCACTAGCAGCTGTTATTTTTTCTTAGAATTCAAGAAAAATATGAGTTTTGAAATCGAAAGAATTAAATTTTATCACGAAAGCATGTTTGTGTTTCAGCCATTAAGGCGAAGTTGTTTGCTATTAAAATAGGAGATAAATTTGCTAATTCTTAATATTTTCGATCTTAATATATTTTTAATGAAATTTTGCATAAATGGATTTGTTTTTGTGTCATGAAACCTCTAGGAACATATCAATTTTGTGGTTCCATAGCGAAACCACTAGAAAAGAAAGGTTAACGCGCTACCGAAAATTATTAATTTGAAATTTAATTTAAATTTACCAATTCGCCGCAAATTTCTGACATATCCACCTTGGACCCAAACCGTTTATAGTAACACTAGTTTAGATACTGGATGAACTATTTTTATTATTGCATGTTTCAGTTGCATACTTTTAGTAGTTTATATTCCAAACCGATTCCGATAACCGTTTAAGCAAATACTCAAACCATATGCTATTTTCTTTTATTTACAGGTTTTTATTTCTAGCACAACATTTCTTTTACCTACAGAATGTCTTCTTCTGCCACATTTGTCACTCCCGATCGTCATGGTTACAATGTGAAATGGTCTCCATTCGATGGTAATCATCTTCTCCTGGCCACAAGTCAGCTCTATGGACTTGCAGGTGGTGGAAGTTTGTTTCATTTGGAACTACGATCCGATTGTGAAATTGAAGAAATTCGTAAATATGAATGGTCAGATGGATTGTTCGATGTTGCATGGTGTCCCTATGCGGATAGCGTAGCAGCAACAGCATCCGGTGATGGAAGCCTTCAAATTTGGAATCTCGAAGAGAATGAAAAGTCTACCAAACCCATGGCAATCATGCAAGAACACAAGAACGAAGTCTACTGCATTGATTGGGGTGAACAGTGGAACAATCATCACATCTTAAGTGCCAGTTGGGACGGATCGATGAAGCTGTGGGACTCGAATCGGCTGAGTTCGGTGGCTACATTTGTGGGTCATTCCGATTTGATTTATTGTGCTAAATTTTCTCCCCTTCTAGCGAATATATTTGCAAGCGTAAGTACTGATGGACACTTGAACTTATGGAATTCTTTAGATTTTTCAGGTAAACCATTGATAAGTGTGCCAGCACACGCTGGTGAGGTGCTCAACTGTGACTGGAGTAAATTCGATAGGAATGTTCTGGTGACTGGAGGCTCAGACGGTGTTGTACGCGGCTGGGATTTGAGGAACTTGAGACAACATACCTTTGAGTTGTATAGTGGGGAGTTTGCAGTGAGACGTTTGGCTTTTTCTCCATGTTCCTCCACACTTTTAGCTGCAGCTAATTATGATTTCACAACAAGGTAAATAGGCTTAAGGAGAGAACATAAACAATTTGACTAACACAAAATTTCCTCAGGATTTGGGATCTTAGCATGAAGCATGATGCCATCGAAACGATAGCAAAACACTCAGAGTTTGTCTATGGCCTTGATTGGAATGCTAATAATCCTAATCAAATTGCCGATTGCGGTTGGGATTCGGTTTTGAATGTCTACACACCAGACTCACTCAAGGATAAGATTAGTCATTAAGTTAAATTAATTAAAGAAATGTGATATATTATGTTAGAAGTTTATAGTTTTAAAAATGTGGTTTTTGTAAAAAGATTTATTGTGATATGAAAATGAAAATAGTTAAAGTAGTAAATCAATAAAATTGTTTAGTCTGATAAGTTATAGATACCAATAAGTATAAACAACAATAATAACCGAACCTCATTTTTGAAGAGTTTTCAAAGTTTTTGAATTTTTGTGGCAAATTGTGATTAACTTTGCTTCACTAGCCTCAAAAAATCATTCCTTTTGGCTTAGAATCACAACTTTATCAACAGAATACTCAGCATTAAAAGTGCACCTTTTTCTGTAAAGGTTTAAGTGTTGCTCCAATTCCATACTGAAAACTAACAATCTGGGAAGGAACTAAAACCCAAGAAGTCACTTAACGAAAAAAATAGAAACAAATCAAACAACAGGATGGACATCCTCAAAGAACACTCTCAAGGCCTTCAAATCTGTGAAAAAACATCAAATCTAACTACCAATTTTGGTGCGAATCTTCACAGTTCCCAAAAGTGTTTCTCAGAAATTCCTTATTTGTTTGCACCTGGAACTGGATGAATTGTGTTAAGAAGATGAGACTTTATACCTACATAAGTAAATCCCACACCGTCACTTAAAAAGCAAACATCCATTCTGATCTCTGATGATGCGCGGTTGCTCCTTCTGTTAGCTCAAATTTAATGTCAGAGTGTTGCTGGACCAAATATATACTATACGAGTATACTTAGTATCCAAAATAAATATTTGTTTTGGGATTGGATAATACCTGACAGGAAAGTGGGAGATTCAACACATCTAATTGAAGGTTTCGTCAAAAATAAAAATTGCTATAATCCACCCAGGATATACAACCAGTATACATGTATAGTAGCTTTGTATATAAACATGTTTATATAAAAAAAAGAATGTATATCAACTTCAAGCCGACAACCAGTCACAAAAATTTACCTTGTAATTTCGGTCAAAAGATGCGAAAGCTAAGACTAAGACTGAGACTGAGACGGATACAGTGAGACCTTAAACAAATTTAGACTTCCTTCACTTTGTGTAATTCGTTGAGAGGCTTAATGTTTTTTTTTAACTTTGACTTAAGTTCGCGCCTCCTTTATTAAATCACTCTCGTGCATCTTAAGGCTACTCTCTCATAGAATGCAGAATTTACAATATAATTGCGCAGAGCTACTCGGTAATTTTGCAGTCGAAAGTCATAATTAATTGAGAACATTTTATTACCAGCACGGTCCGCTGAGCTGTGCACTAACAACTTTAACTGACGCGTCATGAAGTTTATCGCGCAAATCGGCCTCACCTCAATCCAATCCGCTCGGAGTTAGAGGAGTTAATGTATGTGAAGGTAAAAGTATAGGTAAGAGGTGGTAAGTTTCTGAAGAACCACATAAATGAATGCTTAACGCTGAGGCGCGGTTTCATGAGATTTAAGGTAGCTTGGCAATAATTCACCCGCTGGCGTTTTAAGCAAATTTACAAAACAACAAATATTATTAGCTCCTGTTGTGTGTTGTTCAGCTTCCAACTGGCATTGGCATCAGCCATCACCCATCAGGCATCAGGCAAGAGGCGCATATAATGGCAATTGCCATAACTGGGAACTTGGTAACTAAATGGCAGCAGCTATATTGATTTGCTTACACACTCCATTTGTGTTTGTGGTGTGGGATAATATTTTAAGGTCTTATTAAAATTCCGACTTTATGACTCTGTTCCCCGACTCCGCACCGGCCGCACTCAATGCCAGCCCACTTGACCGAAAGATTGACCGACACAACAAGACGCGACGTCTTGTCTTGTCTGTTGCTTCGACGGCTTTAGGTTATGGCTTTGTTCTCTTTTCGATACTTGAACGAGTTTCCGCGAAATCCGTGAAAGGTCGTCTCCGTCGCGTCGCGTCTCCGACACCCGGACACGGACAGTCTATGTTCTCTGATGGGTTAAGCGCGATGGATGCTCATTTAATCTGGTGTGCACATCCGTGGTTTTAATAACCCCTTTAAGCCAAAACTTCCACATATTTGGCGTTGCTAAGTGCCAAAAACTGTTAATGATTCTACACGCGCGCTTAGTCTCCTCATTCAGTTCAGACAATGGAACCTGGCATCCAGGAGGAGCCGCACAGAAATATAAAAAAACGAACAAAAAAAAAAAGAAACAAAAATGATTGCCATTTTAGCAGATCTTGAGAGCCTTGACTTTGATGATCGTTACTGATGATCATGACGGTCGTTTTCGTTATTGTCCTTTTTTTGTTTTTTAAATCCTGATGTTCGGATGCTGTGGAAACTTCCCCTCGCGGCAACTCAAATTGCCATCAATGCTCGATCCAGTGAGAGAGGCGTGCGTATGAGGCTATAATTCGTTTCGTTTAACAAAACAAAATTGTCGATTCATAATGGCAATGATCCGATGCGCCGTCTTTCCGCCGGAGCTTCTATGGAACTCATCATCGTGGAGGCCGAACTGTAAGGCGATTAAAATTAGATGATATGAGAAAATATTGTGAAGTGATTTGGTGTTGTTTTGTTTTGTTATTTTCTTTTTGGTTTGGCCTTGTTGGAGTGGCATCATTCGCAGTCCCAGTCCCGGCACCGCCACCGATGTCGGATCTTAGATTTTGCCGCCTTTGATTCTTAATTCAAATGGCTTTAGTGGCTACTTCTCTTGCAGTTATGATTCTTTTATTGGAGTTGAGGAAGATTCTTTTGTTAAGTTAAATAAAGAACAAGTTATCGATATACACATTTTAACGTGGGGCCCAGTTGTGTGACCAAGCCCCTCATTAGGAGCTAGCAAATTATGATTACCTATACCTATTTTAACTAACTATGTCTGTAATCAAACCTTGTTTAATCAAGGACTTCAATTTGTACCTAATTCTTAATTCAAGCGGAGATGTTTTCAGATTGAATTATGTAACGGGTGTTTTTTCAGAGGTATTTGATATATTTTGACATTTGAACCTGAAAAGACTGTCAGCTGAACAACGCTTTCAAATTGTGCAAATTTATCTTTCCAATAAAGAAAAGTCAGTGACAATTTAAAAAATCAACCTTTGTTTTATTCCATTTAAAAGTTCTATTTCCTCAATAAAACACCCTTTATTAGTTAGGTATGTAGTTATAGAACAAGTAAAACAAATCATGTGTTTCCTAATTTTCAGTAGCTTCGATAGAAAATATTTGAATTCCTGATTTGCTAAAGATTTGAGTCTCGAATTTTAATTACTTACTTGATTAATGCTAAAAATTATCTACGCACCATTTTCTTAAAGAGAATCACCACCGTGGAATTGATCTACCACATCCGCTGTCCTTCAATCGGAAAATTTTGGTTTTCCTTTGAGTGTTATTGTTTTCACAAAAATCAATCACTTTTTTTTGTAAAGAATCTCAACAACAACTATTGTTACAGATGAAACAGTATATCCACTTGATTTCTAAAGATTTCCTCTTTATCTACTTCCGTTGTTATGGGATGACCACTTGTTGACCATATTGCGTATCTAACCTATGCGACTTAGGGGATGGATTGGATACAATCACTTTCTCTATTAATTTGAGTTCCCATGCACAGCGTGAAATTGAAAGCAAATGGGATAAATTGTATTGATTAAAGTTGGATGGACGACAGGTAGGACCTTTTTCTTCTTAACCAAGATTGAAAAAAAAAACAACCATCAATATGATGAACCACCGAGTTACGTGAGGTAGGAAATTATTTCCGGTGTTAACAGTAAATTAGAAATTTACGTTTTTTTTAAAGGAAAAGAAAATATTTTTGAATCGATGATTACACATACATATGTATGTATGTATTTAATATTCTGATTTCGATGTGAAATTGAGGAGGATCAAACCTTAAAATCATTTAGAAAAAGGGAAAACTGAGCAAGAATATGTCCGTTACGTTTTTGAAATGTAGTTTTCTGCTTATTTCCATAGAGAAGTAGTATTTTATAATAAGTTCCTTTCCTTGTTAAAACACAAAATTGGTAGCTTAAATTTCTATCAAAGAACATTTGACAGTTCATGATAGTTTTGAGAGACAGATTAAGCAATTTGTAAATAGATCTATCAAACTGTCTAGTAATTTGACTAATTGGCTTTGGTAACAGCAAGGGTGTTAAGAAAGCAAAACTTTTTGATCTAGAAGCCATTAAAAAGGAGACAAAAATCAAAAGTCTTAAAAGGAAATTAAACATTTGAAGTTAAAAACATAATAAGAGAAAGCTTAAACTTATAAATACCGTCATCGAAATTTCTCAAGCAAATTTCAGATATTTTAGTTAGTTGCGTTGTGTGCTTCCTTATTATAAACAAATAGATTGAATTGTTAGCGAAAACTCAACTTAAAGTTAAAGTGGAAAATTGAAATCATCATTTTTACAATACTTATTGTCATTGTTGTAGTGCCCGTGGCATGATGGTTAGTGCGTTGGACTGTCATGCAAGGGGCTTGGGTTCAATCCCTGCCTGTGCCACCTTAATTTAAAAAAAAATTAATTTTCGCGGGTACTGCCTCTTGAGAGGAATTGACAATTTCTTCAAGAGTAATTCTTGTCATGAAAAAGTGCTTTCTCAAATTAGCCGTTCGGATTCGGCCTTAAATTGTAGGTCCCTTCCATTCCTGACAACAGTACTCGCACACAGGAATGGTTGAGAGTTATAAGTCACTAGGCCCTGGTTCACAACGGACTGTTGCGCCACCCCATTTGATTTTGATTGTCACAAGTCACACATGATTGAAAAACTACTGAAACTAAATAAAGACTAGCATTTATAATGAGTTTTTCAATTGGCGTGGGTAGATTTTGGCGCCCCTTGGCGGCCAGTTTGTTTTAGTGACAACTGTCGAATCTTTTGTTTATTATTCAGTTGCTTATGGCAAATCATCATGGCAAGTTACACGATTGAACAGTACGTTCAAACGATTATTACTTTATCATCAAAATGAGTGTTCGTTAAGGCAAACGTTGCGCGCATGCCGCCCATTTTAGGTAGACGTGGAGGCCCTTCAGAGTAGACTCTTCAACGTTTGGTGGCCAAATTTGAGACGACCGGTTCAGTAAAAAATTAGCAAACACCCGTATGTTCAAGGAGCGCAAGATTGGCCGAAAACATCGCCACGATCCGTGAAAGTGTTCAGCAGAACCCGAAGCAGTCTATTCCTCGCCGTGCACAAGAACTCGGCCTTTCGCAGACTTCAACTTGGCGAATTTTGCGTCGGAACTTAGGCCTTCACCCGTACAAGATCCAACTGACCCAGGAGCTCAAAGTTCATGACCATAGACAACGCCGTTTGTTCGCTAACGGGGCTTCGAATCGTCCCCAATTTTGAACTAAAAATCATCTTGTGTGTTAACAAGCAAAATTGCCGTATTGCAGGTGATAATGCATCCTCAAAAAGTTTCCGTTTGGTGTGGATTTTGGGACGGCGGGGTTTCTAACTTTTTTGAAAACGACGTAAACGAGGCGGTCACCGTCAACAGCGAGCGCTACATAACGACGATAACTAATTTCTTGCGGCCCAAATTGAATCATATGGACCTAGGCGATATGTGGTTCAATCAGGACGGCGCTACGTGCCACACAGCAAACAAAATCACATTGGAATTCACGGCCGTTTTCTAAGCAAAAATCATTTTTTCATTATACTACCTTGAAATACTTTTAAATTCAATTTTAAATTTTGGATGTCAGGAAGTTTCCGAATTTCTTCTTTACTGAAAAATATAGCTTGGAGGCTAAATTATTTGTTTAGTGTTTACATTAAAAAGACAACAGTGGCAAATGGTGTTTTGTACTGAAATTATTATTATAAGACACAAACAAAATGAGACCAAAATTGGGTTTTGTTTTTATTTTATTTTTTATATTTTCTATATTAGTGCCTCAATTCATTGAAATAAGAATAACCGAATAAGGATTAGCTTTAAGGGAGAATTGATCGGTTAAAAAGGACCCAAATTTCGTATATTTTTATAAAATATTAACTCTTGGTAAACATCTTATTAATTGAAACTATGTAATTGCTGACCTTATAACTACTTAACTATAAGACCTACATTGGGAGCTGCTTAGTAAATTGGATTTCTAAGTCAGGTTTGGAATATTATATTCAAAGATAAAGATGAAAAATATACTAAACTCCACACAAGTTGTGCAATAATATCCAATAATATAAACGTAAATCTTTTTTATTGTAAACTTTGAACGTTGATATTAAATTATTTATTTACATTATTTAAATGACCACCAGGTGAATTGTTACAAGCATCGATTCTTTTGAAGTTATTTTCTACCACTTTTTGATATTTTGATAAAAGCCGGTTGTCATATGACCATAATGCTCCGAATAAACAGTGATAGTTGTCCATCGTACACATCAATATGTGAACATCTTAAGTCCATCGTCAACAACCTGATAGGTCCTTATCAGTGTGGTTTTAGACCACAGTTGATCAAATATTCACATTACAGCAGATCTTGGAAAAAAACCCAAGAGCACCAAATCGACACCCACCATCTTTTCATCGATTTCAAGGCCGCATATGACAGCATCCATGTCTAGTTGTTCGTTTGTGCAGGATGGCCATGGAGAATTCACGCTCCTCCATAAAGGTTGGAAACAACTTAACACAACCTTTCGATGTCAAAAAAGGTTTTAGACAAGGTGATGCGCTGTCTAATCGTTCTTGAAAGAATAGTGCAGAGCTCACACGTCAACTATCTTTCAAAAGTCTGTCCAATTACTAGCATATGCTGATGACATTAACTCAGCGTGATGTCAATGTGGCTTTTGTGAGTATTGAGGCAGAGGGGGCAAAAATGGGTTTAACGGATAATGAGGACAAAACAAAGTACATGCTGTAGTCAAGAAAGGACATATGTACAACAACGACGTCTAGGTCAAAACGTCACCATCAACAGACGTAACTTTGAGGTAGTCAAGGACTTCGTCTACCTAGGCTCCACTGTAAACGCAGAAAACAACACCAGCGCTGACATCAAATGCAGAATAACTCTTGCTAACCGCTGTTTCTTTGGACTAAGAAAGCAATTGAGTGGTAAAGTCCTCTATCGAGGGACCAAAGTGTCTCTATCATCCCTTTCCTGCTATACTGTGTAGAAGCTTGGGCTATGACAAAAGCGGATGAAAGCACCTTGGATCAGTTCGAGAGAAAAGTTCTGCGTGTGATCTACTGTCCCGTATGCATCGAAGGGGAGTGGAGGAGAAGATGGAACGACGAGCTTAACGGGCTGTACAGCGACGTAGACTTAGCCGGAAAGGTAAAAGGCTAACGACTAAGATGGCTGGGACATCTAGAGTGCATGAAAACCAACGCTCCGGCCCGAAAAACCTTCGAATCCACACCACTCAACTCGCCCAACTTGGAGCGCAAATCTGGAGACATCTAGCTAGGGACCGAGCTAGATGGAGAAGTTTGTTGGTTCACATAGGACTGTAGCGCCACCTTAAGTAAGTAAGTAAGTTGTTCATCATCGTTTTCGAAGAAGTAAGCTCCAATCACACCTCCAAACCAAGGAGCGCACCAAACATTGACTTTTTGTGGATTTATAGGGTCTCTTCAATCGATTGATAATTCTCAAACCCCCAAATACGAAAATTTTGTCTATTAATATATCTACCGAGTGAGAAATGTCCTTCAGCCCTGAAGATAATTTTGTTTCAGTTGTTGTGTGAGCTGGACTCCATAATGTGCCGTAAGACAGCACTAATTCCTGAGAACGACGAGAAACACTTCGGCAACACTTCCCTTATAGCTGCAATACTTTCAGTTTGATGAGCAATACAATGATGCACAGGCTTCACAATATTTGTAACCAATCCAGTCTCTTCAAATTTTTTCACAATTTTAATATTGGTTGCGTAGTTGCAATATTATGTAAACCATAATCTCCTCTTTAAGCACAATATGTGGCTGTGGTAGAATCACCATTTTACAACGTTCTAACATCCATTTTCGTATACGCCAGACTTTCGACAGAAAAAAAATTGTTTTAACAATTTAGATTGACATATGTCGAATTCTACTTTTATACTTTTGAAACCGCAAAATGGATAACAACAAAGTTTAATTAAATTCGAAACTGGAGTTGTGGACAAACATTCAAAATATCAAAGTGAAATATTTCTTTCGACAGCGGCCGCCAGCTGTTTTGTTAACGTTTATTTGAGCGCTGAATATTTCGAAAGGTTTGATTGTTTGTTTTATCTTTAAATTGCTACTAGTTTTCGACATGTTTTTGTATAAAACTTGTTGTTTACGAAAACTTGTGGCTTACTAAAATGTATGGGAAAACTTGAATTTCCGATGTACGAGTAGGTTTTTGGCTAAAACCGATAATTTCGAGAAAACTTTTTTTAGTTTTATGCATTAAAGGTTTTTAAAGATTTATAAAGTCTCAAAATATGTGATCAGCTAAATGTTTATTACAATGATTCATTAGTTAATATACTTTGGAAATGTTCATTTTTGTGAATGGATTTGGTAGATTAAAAACAGAAAATAGTAAATCCAATTAAGTATTCAGCTTAAACATCATGAAAACGGAATCAGCCTTAAAGATCCAACCTTCGCAATTAGTTATTTAATACAAAACAAGTTTTGACACAAAAATCTTTCACTTTCGGGAGACTAATTTTGCGAAATTATTTAACACAATTTGAGGAAAACATCGTACAACTTTTTTTTCCAGAAGACTGGGGACAACAAGAATTTAACTTCTTCGAAATTTGCTTGAATAGAAAGTACACATGTACAACGTAATTGCTACATATACGAGGATCCAGTTGAAATATTCAGAACATCTATGATTTTAAAATTTTAAAGGTTCATAATCATATGAAGATGTTTTCATTTTTATTCTTGTCAATACAAAAAATATCAAGTGGTTTCAAAAACTATGCATTTTCGACCAAATTTTCATGTTAAAAACTTGTAATTTACTTTTCTTTCGTAAAAAAAGAGCACGTGCTTCAAAACCTAAAACCTTGCGTGCGTAAAATCTCTAATTTCAAATAAAAATTCTTATAGGTATAGTCAGCGAAGTTATGTTAATGTTCCAAATATATGTAACTGCATAACAAAATAGAGTAAAGTGACGTTAACGTGAAAAAGACTTAAAGTTCGTCGTTTAAACAGATTTCGTCATAAGGCAAAGGATCTTACGTTATGATGCTAAAAAATATTTCATCATTCGACGATAGAATTGTTATCAATCTGACGTTTTGGAAAAAAGCATATGTATTTGAATAAGAATAGAAATAGGATATTTAATAAATGGAATAGTTTAAAGGTTTATCCAGTAAACAACCTAGCTTCCCAGACTACGTTTATTTCAATGCACATGTAAGAAACACAACGTCAACATTCAAAGTATCTTTTCGGGTATTGATTTGATTTTTGTGTCCTTATTGCCTTTTTCTTGTCTTAAAGACCTTCACACATTCCTCTAAGCTCAACTCTGTAACAATGTTAGTGTCGATCGGTCGTCGGTAAATTTGTTATAAGACTGCCATCTTATTCCCTGCTTAGGGTTTACCGTAGCAAATGTCTCACATATCGCCCACTCCTCGAATTTCTATATTTCTAGGATTTAAGTATCTAACACGTACTCAAAGTCAAAAGTGCACTTGCGCATCAGACATGACTCATATTGTGTTTGTGGCTGTGGGCCATCGGACACAGCAGGATTTCAATGCGACCGACCGGCCGGCCGGCATGTGCGAGTATTTTGCAGAACCTGTAAATGCGAGTGTGGATTTTAGAATCTCTGGATGGCCTCTTCGTTCGAGTTCGAACCCTTAAAATACAATACGCAAAGATGCCGCCGCTTGTGATGTTTTAAAAACGGAACATCCTTGCTGAATAATTTTTATGCATAAGGCGTAACGCCTCTTAATTGTTTTTCAATTTATGTTTTGTAAGGCTTATGTGTGATGAGACATACAAAAGGCAATTTTAAACAAAATCTTTATTAAAAAGGAAGAGAAGAAAAAAGGAAGCTATGGCCGGATAAGAAAGATGATATTTTATGTTGTTTTTTTTTAAGAAAACAAAATTAAAAAAAAAAGAGAAATTAAATAAAATCAATGTCAGTTTACATAAAACTCGCTAATTAAATAAAAGATTCCCGTTATAAAATGAAAACGTATCACGAGCGATTGTGGACGGTTCAAATGTCACACCTTGCTCTCTTTTTTAGTAAGGATCTAGAAATTAATTCGAAAGGCGTAATATTTAAGCGATCTGCCAGAGCCATATGAGGGTATCGGGTTTCTAAGTCTCAAAAGCGGAATGAATGCTTCTACTTGTCTAAGGATATACTTGTATACAGGTATAAATGTATGTATGTATAAATGGAAAGACAAGTGTTTGTGTAAAATGCGTCCAAGTTCGATTGAAAATATAAGATAAACTTGAAGCCGCGAAGAAAGAAGCCCAGATAGAACGAAGTCCAAGTGTATGTGGGTATCTGAATCTGAATAGAGTCCTTTTTTTGGCGATCCACAAGAAAACATCGTTATCATCATGTGAGCGGCATGTCTGATCGTATCATGATCATCATCATCATGGAAACGTACTTAATCGGCTTAATGTTGAGATATTTTATTTATAACACTTAAACCAACCTTCTTATAGCTATACCTTTACCTGCTTACCTAAACTCTTATGGTTGTCTCTCGCGCAGATTCGTAGATAGATCTCTTATACATATGTAGATCCGGGGAGGTGTAAAAGAGTATTTTTGTACCATAAGATAAATCTGTGAACCCCATTCACATTTCAGAATTCGATAAAAATCTCTGCAGGGTTGTTAGGTTGGGGATAAGGTATTATTTTTCAAGATTGCACAAAGTTTCTCGCGTGCTAAAGAATAAGGATAAATCATTGCCAAAACAAGGGAACGAGCGTGTTTGTGGTGGTAAACTATACCCAAAGAATTATTATAAATTGGAATACATAGATTTCACAAAAAAAGGCTATTTTGGTTTCCGAAAGTAAATTAGGTTTATAATAAATGAAGGTTTCTAACCTGCAAAAACGCCATTGCTACGCCATTAAGTATAGATTTTTGAGCTGCCAACACTACATTCAATGACAGTACGTTTGACAGCGAATTATTTGACATAACAGTTGAAGTAAACAAATGAATCCCCTCACAATGAAAAAGTGAACTACAGTCTTAAATGTCAAACTTCAAATAGTATACAGCATATTTAAATTGTCAAAAAGTAAAACCCGTATTTATTAAGAAAACAAAACTAAAATTAATTATTTCAGATCAAGTTTTTATGAAAACTACACAATGGAATACAAATATTCCGGACATAAATGGAAACTTTAGTTTGAGTTCGGAAAATTCTTATTTCAAGGTGTAGTTTTCCTAAACACGGGAGTTAAAATAATAAATTGTATGTATATTTTGTTTGTAAATACATAAAGTGTTTTCTTTTTCTTCAGTCACAGAGGGCATAATGTGCACGGTGCTTAAATTAGTGAATGCAAAGTGTCATTGTGGAGATCGAAATACTAACAAAAACGAGGAAGATTCGGATTCTAAATAAATTAGAAACTTTATTATACTCAACAACATATTAAGAGTGTTTTTCTTGTCGAGTAATTTCTCCGTTAAAGTTTAACTATAAGATCGCAGTTCAAGTTTATATAGTACAGAATTACATACTGTCACTTTGACATTCGTATCAACAATATATTATTATTCTGTCAACTCAGATATCATTTGATTGTTAAAAAAAAAACTTTAACTGAACTCGGTTCACACTGGAATTTAAGTTGATTGTATCCAAAAGTGAAGGTAAACACCAAATTATTGAACGCCATCGATAGTTAAGACTTTTTCGAATTAATATTTTATTTCTGGAAGAGATTATTCTAGATGCATATGGCATAAATATAACTTTCCTGGTTAATCGGAAGGAAATTATCTAAATCAATCGCTGAATGAGTTACAAATCGATTCCGAGTACATTTTTTTGACATTTTAGGTGGTTTTTTTCTTGTTTTCAAGCAAAGAACATAGAAAAAGATCTGCATTTCTCTTTGAGCTCAGGAATATTAGAGCGCTCGGTTTGTGTTTCTTTTCCAAGAAGAGTTATGATCTCTGCATAAAATAATTGATCTAATAGAGTTAATAAATGCTGATCGCTACGCACTTCATTAACTTCAAGTTTGTTTCGTGGTATGACAGAGACCAGATCGAAAATAATAAAAGGTTTTTAAGTTCTCTAGTTAGTTTCAAAAATAAATTATAGACATCTGATCAAACACAGTTCAGATCATATTCGACGTTTAAGCTCTGCTTATTGCTTTGCTGTAAACTTAAAGAGAAAAACATCTTATTGCAAGGATGTATAAATTGGCATTTAATTTAGCAACCAAATGATGGGATTCTATAGAAACCCTATAAACTTCCAAGTCGCGTGTCGTCTACACCTTCGAACAATTTAGTTAGTATAGGACGTTAAAAAGGCACAACCTAAGGGACCAGTTATAGTTATCATTTAAATCAATCCGGACATTTTAAACTTCCCATAGGAAGTTATTTTAATGTGTCCGATTTTTCAAATTGAAAGTTTTGACATTTCTCGACGTTTCAAGGTCCCTAGAGTCGAAATAAAAGATTTTTAGAAAGATGTCTGTGCGTGCGTGTGTACGTTCGCGACGTTTTTTTCATCGCCCATAGCTCAAGAACCAGAAGAGATATAGACTTCAAATTAATGTTGTTATACAAATAATAAGGCAGAAAGATGCAGAAAGGGCTCTCAAGAAAATTGCATGGACGTTTTTTTTACCATAACAGGTTAAAAAAATGTGAACATTTTGTTTAACCCTAAATATCTTACGAACCAAAAAGTCTAGAGACTTGAATTAAATTTTATAAAATATATTGTAACGTGATACCAAACAAATATATTTAAAAAAAATCCAATCAACGCTTTTTTTTAAATCAAAAAAACTGAAAAAACAAAAATTTTTCACCTCAAAAACTTTACGAATACAAAATGACTTTTATCTCCAAACAATTTGGTGCAACTAAAACAATGTTTTTGACATCTGGTAAAATTTTGAGAAAAATCGCAGTGACAGTTTTTTTTAATAAAAAAAAAAAATACTCAAAGTTCGTAACAATTGATGTTCGACTCAAATATCTTTTCAAAGATTTAAGATTATAGCTTTCAACTAATTTGAACGTATAAGAAATATTGTTTCCAACATTTGGAAAAATTTTGAGGAAAATGGAATTGACAGTTTTTTTTACAAAAAATAAAAACCTAACCAAGCAAATTAAAAAAGTTTGTAAAAACTGTTTTTCGATTCAAATATTTTTTGAAAACTATGAGATATCGGATATAGTTGTCTACATTCAGTAAAATTTCGAGGAAAATCTATTTTTTTTACAAAAAATAAAAACCTAACAAAAAAAACAGTGCTAAGACTTGGTGAAAATTTACTTACGACTCAAAAAGCTTTTAAAAATCAAAAATATTGTCTTCAAACTCTTTTTATTTCACAGAAAATATTGTTTTCGATATTCAGTAGCATTTTCAAAAATCCAGCAGTCCGTTTTTTCATCAAAAAATTAAATCTACAAAAAATAGTACTCAAATTTGTTAAAAATTGATGTGCGGTTCTTGATACCTCTAAAATTAATTTCATTCATCCAATTTGTAAAAATTTAAGAAATGCTGCAAAAAAAATCTATTTAACAAAACTAGGTTTTCAAACTAAACTATTTTCTTATATGAAAAATATTGTTGGTAATTTTAAAATTTTTAAGAATAATATTAAACTAACAACTTTTTAAACCCAACACGAAACCATACAAACTTTTAAGCAAGACAAATCGACAGACGGGATGGGAAGTTATCAGTGAGGGTCGCATCCCAGCCTCTTTTTTGACTGGATATTTGACGAGGTTTTCCTTTTGATTAGATATGAAAAAAAAAAAATGAAAATATTAATCGATCAGAATTCATCAAAAGAATTTGTTTTGAAAAAAATGTTTTTTTCTATTTCCTATTTTCTTGAAAAGCTGATACTTTTATGTTCAAAAAGGAAAGCATCGTTTCACTGATTTGTGTTCCGATTTGACGGAATTCTAATGAATTTCTTTTTCAGTAAAAGCTTCTTCGGTGGATTTCAATCAGGACATTTTTAAAGATCGTTATAAACGACCTGCCAAAACTAATTATAGCTCTAATTGCCCCTTAATGGACTTAAGGAGCTTTGTTTTTTTGAATAATGTTGCTTCAAGATAGCACACTTTGACTTACATAAATATCTGCTATGAATTTTTGGAATGTCAGACCAATTTGGGTCGGAAGTCTTTTATCAGTGAGGTTATCAATTTATACCGTCTATAAGGATTATAGAATGTGTTATGGCTTATTTCTAAAAACCTTTTATTGATGACTTGAGCAACGGAGTAACATCCTATTCAACCTGTCGATGTCATACGATTATGATAAATCAACGATGAATTTGAATTCCACCTGAAATCCATCCAATTTAAAATTAGTACCTATACCAACTCATCGCATCGAAAGATCATATCAATCGTCGGCAAGTTAATAAAACGTTTGAGCATCTTCAAAATTTATTTGAAGCGTGGGGGCAATTTTAACTCATGCTACTTTAAAAATACAAAAAACAATTTTTACCCACCTACCAACCGTTACCGTATCGACATCTGTGAACTGTGAAAATTCAAAAGAATTCGTGGGTGATTGTATTTTTCATTTTCCACAAGAATATTAATAATAAAATATAAGTTAAATGCGCATTTTCTGAATTGAAATCCGCCTCCAACCAACAAGCAACAAATAAAACAATAACAAAACCGAAAACCAGCAGCGTCAGTACCACCTACCCACCTATGTGTCGCGCAGAGCACGAGGCTCATCGCATTGACGCACCTCCATCTCCATCTTCATCCCCATCCCATCTCGAACCGTTCGTCCGCGTCGTGTCGTCGGTCGGCTACCGCGTCCGTTGTCGCGCTACTGCTGTGTCTTCGTCGCTTTGGTCTTCCTTCCTCATGCTTATATCGTTGTTATCGTCGTCGTATAGAACTTCGACAAGCTAAACATCGTCGCGTCGCGTCGAGTCGCTCGGTCGTACTATTACGCTAATCTATTATTAGAAAATGCCTCTCGGATAATATTGGATGGTATTTTTGGGAATCTCATGGGCAATTTGTGTCATGAATGAAATGTATCTAGTTTAATTCTTGGAGTGCGCGTTAAATTTAGACGCGCGGGGGTATTTTTGGCTCGGCATGTGATCGGGCATAACACTGCTGGTGGTGAACTGGGGGGCTTTTGTGGCAAGGTACCTATATTTTTGTATATAGTTAGTGCCGCGCACATTTCGCTTATGCATTCAGGCAGGCAGGGCCTCTTTTATAAAGCAGACTATTTTTGGGTGTTCGCGTAATTTGTTTCTGAAAGTGTGATGTTTATTATTGTGCCTCGCATTCCGAAGATGGCAAAGTTAATGACGTACATTCATATTTGTAGCAGCTTTTTGCGTGTGTAAAATTAAGATTTTTTGAGGGAATTGATTTATTTTTTTGTTTTTCTTTTTGTAAATTTTCTGCAGTCATGTAAATATTTATGCGTAACTTAATTAGTTACCTACTTATGGCACACAAACAAATACACGGACCTACCATAAAAGCATAGGCAAATATTGTTTTTCATTCTCGAAAAGAAAAACAACATTCGAACAAAGTAAAAAATCAATATTTTTTCAAAACGCCCACAAAAATAAAAACACATAGTCCGAGCTCTAATAAAACGTGTCCAAATTAGTATGGACGCTTTTTGTTGTTTTTTCCTAATTTAATTCTACGAATAAACCAGAGGTTCATAGTTTATTGTCGCAGTTTTGATTGTCCACTTTTAAAGGTCATAATTCAATTTTTTTTCTTGCAGGATAGATATTTTGTTTTGCAGGTTTTTAAGTAACAAAAAAGTTGTAAAAACCTATGTAATATGTGTATCCTCGCAGATCCTTGAGGTATGATTTTTGTTTGTCTTTTTTTTGCAAAAATTCCCATTAATGAGAGAAGCTAAAGATATAAGTATGTATGAAGGTAGCTTATACAGGGTCATATTCTTATATTCAATATAATTTTAGAAAAAAATAAAATACCGATCAGCGTTACGTAAGTTTGAACAATTGAATTTTATTGCATAGCAGTTAAGCAATAATAAATATCCCTCTGTTTGATAAAGACGCGAAAAACTATAAATCCTCCACTCACAGGTAGGTATATTCATATAGCGGTAAGGCAGCATCTATTCATTTATTGGTTGAAGAAAAAATGTTATTTGTGAATATAAGCGAGTAGTAATTAATACTTAGAAATGGTAATAACATTCTTCATTTAAAGAATATAAAAGAAAAATAATAAAACTATTTCCATAAACAGAGAAATTGGTGTACAGAACCAATTACGACACTATTCGTGTTCAGGAAGTACAATGATAGCAGATTTTTTTTAAATGTGAGGCAAAATAATAACTTTGTTTCAAATTTATCTGATTGCTTTGAACAACAAATGCAATTGAAAATGATTAATTCAGGATGAACTAAGTGCCAAAGAAAAACGTATCTAAACTTGTTGTACGAAGCATTCGAATGAAAATTAACTTAATTTAAGCTGTAATATCAATTTGTATTTTAATTTTATTTAATGTTAGGTACTCAGTTATTTGTAAGAGGAATAAAACGTGGTTATTAAGGGTGGGTTTTTTAAAGCTATAGGAAAGTTTTTCAAAAAAAAAAACAGATACAATTCAGAAAAATGCATGAAATCTTATAATTAAATGTTTGAAGATTATTTCATGCAAATGTTGACAAATAGTCCACCCGTTTAGTTAAATTTTTAGCATACTCTTTCCAACATTTCGGCCGGTATCTCAGTAATAAATGCTTCAATGTTATCTTCCTATGCGTCAATTGTATAGACATGAGCTTTAACATAGCTACACAAACAATAGTCTAAAGGCGTAAAATCGCACAATCTAGATGGCCTTCACCTTCTTCGCCGAACTCGCCTCTCAATAAATCTATTGTTGCACGTGCTTTGTGGCATATGGCATCTTCTTGTTGAAACCATGCAAGTCAAGCTCTTGCATTTTGAGCAAAAAAAGTTGGATATCATCTCACGGTACCGCTCACCATACACAGTTACGTAACAATTCGCATCATCTTTAAAAAAGTACGGTCCAATGATACCACCAGCCCATAAACAGCACCAAACTGTGATTTTTGCTGGATGCATTGGTAGATCTTGCTTAATGCTTCTGGCGGACATTCACTCCAAAAGCGACAATTTTGCTTATTTACGTACCCATTGAGCCAAAAATGAGCATCGTCGCTCGCTGGAAGATATAATAATTTGCAAACTTTGTTCGTTTGTAAGACGATTCATGGTTAAATTATAGACCAAACTGAAGATGTTTGACAGTGAAACAAAACTCGAAACGTGCGTCAGCTGTTTAAACCAGTGTTACCAAATAGATAATAGCTAAAAAAGCACCGCCCGAGTTCAGTTTTAGCAAAAATGAGATAAATACGCCAAGTTTATGGCAAATTGAAAAATTGATTTTCCGTCAAGACTCCTTAAACTTTGCGTTTCCTTAGTGTTAAATTATAAAGAACTAAAACTCCTGAAATGTGATAAATTATACATTTTTATAAATCTTGACGTGCAAGTTTCTCAAAAGACAAAATAGACTTAAGAATTTTAATAGAAGGGCGACAAATTATAATTTTATTTTTATGATAAAATTAATGTTTTAATACTATAAGCACGGACAATTGTTAAACAAATTAAATTTCAAACGTTTATTTATCCAAAAAGTAGTGAAGTATTGTAAGGTATATGTATGATGAGTAAAAATTCATTCAACGTAATATGTATGATGAGTAACTCAAAAATAGTGTTTGTTTATTTGATATAACTTCTACATAAATTTCTTGAATTTTTAAATGAAAAATTCAGTTTTTATAGAATACTAGCTTTAACCGGCGACTTTGTCCGCAATAGATAGTTTTTTTTTGGATAGTAATATGAAAAAACCTGAGCTGTACTTTTTTGAACATATGTTTAAATTATGCCGAGATGGAATGAGGCAATACTAAGTGTGATTGTCATAGGTTAGATTAGGTTAGGTTAGGTTAATACATTTAAAGAAAAAGATAGGTTACTACAATACATTTTTATATACTAAGTTTTTTGTTTTTCTTTCCTTGGTCAGAACGTAAAGATTTTGTGGGTTTAAGACTCGTGAGCACGCTATAATTGTTCATGGGAAAAATTGTTGTTTTTTTTCCCAAATTTACTCCTGCAACTTTTAGCGTTTGCCCCTGAGCTTTATTAATTGTTATTGCAAACGCTGCTTTCAGAATAAACTGCACTGGAATTATGGGAATGCGGGGAATTTAACCATTTTAAGGCAATGAAAGGTTCAGCATGGCAAAGTTTTGGTTTAAAATTATTATTTGTGAAACTTATGGTGAGCGCCACAGTTTGCGTCTAACGTTGAATGCTTGAGGCGTGTATGATAAGCTTAACATGGTCAACAATGTATTTCATGAGGGTTGCGAATGCCTTGTTTTCCCGTAATACCAATTTTATCCAAATATTTTTCAAATCTTTGGTAATTTAGTAGTGAAAGCGTTGTTTTTCTGAGTAACTCATGTTGTTTTTTAAGTCTCAAACTATCTCCTTTGCAAATTTCATTTAAATCTATTCAGTATTTTAGGCGTAAACCGATCTGCATTTTCCCTGGGTAAAAAATAGCCTATATATCCTTCTCGGGTATACCTCGATACCAAAATTCATGCAAATTGGTTAAGTAGTTTAGGCGTGATTGAGAAACATACAGACAGACAGAGTTACTTTCGCAATTATAATATTATCAATATATTAGTATGATGTGATTTAAAAAATCTTTTGAAATCTATATTTTTTTCTTTTTTTTCTTAAAACTACTTGTTACAAATATTTAAAAAAGAAACTAACTCAATCTAAACTAAAATAACCTAGTAGGTGTTCTGGTATATGATCCCTTACCTTTGGAATATAAGCATGATCGACAATTGTTTTCAAATAACTAACCTGCTTTCTCCACCCATATATCAGGGAGTTATGGTAAAAAGGATTACGTGTCTGCAACGACCAAGTCAAGCCACCGACATCTTTCGCGATTATAACGATCGAAATTTTGATCATCTCTTTAAGGTATTCTTATACCCAGTATCGTAGGTCCTAATTTCCATTTAATAATGCAGTAGGTTCATATCGTATTCTTTTATCTGTAGCTCTTCTTGCTATATGGTTCGACACATTGAAAGCATCCAATTGTTTATAAGTTTCTTGTTAGAAACGTATTGACGAAAGTCAGAATGTGAGCTTCTGTACATTTGCATGGAACTCTAAGACATTTTCTCTTGAACATTCGAAGCTTTTCCATATATACAACTCATTAATATTCCACCACACTGCACTCGCGTTAGTTAGCGGATCTTAGATAGTTGGAGAAAAAAGGCGTTTAAGCGATATAAATGCCGCTCTGATAGTACAAACATTTGTCCAAATGTTAGTCTTTGAACCGATATGGGGAGAACCTCCGAGTTAAGTATTTTTAGGTTTTTACAATTTTGTCTCAAATCTGAATTTCCGCGTCTAATTGGGCTGCGGAACAGTATGGTTTCACACTTAGTGGTGTTTATTTTAAGCTTCCACTCCGAGCAGAAAAATTGTAGCTTATCAAATTTTCTTTTCAGTTCTGTTTAAATATCCGCAATTCTTGATCCAATTGCATAACAAGTGATGTCGTCAGGAAAAGCTATAGATTTCCCTTAATACGTCAGGAACGTATAAACTAAACAAGTGAGGTGCTGAAACAGTGCCCTGTGGCAAACCATTGGCATTTAAAAACCTTTGTTGTAGTGTATTGTGTATCGGTTACAACAACTTTATTATGTTTCACTATAGATGAAATAACTCTAACAAGGTGGGGTACAAATTAATAGCGAGTGAGTTTAAATAAAAGCCAAACCAAAACGTATCAAGACATTTTCGATAACTACTATCCTATAAATATGAAGATTAACTGTGTTCAGAAAGTTTATGTACAAAAACACCATCTAAAGAAACGAAAAGTCGAAATATTGATTACTTATGAAAAATAAATCATTTAAAACCGAAAAGTAACAGTTTTGAAGAAACACAAACAATTCATGTTTATTTAAAGAATAATAGTTCAAACTAGAGTCTTAAAATGTTTTGTAAACTAGAGTCAATGAAAACTTATAATCATTTTGTTTTTAAAACTCTGTGTTTTCAAATGCTGTAATTGGCCTAAAAAGAAAACTGGTTTCATAATCAAAATTATTTTTTTTTGTCAGACTATTTATTAGCATTTTCAAATACAAAATTTAGAAATGAAAAATTTTGTCTTGCGAATTTTCTTTATACAGAATTTTGCAATACAGAATTTTGACATACAGTATCTTAAATGCAGTATTATGATCCACATAGTATTTCGACTCCAACCCCTGAAGAATTCCACTATCTAGTTCTGTGGAAATGACTGTATTTCTACAAGTGTTTGTGTTTCGCCTATTTTACCATATTTCGATTTTTTTTTTTAAATTTTGTTTCTGTGAAATAATTGCCCATTTGATGTCAGAACATTTTATATACATAGATATTTAGAAAGATTATGGATATGGTGAAAAAACTTGTATTTTTTTAGTACATTGGATAAAGAAAATCAAAGCTTTGTTCCTTTGCTTCAAAACTACAAGTTAGCAAAGTATTAATACTTTAGATTGGTTAACAAAAGTACATTTCAATAATTGCGTCAAAGGGTTTTGAATGAAACTATGCACTTTTTCATAGCTTAAAAAATAATCATCTAATATCTTAAGAATTTCAACTTAACCAACTGTGTCATTTATGAACACATGTGATGAATACGATCTTTGCATTAAAGTGTTTATTTATATATTTGTCAAAGGTACAGATAATTAGTTTCACAACATCTATAAGAGGACTTTAAAACCTAGTGACCTATAGGTATACAAAATCTCAACCATGTGCATGAGTATCTGTTTGCAAAACAATTTCGTATTCTTCTCTTTCTTTTTATACGGATACTATTTGAATTTTTGTTTCTATATATAAAAAAGTATACCAATTTGAAGATAAACCTTAGTACATAGTGGCACAGTATTTATAAAATATGTACTCAAATATGTATGTATGCATGTATTTCGAAAAATATCTACCGATTTCTGTTAAAAATCACTTCGAAAACATTCATTGTCATACTTTACACCGCGAACCATTAGTTATCCATCCCAGAACCTTCACACAAACACTCAATTCCAAAAAAGAAGACGAAGAAAATAAGTTCCTGCTGCGTAACCAACAAATTGGCCACATACATTATAGAAGAGATAATGTTTTTGTGTGTTAAAAATCTAAATGAACATTCAAGGTCATCCAACAGAAATGTGTAAACCAGACAATTTTCACAAAACAATTCCAGCCGCATATTTAGGTGTATACCTATACAGATAGGAAAATAGGATCACCGTTTTCACGGTGCATTTACTTACTGGGTATTTGAAGATTATAATTGGATTTACATAGTTAAAAATCTTGGAATTGGTTTTGTTGAAAGAGAGGATATGTAATGGTGTCTCATCAGATATTTCACCAATTTGGTTTTGTGGAGAATTGAAGTGTTAGGTTGGTTTGGTCACGCTTGAATTTATCTTTAAAAAAAATATGTGATGGTTCTTTTCCTTTCGTTTTAAATTTTAAGAAATAAGAAATAAACACATCTTTCTCTTTATAAATGGTTGATTCAATTTGACGTACGAAAAGAACAATAAATCGACATCCAGAAACTTATTTCTTTCCCATTCTCTACAATCTAATAGCGATCGTATTAGGTCTGTTTGTAAAAATGTAAACTCTCCAAGCAATTAATTCAAAAGAATAGTTCTGTCAAAATGTGAATTTAAAAAAAAAACAAAACATAGAAAATATCAACTTTTGAGCTTTTGTTAGAAAAATAAGGTTATGCGATAAAAGGAAACATTAAAAAATAATTTATGCGGCGCAAACTCTGTTTGGAGAAGTGTAGAATTATTTTGACAACCATTAATATTTTGACAGATGTCAATTTCCAAAAATTTTAAACTAGGACTGTAGAAGTAAAGTTAGTTGATCATTCAAACACACAATTAATCTCTGTTAAAACATTTGAGTTATTTTAACGCGAATATTTAACCGACATTCGTTGAGCTTATCGTAATGAAGAAGGCATGACTATATACAGGGTTATCCATTTTGCGGTTTCAAAAGTAAACGTAAATAAAACATTTACAAAGTATTTTTTGTTCGTGATATTTCTTTTTCATTATTAAGTTTGAACGTTGACGTTATGTGTGAAACACTATACATTATTTAATTAACCAGCACGCGAATTGTTACAAGCATCAATTCTTTTGACTAATGTTTTACATATATTTAGACATATTCTGACGAACGTTGGTTTTTAAGTGCTCAAAAGATTAAGGTTTATCTATATAAACGCGGTCTTTCACGTAGCCCCACAGAAAAAAGTCCAGCGGTGTCAAATTGCATGATCTTGGTGGCCAGTTGATATCGCCAGGATGGATGAGAAATTACGGGGCCAAAAAATGTCTCTTGGAATAAAGAAATAGTCGCTCGAGTTGTGTGGCATGTGGCACCCTCTTGTTGAAACTACAAATTTTCCAAGTGGTATTATTTAATAGTAGGCAAGAAAAAGTCTTTTATCATATGACTTTAACGCTCCGAATTGACAGTCGAAGTGTTAGTCGTTTCATCATAGTTTTCAAAGAAGTAAGCTCCAATGACACCTACGGACCTAAGAGCGTACCAAACAGTCACTTTTTGAGGATGTAATGGCCTCTCTTCAATTATTTGCTTCGTCTCTGAAGAAAATTGTGTTCCAAAAATCGGCGTCCACCGCCAGTTGTTCAAGCACTCATTTGACGTATCTTCGACGTCGTGAATGGTCAGCTGGCTTCAGTTGTTATGTAAGCTGGACTTTATGAAAATACCCATATTGTTCCGTAAGACAGTTATTCCTGAGAACAAAGTAGGAATGAAACATTTGGGTCTTAGGCAACACTTATACTTACAGCAGCGATATTTTTAGTGGTACGAGGGAAACGTTGATGCACAAGGCTTACAATATCTGTAACCAATATTGTTGTAGTAGGTTTTAACAATTTATGTTCGATGTGCGTAGTTAAGCAATCTATTTTCGTAAATGCCAGACTTTCATGAAAAAACAATTGGTTTAACAACTTATTTTAATAGATGTCAAATTCCATTCCTATACTTTTGAAACCGCAAACTGGATAACCTGTTATTTATATTCTTAACGCGCTCAGATAGGTACTTAACACATCTATCAAAAATATTTGTTCATTCAATCAAATGTGCATTTTGCAAATAAAAACGTTCAAAAATGTATGCGAAATAAATATCTCCAAAAATTCAGTTATGCAGTGCAGTTTCTTTTTCAAATGTATTTATACTTAAAAAAGACAAAATTATAATTTTCTTTTGCCAAGCCTTAAGTTAAAAAAAAATAAATGGAACACGCAACGTTCGTGAAGTAAATAGGTAATTTATCTTCAATTTTTCTTATATTCAATAATCGCATGTGTCGTATTTTAATTAACTTGCGAATTAAGAAAAATATACACAAACACCAAAAATCATATAATGAATGTTTTAAACAACCAATCCTACGATCTCGTTACATGATTTTTTTGTTCAGTTTTCATTTTGCATGACAAGGTTTATATTAAATTTAAGCAACCAACATCTTCGTTAAAAAATCTGGACACGTTTAGCCTACAATTAAGATTCTGTCTTAAAGAGTATTAATTATACTTCACATTTAATAACCTTGCACCTCAAATATGCCCGTATATTAATTAAAATTTAATAAAGATACACTACCGCCCTAAAGTCCACATCATCATATCTTGACTTTTTTCTTTTAGTTTTTGTTGGCCTCTCTTTTTCTGATGTCTGATCAACCGACGACGACGCACGCGGGCTTCGAGACATTACACCGCATCTCAGAATCAGCAGCGACACGACCAGCAACCGGCATTATTATAATGTGTAGAGGATTTCGTTAAGATTAAAGAAAAAATTTGTAAAAGATAAAAAAATAATAATAAATAAACTATATACGCACGATTAACCAATCTTCGTACAGTGGGATAGTTTAGATAAGATATCGGAAGAACTTAAGTGAAGTAATGGTAGAAAAAGTTATGGAGAAATTGAGAAGATCAACTAAATTTGAACTGCAGAAAAGAACGCTTTGAATTTTAAAAGTCGGTTTGTGAGTGCACTATTATTTGAGCTGAAGCCCATACTTAAAAAGGTTCACTTGAAGAATGTAAATTCCAATTCGTAAGATCAAAGTTTTGCCACTTTTGCCAAGATTCTCATAAATGGTTTTTTGCGATTTTGATTAAACTTGGTAATTTTGTAATTTTCACAACTTCCGTAGAAAGTCTTGGTCCCAAAATTTCACATAACTTTAAATCAAATTATCTTATTTTTGAACTAAGCTTTCTTAATCTCTGGACCGATTCTTTAATTAAGTTTTCTGTTTAAACTTAAAATACCAGCTTCAAAAGAAAATATTGGTTGACTGATGGTTGAAAGCTTCTACCACAGACTCACTAATCATGAAACATTAAATTTTGTTTGAACAAAACTTGACGATAATTTGCACTTCCTTATCTTTATCGATTAATTCAATCTCAAATTCTTAACAGTTTTCCCACTGTTCGGACAAAAATAAAAAAAGCCTGTCGTTGATCTTCTTCGTGAGACCTCATTTCCTGCTGTGTTACTTCCAATGAGCTCGAACAAGATTTTCTTGATGTAAATTATTAGGTTAAGCAATTTATCATCAAAAACTCTGCCATTTGGTAGCGATTCAAGCGTTCAAAAACAAAAAAATAAAACTCTTTTCCGCGTTTTTTTTAAATTCTGATTTTTGTGTCGAATTTTCAAAAAAAAAAAAAAAAACCTAAACCGGCTGAGAAAGCAATTTCTATCAGTTCCCGCATTCACGTTGCGTTTTTTGTTTTTTGTCGGATGATAGTCTTATTGAATATCATACCCTTTCTTTATTCTTTAACGTCACCTCGACGTATTTTCGTCATTAATCAATTTAATATTATGTTGGCAGGGTGCGTATGTGAGAATATTTACATACATGCTATCCTGGGCACTGTGATATTGATCTGGCGCAATTTTATGCAAATTTAAATCGCATTTCACCGGGATCGACACCAGCGTTGGAAAGAACGTAACGCAGTCTTATATGACGCGTCTTTGGCTTTTTTTGTGTGTTTATTTGCTTTGACTTGTCATGCAAATTAAATTTTGCCACATTTATGACATCGTGATAATGAATTGTAATATTTGTCAAGAAAGAATCAACACAAACAAAAGACAGAAAGAAAGAAAGATGATAATGATTTTGATCCTGCGGCGTTGAGTACAGATTTTGTCAATTAATTTTAAATTTAATCATTTGAAAGATTTGACAGATATCAATCATACACGTGGTTTGATGAAATCGGTAGGTATGGCTGTTTTGAGTGACACAAAAGGTACAAAATAAGTGAATATATTATTTTTAAAATCTGTGATGAAGACAAATGCAATTTTGATGGAAATTTCATTAAGAAAAGTAAATAAAATCAAATAGTGAAACAGATGTTGAATTTTTAAACTTTACAGAAAACTATCAAAGGATTTCAGAAATATTATTTAAAATCTTGCCATTAGAAAGAGGGAGAAAGTGAATTTCAAATCAAATTTGAGTATTAAATACAATCCTAATTTTCTACTCTAGGTACCGGTGCACACTTGTGCCCTTTTAACGCTGTGGTGACGCTACGATGACATAATAGTTTATGCAGTTTTTCTTACAGAAATCAATTTGCACTTCATATTTGATTTACAGCAATGGCGGCTTACAGAAAAAAAAATAATTTTAGCGTACTTCCAAAAAAACAACGTTATTGACAACTACGTGGGCGGTGTCACAGCGATCTTCCAGAAACTTCCTTGTGTTTTTCCCGTGTCAACGCAGTGTAACTGCAAGTGTGTGGGCACCTTAAATTAATTGTGTGCAAATACAGTTCCACTGCGTCACAAAAAATTAAATGACGTACGTGTGCAACGGGGGTAAGCTATGTATGTTTCAATAACACTCCTGTGCCCTGTCATTTAAAAAACTTTTTATGAAAACTGCTATCAAAGTTTTTAAGTTCAAAATGTGTTGTTTAGAGAACTTATTTGGTCTGTACTTTTCTTTTAAATTTATTTGATTTTTAGTCTCAACTTCTTTTAAATAAAACTTGATAGGATTTTAGACAAAACACAGCAAAAAATCACATAAACTTAGTGTTCAGATTAGAATCTATAAAAAGGTAACTTTTTGACACATCGCAACCTTATATCCTTTATGTAGAACCAAGAAAGTGAATGGAAGCGAGAAAAAATCATAAAATGTAAAACTGAGTCACGATTCAAGATTGTAATATGAACACCGCCATTACCATTGTTTTTTGGCAGTCTATAAATAGTATAATAGAACATTCCCAAGAAAACCCATCGGCAGTAGCCAGATTTGTATGTTTAAATATTGGTACAACTGAAAGAAGACCAGTCAAAATAAAACTTAAAAAAAAAACACAAATAGGAGAAAGTTTTGTGAAAATCAATAGCTGAAATTAACTTTAGCAAAACAAACTAACTAAAACTAATAAAATGAACAATTTTCAAGAAGATATGGTAAGAAAACAGATTGAGATTCTCTAAACAAAATAATTGCAGCTTTGACAAACAATTTGACATAAAATAAAAACTTCAAAAAGCGGGTTTGTTCGTAGACTACTATATCAACATGTGGTGTTGAAGCTCGCCTCAATTCTTTATATACCGGAATCGAGTTGAAATGAGCTTGATTCGACTCGATTCCGTTCGGGGATCGGAGTCGAGTCAAAACTTGTGAAGAAAAACCTGTGTGGAGGAGTTGGTTTTACAGATAATGCATTATGGTCTGTTTATTTGCATGCAATATAGTTTTGTTTTAATCAACTTAAAAAAATATTGCACATGGAATAGGTAGCATATTCTTATATGGTTGTGTTCTATCTATTCAGTTCTTCATTGCTTAACACGAATCAAAGTATCTCTTTTGCACTTCATAAAAACATCGAAACACCATTTACATTTTAGAAAGTGCTGTCAAACTTAATCATTTCTAAATCTTCTTGTCCTGTGAAAAAACCAAAAAAGATTTATTTTATCTAAACTGAGTGGTGGAAACATAGAAAACATTTATTAATTATTTATTTTTTCCCAGTTAGTCCCATTTTCATTAACAAAACTAAATAATATCAACAGTAACAGATTGATTTTTTTTCGCCAATGGAAAACACGTGATTCCAAATGCACAACTACTCAACGAACACTGCCATCGAGATACTAATGCAATATCAATCGTACCAACATTTGTTATCTAAATCACATAAGAACCGTTCGAGACTCGTATAAATGTCAAAAACCCATCCGTAGTTAGATTCGACTTTAACTTTTATCGGTAGTATTCATACTGCGTGTTATTCGTGTAAAATCCTACTATACTATTGAGAGATTTTCCAACAAAACACGGGTATTGACTGTCAGCTGTCAGTGTTTTGTTTTGTTTATTGTTGTCAAGACAAGTGGTAGTAAATTGAAATCATGAGTACATTTCTGGATGAATCTACCCAAAAAAACAATACAAAAATTAGGAACATTCTGTGAAATATTGAACCACCGGTCTTTTGGAATACGTACAAATTAGTAACATTAAATTTAAACTTTGAAACTCCAACAACTTGAATCACAACCAAAAAATTTAATGATAAGACTTTTTCATGATTACCAAGTCGTAAATTAGAATTCTTACAAGTGTGTCCTTAATGTAGTTTTTTTTTCAAATCTACTAAAAATAACAAAATTCTTAAATCCTATCATCTATTACAGAACTATCTATGCCTTCAATAATTTGCTCCTACATCGACATCACACCATCACATCAGCATCAGACATCCCTAACAACATTGTCCACACTTACTGCTGTCTGCCGCCAAGTAAACAAATTTTCGACTCGACTGCATGTGCAGTCCTTTTTTCAAGTATTATTCTAAAGGATAAAAGTCAAGATGATCCTCTTGTAGATCTACAGAAGCACGTCGCGTAGGTCTTCCATAGTATATCCTTTTTGTAAATATTTATATAAATTTGCTCTCCCGACTAGAAAACATGTGTGCGGCGTGAATGGCGTAGCGTGGCATGGTGGCGGCGACCTTTCCACATATTTGCATTCTCAAACCAAACCAAAACCCAGCCTTAGCATTGGCACTTCTCGACTTAAAATAAATATAAACTACCGAATTTAATGTCTACATTATCATGTACAATGATGAGAGAGGTATGAGAAGCTATTTTATGCCTATTTAAAGTGCATTTGGCGTCATGTTGTCCTTAAATAAACTATTAACTCAAAACCATTTTCCAAAACCAAATAATAATAACAATAATAATAATAATTGACCATCTGCCTCCATCACGTATGATGCGTGATGTGTGTTCCTTGGATAAGTCTTGTAAACTTTAAACTCTCATCATGTCTCAGTCGTCATGATAACGTAATCTCACCACATTGCGCTTATATTGCGTGAGAAATCTTTTAAACTTTTGTACAAAATGTTAACTTCGATCGGTAAGATCACAGTCTTTAAAAGACAGAAATCGAGATTTAATCATATATTGTATTATTTAATCTCAATGAAAAGACCTTGAACGCATATGGATAAACCTAGCTATGCAAAATTTTTGTTGCTGTTCAAATTAAAGAAAAAAAGGAAACAACTTGTCCAAGCATAGTAAGTTGCAGATTTACAAAAAGGATTCAATATTTAGGAATACTTTTACTCCTCCCATCGCATCGTTTACAAACCACATATCGTGTGTTAAACGTGGGCACTTAGTGATCAATTGTGGTGAACTTTTACATCAATATTGGGATAATCTGACAGAAATCTGTGTGTTCTCCAAACAGCAGATGTTCAATAGTAATTTTTGACACTGACAGAAGGATTTTTGTTTTGCTTTGTTGAATTGAATGGAACTGTATTACCTAAAGCTTTTAAGTGACTTTTTTAGTAATGACTCTTTTACAGGCATGATCTGAATCTCATCGTGTACCACCACCAAAAAGTTTTTACTTATGAACACGAGGAATTGATGCCTTTATAGAAATAAAAAAATCTGCAAATGTATTAAATACTTCTGGAGAAAAAGCATTCACACATAATTGGCTGAGATTTGTACGTAGATGCATTTAGTTCTATTAAAGCTGTTGCGCCACTGAATTTGGTCTTTTCTGATAGGAAGTTTTTGAAATCGGTGTGATTTGTCTAATTGAAAATTTTGAACTTTCCCTACGTTTCAAGGGCCGTAAAATATACATATGTACGTATGCTTGTACTGCTACACGGAATTCCGACCATTCGTTCGGAATGTCGTTTGTCGGCTTCCATATCTCAAGAATTATGTAAAATGACGTTGTTGACTTGTGATAACATTTAAGGAAATTTGAATTGTTTTAATAAAAACGTCCACATTTGTAGTCAAATGTTTCTTACTTCAAATATCTTAGAAACAAATAAAGAAATGTTGTTGTTAACATTTAGAGTAGAAAATTGTATTGTATGTATTGTACGAACAGGTAATTCAGGACAAAATGGTGAGTTTATGGGTTAAAGAACAATCCCAACTGAGGAAAACCGGAAAAACCTGCAACGCCCATTTGCCTAGAACCAAAATTTTGCATGACAAAAAAATTATACAGCAGTATTGCAAAGCCAGAAATAATTTTTGGTCATTCGAATAAAACATAAGGCGTTGTTGCTCCGTCACCCTGCTTATTATCAATGATACTCCTATAGTTAGCTTCATTTTGAAAGCTAACTTATTTGTTACGAAGTTTTTAACAGATTTCATCATGCCCATAATAGTGTCATAGTTCCCCATTTCTTGAGTGAGTTAATGTTTCTATGGAACCAATATTTTTTCGTAGTCATACTGTGTTGAGAGTCCTAAAACGAATGGTATTCCCGCTTTTATTCTGAAGCCCTTCAATTGGTGCGCACTGGTGATCTCACAGTTCATATTAACAATCAGTGAAACAAAACTTTAAAATGTTTTGTAGAAAGTTAAATTATTGTATTTGATATTTCGATGGCATTTGATTGAAGTTTAGGATCTTGCTCTCTTATTGAAAATGCGTGTTATAAATGCTGGTCTACGCAAGGGTTCCGTTTTGTCTCCGAACATCTTCCTTATTTTTATAAATGATCGCCTGTTTGAAATTTTAAAACTAGGTAATTGTTTTGCTGACGATAGTAATTTTAGCTTTACATTGTATATGTAGGGTTTTTCAATAAGGGCGGGTAAATGTTGTGTGTAGATGTCGTGGCCTTTGCTCTGTGGCACTTAGCCCCATCCTGCTGAGCCACATGTCGTCCAGGTTCAATTTTGGATATAAGAAATTAGTTATCATCTTTATGAAGCGATCGCTGATAGCGGTGACCGCCTCACTAACGTGCGTCGTTTTCAAAAAAATACGGAGGAATAAGGCCGCGCGCCGCCCGGCCCAAAATCCACATCAAACGGTTACTTTTTGAGGATGTATTATCACCTGGTGAACCTCGTTTGGGTTGGTGTCGTCCCATACACAGCCATTCATCCAAAAATGCGCCTCGTCACTAAGGACGATTTTTTGAACAAAATCGGGTTTCTCTTTCAAATGCTTCCAAGCAAAGTCAGCGAACAAACGGCGTTGTCTATGACTATGAACTTTGAGCTCCTAGGGCAGTTGGATCTTGTACGGGTGTAAGCCTAAGTCTTGATGCAAAATACGCCAACTTGAAGTCTGCGAAAGGCTGAGTTCTTGTGCAGGGCGAGGAATAGACTGCCTCGGGTTCTGCTGTACACTTTCACGGACCGTGGCCATGTTCTCGGTGGATCTTGAGTTCGGGTGTTGCCTAATTTTTTACTAAACCGATCATCTCAAATTAGGCCACTTAACATTAAAGAGTCAACTGTGAAGGGCCACCAAGTCTACCGTAAAATTGTCGAAATGGGCGCAACGTTTTCGTTAACGAACACTCATTTTGATAATAAAGTTTTATCATTTTAATGTGCATATCTTCTTTTCAGATTTAAAATACGATAATCTTATTAAATTCCGACCAAAATTAATAAAACTTAAAATCTTTATGTTCTCCGTATGTATGTGCATAAGCAACCATCCTTATTAAAAGATCAAGTACGAAATGTCACCAAAAATGCCTCAATACGTTTGGGTTCTTATGAGAAATGTGTCCCTTCTTCATTTTTAACTACAACATACAAAACCTACATACGTTCAAAACTTAAATATTACTCTCAATTCTTGGCTGGTGCTCCAAGAACTTACTCGAGCCTCTTATGGATAGTATTCAAAGTGAGCCTTACCACCACCGTCTCTCTTTCCCTATCATTTCAAAGTCCACCAACTCAAAAGAAATATATGAAATATATGTGCTTACACTGTGCGCCTTACCAATAATTATTGACTAAACAAGCGTTTAGATAAACGCCACGTTAAACTTTAGAGACGAGTTTATTTGTGTGTTAACCAATAACCAAATTAAACACGTCTTTAACTAAACTGTGCTCTATTACATTATCTACTACATTTGTTGCCAAACAGACAGCTGCTGTCGAAATGACATTTGTTTTATTTATGAAATGTCAGCATAAAAGTTTTTAAGTGAAACTATTAAAAGTACCTACAAATTAATTATGAGTTCCGACTGAATTGCCTGAATTGCATCACTATCAAATTCCGCACTATCCAATTGGAAATCGACCGACGACATTGCAGATATTTCAATGTCGATCTCAGAAGGTTCTTTGGGGGGTGTTCCCCCACCAGTTTCCTTCTGAGACCGACCGACTGAGCACTTATTTTGCTCCTTGCTTGCGTTTTCAGCCGATTCCATTGTTTCCTTATTTGCTTTGCTGTAAAGCAATAGCCAGTGGCATTGAACATTTCTTGAATGCTCTGCCAAGCTTCAAATTTGGCTTTGAGATCATTTATTTTACTCTCCACTGTTATTGAAAAGGGCTTTACTGCTTCAACCAGCAACTCCTTCATTGCTGGTGTCCAGTTAACGGACCGACTTCGCTTCGTTGCCATAACAATTTACTCTGAAATAAATTGAAATGTTACTTACATATACATATATTTAAATAAAGAAATTAATCTATTTGTTTATTTTAATTACCTTTTTTTAATTTTGTTTATTTTTATGAACCCACGGTCACATTGGCCAAAAATAAATTTGAAACAGATAAAAGAAAAACGAAAAATTTCTTTTGCTACCTGTCGGAATGACAGCACAAACATGACGTTTACACTTAATCACGAAGTTAAACGCGCGTTTCTCTACTCTAAATTTTAGAGTGACGTTTAGCGTTAAGCTGACTATTAAATTGATTATTGGTATGGTTCATTATTTAGAGTCCACTTAAATATTTAAGTCGTCACTAAATTTGATTATTGGTAAGGCCCTGTGCCTTTAAAGACCCTTTGATTAAAATTTTGTTAAATTTTAAGAAAAATGTAATTGACACCTGTCTAATTCGTTTTGAATATCTTGATTCTTCAATTTAAGTTTGTGAAATTCTTTTTTTAACAATTTGGCATTTTGCAAAAAATATAAAGTGTAGGTACGTTTTTGTAGTCAGCGCCTCTTTTTTAACCATAATACACACCATAAACCAATCATAATTTTAAATCTAACGCAAGATGGATTTTCCGCTTAAAAACAGTTGAAGCTTTAATTTAAATAGAATTCCTTTTATTGATTTTTATTACTGTCTGGTAATTTGATTACATTTAAATATTTTTTCTTTCCTTAAATAACCTTTTTTCCTTTCCCAGACGATCAAACGATTAATTGTAATAAATTTATTAATACCTTTTCCAACCAAAAAAAAGTCACCCCTATTGAGATGATGCTGCTGCGGAACCACAAACAATGGTGATGATAATGATGATGACGATGTTGACGATGCTTTGATCTCTTATAACGAATAAGATTTGTTTACCCTATAAACGATCTTATTTACATATTTTTTATTTGTCATACATTTAGGGGAAACTATCACTTTATTCATCAAAGGTTTGAAGAATGACATCAATCACCAAAGGGTGGTTGGTGTTTGCTAAAAATGACGGGGTTCCTGTCAACTTGTCATACCTAATTTTGTTTATGTTGAAAATCCATCTTTTTACTTGTCAATTTATGCAAAGTAGATATAATTGATTGCAACTCGTTTTGCCAGCTTTAAGTTAGATCTTTTCCCGATCTGTGTATGCCAATAAATAGGCAAGGTCAAATATGTCACTTAAATCCATATTCATTCAAGATTCAAGCGCCCTAGCCCTTATGTACATTTTAATATGATCAAATGGACACAGAATAACTTTATTAAAGGGCTGGCTGACCAAAACATTGAGTTACAAAAACGACAAGATCGAAAAAGACGTAACGATGATGTGAAAGGATTACTGCAAATTAAACATTAAATGACTACGGCATGGGTGTGTGGTGTGTTCTGGTCAAGGATGCTAAACCACTCCATGGCGGCAGATCATTTTTATCTTATTAACAAAAGTTTGTAAGCCCATACCTCCTCTATATGTATACGTACCTTCTATAGCGCTGGCTACATCAGGAACAACAAATTCGCAATCATACAATCAATTTCCTTACCGCAGTAATCCTCTTAGCAAATTTATATGTATTTTGTTTTTGTACATATTTATCTAAAAGATTGTATAGAGCAAAAGGTATTCAGCATCCATCCAGCCTTATACCCTTGCTTCTTACTGATGGGTTGAGGTCCAGCAGCGCATGGCAAATTACACCCGACCGACCGGTTGTGATGATGGTCATTCAGATCACATAGGTACTCTATACCTACTCTATACTCGGGTGTTTTCAATTGAGGATAAAGTTCTTCAGGATATTTTTGTTGTTGTTGTTTTGAGTTGATTTGGGTACTACAGGTTATTAACAAAAGGTTTTAAGTAATTTTTTAGCAAAACTCATTTTAGCAACATGACGTCTGTCCAATTCGAGATGATATGGAACTGATGCAGAAGGCGATTTCAGTGGCTGCTGACCTACCAGTTCATTATGACAGCTTCCAAATTGATACATTGCGCATTGACAGCGACTTATAGATATGGAATGACAATTTGAGGAGACTCATTGTTGTGATCGAGATTTAAGAAATCTAACCGGGGTTTGTTTTTGGTTTGAAATTCACCCTTTTAGATCTTAAAATGAGAATCATTAAATCCTTTTGTTGGTTAAACCTGCCTGAGGAACCACGTGTGTTACAACGGTTTCATCATTTTGAATGAAATTCCTTGGTGCTTTCAAATGCTGCAGCTGTCTTTTTGTTGAGATATCATTGACCAAACATTGTTTGATGTTTATGCAAATCGCAAATGACAAGCCATGGATGGAATAGCTGTCAATGGAGACAGACTGTGCTGCCGCAAAATAAAATAAAACAACCAAATACTCGTATCTATAGAAATGGAGAAAATATAGCTTCTTCCACATCATGATTTGATGTCTGAAGACATTTATATGCAAATCCTATTCTAGCGAGGCGCTCATGATGTGTCGTGCGACAGACAAGTGTGCCTGTCGGTGTGCTTGCCGTCGCTCCACCTCTCCACGAAACAAAAACCTAAAAGTCTTCCTTTTTAAGATTATATCCAAGAGCTCCATCATCGCAGGCTATTAAGGTTTGTAGACACCATCTACATCGCACGGGCCCCACATTTTTTCTTTTATTTTTTGGTTGGAACAAAGCATTCTTCTATTGAATAAGAGCCTGATTTTGCATTCATTTCATGTTGTATGTTGGATGTGCTGATGGAAGAGACTTGGTGTGTCGCTGTTGTCGTCCGTCGCGTCGTCGTCGTTTTAAATGAATGATACGTATATATATAAGTATGTTTGAAGACTTGAGGTATGATGATGATGATACGCCATAGTCATCGTCTTGGTTAGCCGTTGCTGCTGCGGAAGAAGAGAAATGAATGAGGTGTTTAGAATTTGGCCATATACTGGGTACTAACTGCTAGCTTAATGCCATTCGAGAAATTCCAAGAAATATTTGTGCGCTGATGTCTATATCATAACGCATGAGGTCGATCGCACTACCAGTCAAAAGAGTTACAGTCACCCGGGCGATATTAGCATAACAGAGCGGATGTGCATTTTTGAATGAAGCAACAAGAAACAAACTTGACTTGGAAACGTGTACGTCCTTAGTCATTTGCCATTTATCAATATTGCCACATAAATAATTTCCTCTGAAGAAGTGTGACTATTCATAGGAAAATTAAGTATTTGCTATAATTGAGGGTCGTTTGCAAGTGGAAATGTGTAATTGCTTGGCTTTAATAAAATGAAAACTTTATTCTTTAATAAACTAATTGACATCAACTTTGTGGTCGTAATTTTTCAGATAAATATACAATAATACATTTGAATTTGAAGTTTATCTTTTAAAGAAAGTTTTGTTTTTCATTTAAGCAAAACCTAAATAGTTCAAAGTCGATTTTAAGGCCTAGAATGTGTGTAGGCCTGTATGGGATGATACATTTAATAAAGAAGGAAGTGCACGGAAATGTGTAAGCTATCAAATCACTTAAGCATACATAATCCAGTAAATAATAGAAAATCCTGAAACAACTTATACCGCCTTCAAAACTGCTCTGAAAGCTTAAAAAAGAAGCACTCACCTCCAAAATACGTCGGTTTGTTTCGGTTTGTAGTGTATTTTTATACTTACTTTACGTTTCTGAATACAACGAGTACAAATGAATCTCATCGATTGTGTTTTCAACATCTCTAGTAAAAGTGTTTCCAATAAGGACTTGACAACTTGCCAATCGGAGAACGTACGTCTTTGCTACAAATGTTGCAGTTTAATCTTGTATGGGTGTTAATTAAGATCCTTATACAAAATACTACAATATGTGCTCGAGCGATGACCACTTCTTAAGAACGAATGAGAATGATTTGGTTCGTTTGCTAAGGTTGCCTGCATAAGAGCTATATTTTAGACACTTCGACCAAGCTAACGATTGTGATACAGCCATGGACAGATAAATAGCACATGTAATGGAACAAACACTGAAACAAAAATTTAAAGTCGTCACAGTAAAGGTTTTTTTTAAAATATTTTGTTGTGGTTTTATGTTGGTAGCAATTGAAACAACAATTATAAATTTAATTTAAGACTATATCACCTACGGGTATTAGTTATTGCCTTTTTATGTCTTTTACAGCTTAGTAAGATATGGAAAGCAAAACAGCAAAGATATTTCTTATGTCATACATACATTTTCATTAGTTACTCAAAAAACTTGTTCACTTTTATTGCTTTAAGAATAATACAAATTTTGATACAAAATATGGGCCGAAACCAACATTGCCCTTCAGAAAAAAAGGAGTTTAACTTTCGATATTAGTGAACAAGGTAAAATTCCAACTCAAATTTCGCAATTGTTGAAATGTTCAAGGAAAATTGTGTACAATGCAATTAATTCCGTTCAAGCTGACGCCCAGTGAAAATTAAAATAAGAAGACTATTCGAAGCCCCTCTCCGTAAAACTTCTATGGACCAATGAAACTAAGATACCTGACGAAAAAACGTGTGTACATAGCCCTAGAGGTCAAGCCTATAATAAAAATGTAATTTTGAAGACGGTCAAACACGGACGAGGCAGCCTGATAGTTTCGAGAGGGTTTTCTTGGTTTGGTGTGGGTCCGTTGAATGGTACAATGAATATATTTTCATATTTAAACGTATTAACCCGCCAATGGTGACCAACTGGTCTGTGTGACCGTATGTGCGAAAAATTGCAAATAACTTTCTTCTTCGCTATTGTTTTTTGTTGAATTTGAATTTGTGTTAAAGAGCTTCCTCTGATTTAATGTCATTGTTTCATTGTCAAAGAGCATATATTTAAAAAAAAAAAACGAAATATTTGTAGGTTAGGTTAGGTTAGGTTAGGTAGGAGTGGCTGTCCAGATGTCATTGACGCACGTAGACCTCAAGGGTCCATTGTGATACCACTTATGAGGTTACTCATGGGAGAGTAATGAATTTAAACAAACCATTTTGTACTTTTAATAAAGTTAGAGAGACGTTTTGTGTCAATCGTTGCCAGTTCACTGGTGTTATCGAAGAAGGGATTACCGAGAAAGTAATTCCTTCTAATGGAGAGTGCTGGACATGTACATAGAAGGTGTTGGACCGTTTCTTCTTCCTCCTCGTCCATGCAGCTTCTACAGAAGTCATTTGTGTAGACCCCTTGCCTCAGAGCATGTCTTTCTATGAGGCAGTGTCCCATTATTACCCCAATTGTAGAGCTTATACTTTGTCTGCTCAGTGATATCAAGCTTTTTGACCGTTTTAAGTCAATACTTGGACATATTTGCTTGGTTGCTAGGCCGGTGGTACTTTGTGATCATCTAGCATTTGTTGTTTCTAGAGCATATTGCTTGAGAAGATATTTGCATGTAGCAAGTTGTGTTCCTATGTTATGTTTTTGATTAACATAATTTCCCGGAATGTCTCTGTGGCCCGGCACCCAAATGAGGTGAATGTTAAACTGTTCCGTCATCTCATTCAGAGATGATCGACAATCGTGGACTGTTTGACAGTTTGTGAAGACAGACGCGAGAGATTTAAGAGCGGCTTGGCTGTCTGAGAAGATTTGTATATCCTTACAAGATATAACGTTTTCTTTGAGCCAGGATAGTGCTTCTTTAATCGCCATTACTTCTGCCTGGAATACACTACATTGATTGGGAAGTCTATAGGATAGACTGAGATTCAGTTGTTCTGAAAAGAAACCACTTACAATTCCGTGATCTGTCTTTGAACCGTCAGTATAGAAGTGTACCGCATCGTCTTTCAGGGGTCTCTCTTCTTCCCAGGAGGATCTTGAAGGGATGGACACATGGAATCTTTTACCAAATACCATTTTTGGGGTGGTATAGTCTAAGCGATCTGGGATAGATCTGAAATTGTCTAGAATAGTAGTATGTCCAGTATTGTTACTGGTCCATTGAGAGGTGGCTCTTAGTCTTACACATGAGTTGGCTGCCACCTTTTTAGAGAAGATGTCAAGTGGTGTTAGGTTTAAAAGCACTTCCAGTGCTGCGGTTGGTGTTGAGCGAAGTGCTCCTGTGATGCACATACCTACTGACCGCTGGCCTTTGATGAGCTTATTTAGATTTACCATCTTGTCCAGTGCGGTAGACCATACGACGGCTCCATAAATGAGTATCGGCCTGATTACCGAAGTGTATAGCCAGTGGGTTATTTTTGGGGAGAAGCCCCATTTTGATCCTATGGCCTTTTTACAAGTAAAAAGCGCTACAGTAGCCTTTTTGACTCTTTCATCAACATTTGCCTTAAAATTTAGTTTTTTGTCTAAAATGAGGCCCAAATATTTAGCTTGATCGGAAAAGCTTAATGGTATTCATCTTGGGTGGGCTAATCTGAGGAATTTTATATCTTCTCGAAAAGAGTATTAATTCTGTTTTGTGTGGGTTGACATCCAATCCACATTGCTTAGCCCATTTAGTTAGCCTGTTTAGGTCATTTTGTAGGAGTTCCGAGAGAACTTGGGGGTGCTTCCCAGATACGGATATCGCAACGTAAGTAGGTCGTTTACTACCATGTTCCATAGAAGAGGCGAAAGGACTGCACCTTGGGGAGTGCCTCGATTCACCGATCTGGTGGTAGTAAAACTTCTCATGTTAGAAATTATTGTCCTGCTTTTGAGCATGAGACTTTTAAGATCTATGAGTGAAATATTTGTAACACATGTCGAAAAATCTTTACCATTTATCAAAGTCAAATTTGCGTCACCTATGGGAAATTAAGAAACAATATGGAACCCTTTACATTTGAGTCAATGCCAGTTAACTGGACTCATGAAGAAATGGCTTACCAATGATCCCGATTGTATCCCTATAGAAAATCTATGGAATTATGTTAAGGTTAAGATCCAGCAGAAAAAATTCAAAAAATTAGAGGAACTTTTGAGTGGAATTCTTTTCTAAGTATTTATTTTCCCCCAAACTGTATACTTTTTCAACAGTTATTTAAATTTGTTCTACTTATATGCACGTCCAGGAGAAAATACGTCATCATAGAGTTTTTTTGGGTTTCCAAATAACTACAAAGAAAATTACTTTAATTGTATTCTTTTATAAGTTTGGATTTGCCCTTTTGGTTCGCATTATATATGTATGTGCGTATATTAAATTATTTAATTTTTAAATAAAGGGCCTTGAACATGAGAGGGAACAACGAATGGACGAACAAACGTGATTTTACACATTTCAAAGATTCAATTTCAAACAAAAACACATTTTAATTATAAGAAACTAATTGACACTTATGTTAGGATAATAAAATTTGCATTTTGTTCTCTAAAAGTAGACAATTTTGTAAAAACAATTTGGTACTACAAATTGCAGTGTGGTTGCTACGAACTGTAAAACTGCAACGAATAAATTGTTCGCGCTCAACTTAACCTCAAAATTATACCACTCTTGTTGTTTTCGTCGATGTCTGCAAATAGAAATAAAGCTCATGTGAAAGAAAAGTCAAAATATCCGATCAGACAGTTCACAGCTCATGTGCAAGAACTTTAAGAACTACATCATTTTTTGAATGTAAACAAAGAGTGTGCCATTTTTCTGTCCATAGCTGTACAGCCTGTACGTAGCTTAAAGCTAGTACGTCATATTTTTGTATGAAAACAAAGATGTAACCTAATAGGACACTAGAGGAAAATTCTATTGGAATAGTGTACCACCAAAATTAAGTTGAAATTATTGGTTAGATTCTTCGAACCCTAAAATAAATGGAATGTTATAATAATTTCCGATAATTCGCTTAGTAGCATGCAAATTCTAGTTTTTAATTTGTTCGATTCAGTTGTTTAAATAAATGGGAATAATTGTGTATCTGGTGCCCACAAATGGGACATACAACGTTAAAAAGCTTAGTTTGAGAGCATCATTTTTGAATATGGACACATAATGAAATGGAATTATGGAAGATAATTTTAGTGTTAAACTGCAACAAGATGTCGTAGCCTGATACAATCAAACATAAAATCAAGATCCATGTGGTCGTTAAGGTAGGCCCAACATAAAAAAATCTAAATACGTTGTGCTGAATGTGAACAATTTAATTGTTGATGAAACATTCATAGAGGATTATAAAACATTTAAAATTTCGTCTTTGTTTATTTGAAATTGCATATTGTTTTTCCCATTTGTTGGTCGCTTATTTTAATCCATTTTCATTGTTCAGGACATACAAAACTCTCGTCAGTTGCAAGCAAAATGCATAGTGTCTTATCATTTTTGTAGGCCTGGTTTTTGGAGAGCTTTTAAATGTGAGTTAGGGTAAAATATTGCGTGGATCATAATACTGAATTTTAAATACTGTATTTTAAAATACTACTACCGTAGTACCAGCATGATGGTTAGTGCAATGTACTGTAATGCCAGAGATATTGGGTTTGATCCCTGGCTATGCCATCTAAAGTTTTTTCACGGGTACTGCATCTAACGAGGAACTGACAAATTCTCCAAGAGTAATTCTTGTCATGAAAAGTGCTTTCTTAAATTTCGGCTTAAAACTGAAGGTCCCCTCGATCCCTGACAATAGTGCTCGCACACAGAAATGGTTGAGAGTTGTTAGTCACAAGCCCCAAGTTTTCATCGGATTTTAACATGAATTGTTCTTATCATAATCAACTATTGCATAAACACCAAATAATTTCCCTGTCAAAATCATCCAGTATCAAACAGTTTTATGAGATACAGTATTTTGACAATACAGTATTTTCAGATAAATTATTTTTAATTTACAGTACTTTGAAATACAGAATATTAACCATACAGTATCATACAGCATAGTTCAGAATTTTGACTTTACAGTATTTAAAATAACAGCATTTTGACATGCTCCTTTTAAATGTTTACATCGAGGACTTAAGTCTTTTAGTTAGTGGAGTTAGTTAAGTTAATGTCAAATAACTGAAATGTTTCACTTAAAGTTAAAACTTTGGATTTGCCTATTAAAATTCCAGTTAAAATGCATTTTTAAAACTCATGACTTGATGTCAATGGTCTCAAAATCAATTTGAATTCAGTCGTTTTGATATTATAAAGTTATTTAAGTCAATTTTAAAATTCAATTTGTCGTTTGAATGCAGACTTTTCACTTAAATCAATTGATTTGACGTAAGAGTTAATTTTTGTGGACGTTGTATATATGTACAAGCTTTATTTCACTTTTGTTCTGTTTATTTACAAATATCACTAATTGGAATAACCAATTTTAAATAGGAATTTAAAAAGTTATCGGAAACTTTAAGACGGTAATCAAAACCTTATGGACTTGTGAAAAAATATAAAGCAGAAGTTAGTACAAATATTTTAGTGAAGATAGAGTTTTGGATTGTGAATTTGAGGAGGCAGTAAGGTGGAACCAATAAAAAAATAAAGATGAAGTGTATTTTTGTGGATATTTATTTTGTGTTAATTTTGATGGTTTTGGCAAGACTTTTATTACCGTATGTTGAAAATAAATAGACACCAAAGTTTCAAAATTATTTCGGCTCCATCGAAATTTACTTTTCAATTTGGTACTTTTACTTACACTTAATTATTTAGGGTATTAAAAAGAGTTTATTTGCTAATATTAAATACTTTTAATTTTAGAGAATTAATTAATGTCAAGTGGTTTAATTTTAAGCACAAGTGTCGTTCACGTACAAAACATGAATATGTCAATTTGACCGACAAACACACCTACTGAACACATCCTTCCAAAATTGACATTTGAAGTATCATGTGCTTTATTAAAATGGCAATGACACCAAATGTAAAATTAAGTTAAAAGTAAGTAAAGCGTCCTATTGGTACTTGTATTAATGCACTAATTATGTGTTACCAAAAAAATACAGCTTATTGAAGAATGATGATACCGACATTATATTTAATTGAGTTTCAAAACAATTTACTACATTTACTTTTTATTATGCAAAAAGCAATTTATTTCATATTTATTTGATACGCCTATTTAGAAATTTTCATTGTCATATGCATTTTGATTTTACATCCAAAACTTTTGTGTTTCTGTTGAAGCCTCCCAAAAGTATAAAAACATTAGTCTTGATTCATTTACATTTTGTTTTCTTAAACATATTATCTCCGCTAGAAAAAAAAAGAAATAAATCCATCATTTTAATTACTCGACCAAAATAATTCGTTTTCTGTCAAAGACAAGTTTGTTTCTCAGCTCTTTTGTTTGGCATTTGATGATCCAATAACCTTCAAGCTAATTTTATCTTAATGATGCAATTTCGTATGTAATCAACAATCGAAATACCGTTCTTGCTGAGTTTTATAAAAATTTTAATAAAACTATTTTCAGGACCGCGAAATTTCAGTGCAAATGTCACCTGCAGAAAAACCCAGTTTCGTTTTTTCATTGACGATGACATATCTTGAAATGATAAGATCTACATGCTTCTGGATGCACCTTTTTGTACTATACCACATTAAATAGCATATATATGTATATGTTCATATGTACATACGTTAAATATCATCCAGATTGTATTACCTACTTTCTTGATTTCATTTCAACTTGCTTTCAATATAATAAATAGTGAACGTTACTTTTCATGGTTACGTCCGAATGTCTGATCACCCTGAACAATTTATGTTCCACATGCCTTCAATTTGACTTTATGTGTGTTTGTTGTTGTTTTTTTTTCTTATGGCTCAATGGATATATATATATTTGTGAACTAAATTAACATCAAGATCTTTCGAGCTCTCAGGCAACCAGCCACCAAAAGCAATAATGTATGCACTTCAAACTCATCTTAACAACTCCTAAGATATATACCTTCCTACTTGAAGTTGGAGCCTGATGCTGATGCTGATGCTGATGGTATAATGCACTCTCGCTCATCACTCAGTTGCGAAAACTTGAGACTTGGGGTAAACCAGTTGCGGCTTCCACATCGGCACATATGGGACAATAAATTTTCGCATAAAGCACGCGGCTCATCGTTAGCTCGTCAAAGGACAATGCACGTATAATGGTTCGTGCAGCAGCGCAGTTACAGCCACAGTGGAGCGCAGGGCATAAGTGCAAAGAAGCAGTGAAATTCCATTCGAATAGGATTCCGGTTTGTTTTATTTTTATGGAACAAATACTCACCTGGCGCAGTAAGCGGGTTGAAGAAGGGAGGTTGGTTTTTATTTTGTTTTATAAGTTATAAAGGTGCTCTACAGCCTGCGAGCTCAAACCGCGTAAGCCACCACGTCGCTTGCGATTAACCTTCAAAATAAATGCGATAAATGATTACAGCGGAGGTTCTTTGTCGTGCGTTGTTTTCACCGCTAAATTGGACACGCTACCAGGGTTGTTATTTTATTTCCATGGAATGTTTGCCTTTTGTTCACCTTGTTCTTTAACTTGGTCTTAAATCATGGTTCTGAAAAAGTATTGATGATTGCTTGTCACTACTGAAGGATGCGTTGAAATGTTTAAAGTAAGTTTGTCAACTTTTTCTATAAAATAAACTGCTTAAAAATTATGGCAACATGAAATTTGAAGCTTCTGGTATAACAACACTGTTGATCAGCACCTTTTTGCGATCAAAAGAAGGTATCCAACAATCTGCCCACATATATGTACGTAAGGTATGTATAAATGGAACGCATGCGCAATTATCCGACCCTTTCGCGTGCAACATGGATGATTGGACGGCGGGGCGACCACTGCTGGCAAAAAGTCCGTTAAGTACGAGTGAAGGTATTTCTGATGCTGCCTGGGAACGGTATGGGTCCGTAAGCCACCAGAAGACAGAAGAAAGAAATTAATGTTCTTCGCACTTAAGTTCACGTCGAGATTACGATTGGCAAGATGCACCTGCCTTCATCTTGAAGGAGGTCATCAATTTGTAATATATATAGATGAATATTTTTTGTTCGACTTTTCTTTTTGTAGGTAGATATAAGTCTTTACTTTTTTGTAGCCTTTTTTATATCTTAAATTGAGGGTGGGCCACAAGTACAAAAACACTCGTTTATGTATAGTTGAAGGCAATTAACAGAGAACATATTCCAAGTATAAGTCGCTTAAGCCTACAAACGAGTTCTTGATCTGTTTATCATGAGGCTTTCTCTTATACAATATTATTAATATAGACTCCTTCCCGGTCAGTTCAGGGAACATTCAATCAGGCTAGTTTTTTTTTGCAATTTCATCTAAGCTCCTGATGGACCATATATATAACTAACTATATGAAGGTATAATTAGGAATATGAAAATTATAGCCTTGCGGAGCCTGATTTAGTCCTAATGATACGTAATTTTGATTGCCGAACGTAATTTCGTGGAGAATTTCGGCACCTTGTTTGGAATGGATTCCTGATATGCGATGCCATCCATGATGCTTTATTAACAATCCATGCCAAGCATCAACATAAGCACGTATCACTTGCCCAATGATGAACCTGTTTATTACGCGTGTAGCGTCTTTATTTCGCTTGCCTGCCTTGTCCCTGACTTAACAAGGCAAGTGTGAGGTTGCTACGGCTGTGTTTAAAGTTTTTGTTTTTTGTTAAAGCTTCTCGCGGCCGCAACAACTGCGATGCCTCTAGGCACTCCCCGACTTCTATTGCATATGCAATGCATTCAACTGTGATTGAAGCCGGAGACAGTCACGTCGTTGGTAGAGATGTGAAAAATCACACCGCGCACTCGTACTTAATTACGCGCTCTGCCACACCGATGCTTAAAAACATATTCCGCGCATGAAAAAGACAGTAATTGGCCGGACCTTGTATGATTAATTCGTATCACAGTCATAAAGCGTAATTAGAATGCGATTACCAACTGCGGACACATTTACCTGTAATTTGGTAGCAAATTGAGAACGCAGGACTCTAGATTGCCCTGCCCCCGAGGGGCTTTTGAAGGGTATATTGGTAGAAGTTGGTTTGATACTTTGCGCATCACTTCCAAAGGAGCTGTTTAAGCCAGAATTAGCATCAGCTTCAGCATCAGCATCAAATCTGTTCATAAGAGAGTTTACACTGAAATTGCGCTCTGCTTAACGCGCAGATGGTTGCTGATGAAAGATGCCCCTAAGGTGGGGCATATTATACATATACATAATCTACACTTTACTTTTAATTTATATATGCTTAGATGTAAGTGCATCATGATGAATATACGCAACAACAACAGAGGCAATCTTTGCCAAGAAGTTAGGACCATTAATCCTTTTTTTATTATGGTGGACGTGCTGCCGCAATTTATCTGGCAATCAAAATAAGATTTGATCTAAAAACGTTAAGAACACGCGAACAATATTATATACAATGTTGCCATTTTTTGAAGATAAAAACGACAATGTAGCCATCAGATGAGGTGGAAATTTGCTATCATTATGTGACTTATTATATGTGTTTATAATCAAATTTAAATTGTTTTCAGGGTTTTTATGAAATTTGAAAACTATAGCTTGATTTTGGTGTCGATAAGTAGTTTGAACATGTTCTTCTTTATACAAAGTGTATACTTACAGGAGATTGACCATTGTGCTTAATACACTGTCACAGACTGAACCTTAAGCCGTAATTGATGTTATCTCTTACCGAAAATACATCTTTAAAGAAGTTTTTTAAGGCGATATCAGTATTGAACATTTTAAATTTGAATTAACATTAATAACAATAAGCAAAATATTTTTAGATAGATTCATAAGGTTATTTTGTTTTGTTTTTTCTTGTCTAAACTTAAATTTATATAAGTAGAGAAGTTTTGAATAGAACATTTCCAGGCTTTTCTATGATGATATCTTTTAGAATCTAAGCAAATTTTTAGATTCAAAATTGTATTTTATTTTGTACAAATTTAGCTTGAAACAAGATATGTTTTTTGTATTATTTGGATTAAATTGTGTACCTCTACAACTTAGTTTTTAGTTGTTTTTGGGTAGTTTTCAATTAACTAATACAAATTTTTTACTTTTTCATGTTTGCCTCAAATCCTTGCAGCTCAATACAGGCAGAGATGTTCTTTATATATGTACATATGCTTTTTAAAAGCGTTTAATAAATTAGGGGTCAATCTTAATTTTTTGTAATTTTTGGAATCTTATTTTTCTAATCGAAAGCAGATTGTTGGAATGTGAAATGATTTGTCTATTTTTATAAATGTATTTAAGGGTCTTCCGCAAGGTAATCATCTGGGCCCCTACTTTTGAACCTTTTAATGACATCCCGGATCTCATTGAGTTTAAAAATTGTCTAATGTTTGCAAACAATTTAAAAATATATGTACATATGTATTATTACACAGTTTGTCCGCGTTAATGATTTACTTTCTGAAGTGATTCATGTAACTTCTGGTGTTCCTCAAGGAAGTCACTTAGGACCCCTTCTATTCCTGATATTAATCAATGACATACCAACGGTTATCTACAATTCTCACTGCCTAATGTTTGCGGATGATATTAAAATTTTCCGCTGTATCAAATCCTTGGACGATTGTCTTTTACTTCAAAGTGACCTTGAGCGCTTATCTGTATGGTGCACTGCTAACCAGCTTTTCTTAAATGTGTCTAAATGCCAATCTTTATCTTTCTCTCGTAGTCTTAGTCCAATTTGCTTCGAATACGAAATAAATAAAACAAAACTTACTAAGCTTAAAGAAAAGAAAGACCTAGGTGTAATATTTGATTACAAACTAAACTTCAACTCCCATATTGATTTTGTTGTTGCTAAAGCAAATACTATGCTAGGGTTTGTGGTTCGCAACTCAAAAGAGTTTAAAGATCCATTTACCCTTCGGTCATTATTTTATGCTTATGTGAGATCTTCCCTAGAATACTGCTCAGTAATTTGGAATCCTTTTTATAAAACTCATTGTTTAAGAATTGAAAGGATTCAGAAAAAGTTTTCGCGAATTGTAGTTCATCGGCTAAATTGGAACATTGAAATGCCTTCTTATGAAACCAGATGTAAACTGCTTGGTCTAACACCACTTGATATTCGCCGTCGGTATTTTTCAGTGGTGTTCATACGTGATATTATTACTTCTCATATAAACTGCCCTTTACTTTTGTCCTTAGTCGATATATATGCTCCGTATAGGCAAACGCGATCTTCTACTCTATTTCATGAACCCTATCATAGAGTAAACTATGGTTTCAATGAGCCTCTAACTCGATGCATTAGAGAATCTAATATCATTTGTAATCATGTTGACTTCTTTTCCTACCAAAGTCGAGAATCTTTTAAAAAATATTTATTATATTTATTTCTTAATTCCTACACTGGTGGTTCAAGTTTTAGCCTTACATAATTTGATATTTTTATTTATTTAAGAAGTGAATTCTTTATTACTAAAGTTAAAACCTTGTTTCTGTAGTCTGTAAGATTATATTTTATTTGTTAATTATATTATATTAATCTGCTTGATGAATAAATAAATAATAATAATAATAATTATATACATATGGTCCAATTTTCTTCGGTATGGAGAAAAGTGAAAGTTGTTTACACACCTAAAGCAGGAAAATGCTCTCAAGTCAACCCTAAACATGTAAGACCTAAAAGCCTATCATTCCTTCTTAAGACCAAAGAAATACTGATTTATAATGGATATCAAGAGCAAGTATTGATACAAGACTTCTTTCTATGTTACACCTTAGTACGCACCATCGAAAACTCCCTCCACCATAAAGGGTACACTAGGTTGCTTTTCTTGATACAATTACGTGGAAATGTCTGTAATCACATTTGCACTCACATCTCTGAACGTAGAAGGTCATATAATTCTGACTACCAGAATAGTTTACTCAAAACTTAGTGACTCTTCTGCTAGGAGACTCGTCTACAGAGGGGCAATTTCACATCGGTAATCAGACTGATTTTACTGTACGGTATGGCAGTATGGAGTTTTGCTTTAAAAAAAGCTATAAACCGAAAAACATCTGGTGTACACCACACTTAAACCACTCAAGGTGCTTGGTATCTCTTAGCAGGTCGCTTAAAAGCTCGTTAATCGATGCCATATAACCGGGCAATGACTAATAGAAAAGCACGCCAAGCGGTTAGGTGTATTCTCAAATGATGAGCATGATGAAGAAAAGGAAACAGTTCTTCACCTCCTCTGTGCATATACGCAAGGCCTACCTAACGACCTAAGCAATCTCAATCACATTAACAAAATCAGTCTTTCACGTTTCGTAAGGGATTCAAATTGGTTTCATTGAGCTCAGAAGAAAGCCTCAAGATTCATGTGGTAGCACAATGGTCCAATAAACTGGCAGTGTCCTACCCATCCCGGACAACCACTTAAAACTAACCTAACCTAACATGTTTGTGTCGAATTTATTGTTCAAATAATTTGTTTAATAAATACTTTAAATATTAATATTGAAAAGGAAATCTTTAATTCAAATGAAAAAAAAAAAATAGTTCTAAAACAAATAAAGTTTGTCGCTTTTTAGTTCTACTTCCAAAAACGTGTTTTGAATTTTCATAGCTTATGGATATAAATTTGTGTGTTGTCTAATACCGAATAATTTTGGGCTTACAAAAGCAACTCTATAAATTACAAAAAAAAAACAAATTTAAGAATATCAATTTTGCCCTGTTTTCACAATTAAAATAAATGATTTATAAACACCATATTATCTTAAGAGCCAAAAACGTATGGTGAATAACGGGGGTATATTAAGTTAAAACCTAAACACAAAACTTTACGAAACGTAACGTGGTAAATATAATAATATTATAATAAAAGACATCAAACCAAGCGTGAGTTCTTTTTTTTATTGATATTACTTTCTCGTTTTTTTTTTCAAGAAACTTACAATTCTAGGTGTTTTAGAGTGATGCTTCTTACAAGTTCCAACTTCAGTCACTCACTTTCCATCCATATTATCCTTAAGAAAGCAATCTATATAATTTGTATGTCTAATTGGCTGTTGATTGAGGAAGTGTCAAGTTGGAAATTATGAGCTGATAACACTAAATATTTTTAACAAAAAGAGTCAAAGTCTGGAGCCTGGAGGATCTCCAGCTATTATGTAATTCAGTGCTCCAGTTGCAACAAGAATTATCTGAAAATAAAAATATAAATTATGTTCTTTAAAACTCCCTTCGGTTTATATCGTTCAATCTGTAGCTTGATAAATGTTTAGAACTATGTTAAACCTTTCATTTGATTTAAGTATGTTATTCTTTTCTCAAGAGTATTGAAATCCCTCGCAGCTTTTGGAACACATAATGTGTGCAGAGCCAAAAGATAAGAAATAGTACTTTTGTAGATCCTTTGAAATATAAACTTTTATTCTGAAAGGTGCAATTGATTATTTTAAAGGCTGTTCTAGAACTAAAAAAATACCTGCTGGTATAAGGAAACCATTATGCGTAGTTAAATTTAAATGTCCATTTTGTTAGTGTATCATATATTTTAGACGAACGCTTAAAAGCAAAACAGATGCCGACATTTTTTTGGAGCTCATAAAATATTTCTTTAACTCTATTTTTATGTTAAACATTCTAAGAACACTCCTCTAACAGGCTCAAAACCCTAAAAATGTATGTTTTTTTCCTAAAAACTAGTCAAGGCTATTGCTACAAAATTTGATCTAGTTTTTCGCAGCACAACTCAACCCTTTTCATTCTTTAAAAAAAATTCTACGAATTCTTCTTTTTACAAACAAAAAGACTTTAAAAACAATAATTCTCAAAAACAAACTAAGGCAAACGAATGGACAAAAAAAAAACAAAAAAACACTCATAAAACATAAAATTAAAAAAATAAAATGCATAAACAAATATCCTTTTGTAAAAATTGCTCTACTTTTTCCATTGAACAAAATATACTTTCGTATGAAGTCTTTTAAAAGTTCGCGTCCGTTCGTTGTTGTCGTCGCTGTTTTTGTCATAAAATCATTTATCTGTTTATTACTACGCGAAATGTTATTATGAACTCGTTAACCCTTTTAATGAAATGTCACCATTCAGAGAAAGTGACACCAAACTCAAGACAAGGAAACCGAAAGAGTTATATTTATTAGACACGGTGTGGTGCTCTATCACTGCGCGCATATATTAAGTCAAGTAAATAGAACAAAAGGGTTGAAAGTGAAGCCTTCCGATATTATATTAAAATTTTAAGGACAAATATTATATGATCACAAGGATTTCAAAAACAGGGAATATTTCACACTTCAATAAAAATTGTATTTAAATTTTCACTTTCTAACCCTTTTTTCGGTTTAAGGAATGATCTAGAGTGAAAATTAACATACATACTTTCACCATCCATATAAACCTCAGCACTTATAAACACGTTCAAAAAAATTCGAAGTGAAACACATCCATTTGCAATTAGAACGTGTCCTTGAGAGTCTTTGTTGAATGTGAGGATCATTTACGGAGAAAGTGTTGTTGTTTAACTCGAAAATATACCATAAACTCTTCGCTCTTAATAGCTTTATTGCTTGTTTTCTCTAATTATGGTTAAACTCATTGCAATTCAACTCTAAGGACGAAAGGATAACAACATACCTAAATATAACTAAGCCTTTGATCCATCGCATCAGTCGGATGTGATTTTCTTGTTTCCAGTTAATTTCAAATCAAAAGGATTACACGATCCATTTTGCAGGTATATCTGTAACAATCCCGTCTCGCTTAATCCTTTTCAAGGATACTCAACTCGCACATCGCCGCCACCGCCGTCGGACGATATGTTTACATTTGTTTGGCTTCGAGGCGTGGTGTTTATCGTAAAAATCAAAATATTGGCAATCCCATTTCGAAAAATATCGAACGACAAACGTTAAAATCCTCCTTCATCTTTTTGGCAATAAAGGATATTTGCATTGATGATACCTTGAAATAATATTACAAAAGAGAATATGGTATAAGCAGTCTTCAAACTAAGGATTTTATGACACAAATGCTGTGTATAGTCGCGGATAGTTCAAAATTCCTCTGAAATTCAACGATTATAACGAAGGATGCAACTAAAACATTGCAAAACAAAACACTGCAAGGTTATGCCATGAAAGGAGGTAATAATGAATGTGTTTTTTCGTCATCTCGTTTTCATCGTCATCGTTGTCGTCCTTTTTTTAAGGATATTTTGCAAAGGATAGACAAAAAATAATAAAAAGAATTACAACTTTGGTTTTATGGTTATTTTTTTAAAGACCCCTTGTCCTTGTGAAAAGGATTCATTCTTGTATATGAAGTCGATTGTTTGGCACTTATGGGTTGGTAGTTGTTTAGCAAGATGAGTCCTTTTTTTAGAGAATGGCAAAAAATTATGTTGTGGTAGCATTTTAGGGTTTTATGTTCCCTTTTTTGAAATGCAACAACGAAGACGTTGTTAAGACATCGTTAGATTCTTTTGTATTAGGTAATAAGTCGGTGGTTATATAAATTCAGCAAATAATGATAAATTGGTTTATTGCACCTTTGGAATTCTTGGTAGTGCAAAGGAGGATTCAAGCCTTTCGTTTAACTCTTTATGATTTGCAAATTTTCTTGCTAAAAATCCTTAGAAGAAAGGGTAAAAAAAGGAATCTAAATAAAGTATTTAAGGGTTATTTTCCAAGGTTTCAAGGTTTTCGTCAAGGATATTTTTGAAACTTTCAATTTCTTTTTACCTAGAACTTAAAATCGAAATTTTGCATACATTTTTCTTCTTATTCAAACAAAAAATAAGTAAACCACATTTGAATGGAACCAAAAAATGACCCCATTATCACAGAAAATTGCCCTAAAAATTACAAACCACCAACCTTTGGTCATTAAAAACTAACATTCGACAAAAAAGGAACAAACAAAAAACAAACAGAAAAAACAAATATTTGCATGGGTCGAGTCTTTCCATCTGAGGGAGAGTTCCAAAATTTACCTATAGATCAATTGTCCAGCTTGTAAAAAATAATTAGGCCAAAAAATGAGAGCACTAAATATCGATAGAAATCCCGACTTTTTTCTTCGAGTTTTTCGAGAGCAGGCAGTTTAGGCACGAATTTAGATATGACTTCTAAGAAGGGCGAGGATCACATGCTGTTTTTAGCGTGACGCGATTTTTTGAGAAAAAATCAATGTTTTTGTATTTTTTCGCTTTGTCTAAATTTTTGTTTACCTCGCACTGATGGTCTGCAATAAAATATTACAATATATCACATCCAATTTCGATCATAAAACGATTCTTACGCATTCTTACGTAAGGTCCGCATATAGTTTGGTTTACCTTGAAACATATTTTCGCAAAAATCAGAACAATAAGGTCGGAAATATAGGACATCGCATTTACAAAAAGGAATTATTACTATGATTTTTTTTCCTCTGGGCAGGACACTTATCTAGGTTGGCCACAATTACCGTCCATCTATCGATCCATAGTTCTAGATAATGTACTTATGCAATAATCGCACGTTTCCTTGGAATTTTCAATGAAACAAAAAATTAGAATTCTTCTTTTTTCTGAGTCTTTTGCCATTATGGAACAAAAATATTCCAATAACGCTTAACTATGGAATTTTCTATATCTATGAGGATCTGTTATGAGACTTTTGTTGTAAGAATATAGTAACCTATATTTTATGAACTTCTTGTAAATAACATATTTCTATGCGTTTTAAAAAGTGTGTCCTCTTTTTGTGTATTTTCACGAAAGCAACTCCGACGAAGGAGAAATGCTCCTTTTTTCTGAATTCGCCGCAAAACTGGTCTTCTTAAATTCTGGTTACTCTTATAAAGGTGGGTACAGTTATGAAGATTTTGTATTCTTAAATGACAACGTAGAGGTATCGATTTAACACTTCAAGTGAGAAAATTGGTAGTTTCGTCTTATTTCCAAATGCGGTCCAAATAACTCATTCATGTACTTACAATTTTGCATACTAATTTTTATTTTTTCTTCATTGATGCATTGGAGCCAAATTGTAAGGTTTTGAAAGTGTTATTATGTTGGTCGGTAGGTAGGTCGGTATATGAATCAGAAGCACAAAAGAAATTTTGAACCCTTTAAGGTTGAAAGGTAGTTATTATTGAAACGATCTGTTGGCACTTCTTTAGACGAACTGTAAACGAGTTAATGTGAAATTCGTTAACGTCTTTTAAATTAACCACCTTTGGTTGGTTCATTTATACGTCCTTATTAGAGAAGGGTTGGTTTACATCGTTTAGTTTTTTTTGGCTTTCTGGTTAAAAACATCAGTTGTGTCATGGAATATATATAAAGGAGAAAGGATATAAACAAGAAGTCCAGATTTTCAATATTTTTGCAATTTATGATTTTGAGAAGATAAAAGATGTTCTCAAATGTTCTTTCATTTAAAATTATTATAAAAGCAAAACAAATTGTCAACAACGTGATTTAAGCCCCAGGATAGTAAATGTCCAAAAATGTTTTAAGGTTTTATAAAACAAGCCAACTTCGCTAGATGTTATTTAAATTAATTAAAAAATACGAGAGCTTCACAACTTCGTACTTTCAGTAAATAATAATAATAATTTGTGTTATCATAGCCCAAACTCATGAAATGACAATATTGTAGACCAATTTAGATATTAAAAACGATACATAATAATAATTTACAATTGAAACAAAAAACTTACAAGCATGGCTTAAGTGCCGTGTCCTGCCGAATATTATCAAAACATTTACATTGAGAAAAAAGTGTTTATGGTTTTGGAATATAAAATAAAGAACATTTTTAAATAATATTACAAAAATTTGATCAACTTTTTAAATGTTGTTTTGTTAAAGTGGCAAAGTAATTTAAAGAAGAAAAAGAATACTTAACAATAAATGTCTTACTATGAACAAAGAAAACAATTAACAATTAGGTACTTTAACTGATTGTTCAAAATATTCAAGTTTAATTTTTTTATTAACTAAAAAACCGAAGATGGCGAAAATATGTAAATGTTTTGCAGAATATAGACTTTTAGTTTAGTTAAAACGGAAAAAGGCAAAACTTTTTTTCTTTTTTTATTTAAGTAGATACTTCAAAACAGACTAAAATAAGAATTTCTGTAATTATTTGCATGGGAGACATAGCATACCAGCTATTTTCAACCATACTCCCCTTTCAAAACACGTAAACATTCTTTCGACGAAAAGAAGCTTTTAGCAAAACGAAGTCTACGGATTTCTTATAAAATAGGATAAGTTGCTAAAAAATGGTAAACGTCTTCCTTTCAGTTTGAGTTGCAGAGTGAACAAATTCCATTTATGTCACTTCTATGTGGCCTGTAGTTGAGCTCAAGAGTTTCAGTCCGTATTTTGAATACCGAAGTTATATCAAAAGCAGAAAGGTCCTCACAGAAATAATTATAATCACCAGAAGGTGATTCCCTAGCAATTTCGAGATCAGTTTTGTACATTTCTTTATCAACCATTGAAATACTGTGGTAAAAAGTATTTCTCCACTCTTTTTTTGTTGTTTTGGAATATCTACAATGGAGTGATATAAGCAGGATTTGCTTGTGCAGATTACTATCAGGTTTAACCTTGGCCTTTCTGTTTCTAACATATATTTTCGGAAGCCCGGGCTCAACATATATGGCGTAATAAGCCGGAAGATTCTTTTGAAAAAGTGTCTTTGAATAACTTCTATATACTTCCAAGTGTATCCATACACTTGATTCCCATAACAAAAGCAACTATTTTCGGTAGCCTCAAAAACCTTAAATTTCGATGTAGGATCCACGAAGCTTCTTGAAAAACAAATGTGGCCACATCGAGTTTATAGCTGATTTAGCTAGTACCAGTTTCTCTTTAATATGATTTTTGATGTTCAAATTATAAGTGATAGTAAAACCATGATATTTATACTCGCTGATAACTTCAAGAGTGGTGCCAACTAATGTCCAATTTCGTACATTATTATCTGAATGGTTTTGAGGTTTAAAAATCATTATTTTAGATTTAGAAATGTTGATTTGGAGATCCCACGGATCGTAATATTGTTGAAGTTTATTTATCTGAAGCTGCAAATTCAATGGGTTATCAGAGAACACCACCAGGTCATCAGCATAGAGCACAATCTTGAAAGATAAATCGCCATAGTTGACGTCTCCCGGTAATTTATTTTCAACATCATTAATACAAAGAACGATCATCAGCGGACTGAATATTCAGCCTTGTGGAACACTTGTTTTGGTTTTACAGGATTTTGACATAGATATACCATTACAAACCATTGCAGACGTGTTTAATAAAGGTAGTTCATAAATCCGAATAAATTTGGTTGAAAGACCAATAACTGCTAACTTATATAAAAGTGATCTTCTGTTGATGGTATTGAAAGCAGCTTTAAAGTCGATGAAAAAAGTGTATAAGAGCTTCTTTTTGTCGATTAACCACCTGGCAATGCCCGTGAGAGCAAAAATTTGATCAATCGTTGAAAGGCCCGCCCATAAACCAGCCTGATTGACTTATCAAATTATCTTTCAATCCAATTCACAAGCCTATAGTACAACATTTGTGCAAACGGTTCTCTTAGTGAGCTCAGAACTGAAACGCCTCTATAATTTTCTGGTGAACGCGTACTATCCTTTTCAAATATAGGAAATATTGTAGTCAAACGAAAGTAGCTCACACGCTCGAGAAATTCAGGAGTTGAATTCTTATTGTAATATTGTTGACCAATTTAACACTCTGCTTTAAATCCCATTTAAACTAACCTTTTGGAAAGCATTAAAAGACTAATACACCAGGACATATACTAATAAAATCCTTTTAGAAACACTGCAAAGTAGTTAGCCATGAGTAAGAACCATCAAATAAATCCAGTTATCAGTACATAGTTGGTTGCTTTGACAAAGTGAAATAAGGCCAAATTATTTTGAGAAATAAGACCAATGTGTCCATAATTTTGCATAAAAACGACCCCTGGGTTTTGTTTTGATTTATTTTAATTTTTATTTATTTCGCTATGCCGAATTCCACGATGTTTAGTCAACGTTATTAAAGCCGAATCGGTTCGATAAATCTCGAGTTTTCAGCTTAGCTACACATTTTAATTTATATAGTGACAAGACCAAAAACCTGTGTTCTATTTCAGGAAAAACTATTTACTTTGCAACTTTAGACAGTTACTTTTCCCATAAACGAAATTAAAAAGACGAAAATATTGATATGAAAAGGTTTCCTTTTTGCAAAATACGGTTTACCAAACTCAAATTTTGCAAAGTGCAAAGTCTTTTTAGACAAGTGAAAAATTTTGTGGTTTTGATAAGTTTTTGCTCTTTGTGTTTCCAGAAAGAATAAACTCTGCAAATTTAATTTAGAATTTTGAAAACCTTTTCAGTAATATGCAAAGAGAAGTTTTCATTAGCAAATATAAGTTTGTTATGAAAAATTTTCGAAAACTAATTTAAAAATTAATGAAAGGCTGTGAAAATGAAGAAGTAAATAATACTTTACAAGAAAATGGATAAAGGCTTTTCTTATTGTCTGATTTTGTAGAAGTTTTTTAATTAAACGACATCGAAGCCATCCTTCAAAAGAATTTCACAGTTTATAGCAAAAAAAAAACGTTTCTTTTTTAAAACGAAGACGTTAAAAATATTTGTTGATCAAAAATAGGTTAACTTTCGGCTTTGGAACCAGTAAATAACTTTTATATAAGAAAACCATAATCTAGTTGGACAATGACAAAATCTTCTATTTTGAAATATATTCAAAAAAGAAGTCAAGTTTCAACACACTTTGATGAAGTGCTGTAACTTGGAGGAGGCAAGTAGGGGATCACTATGGAGTCTGGTCGAATCATGTTTTAATAGATCCTTTCTCTGGATTGAATTAAACATGTGCTTAATCGAGCCATTTGGTAAATTGTGATCTAACTCAAATTTGTATAAGTTCCAAATACAAAAATGTTTAAAATTATTTCGGGCATTACTGATACGAATTTGATTAAAGTCATCAAAGTTGCCATACACTAAAAATTATGATTTTTCTTTCGAGAAAACACTTTTAAAGAATTTTGTGACAGACACAGATGAGAACTAGGAAAAAAAGGAGGGGTGAAGGAGGTAAAGATTTCTTTTAAATTCTTAAACACTGTACTGACATTAAAAGATAGAGTTTGGTAAGGCATTCCACATTCATGTCGTGCGGCTAAATAACGAATAACTATTCGTTAAACACTTACGAACAAGTTAAAGTAAACGTTTTTGTAGCACCAACCTTGACATGGGAGTTATACTCAAGTTTTAGTCTTATAAACGGTTTTTAAATTGTACATAGATCAGAATGAGAGAAAAATGCTTTGCCAAGGGTGGTATATCTTGATTTAACAATAAAGGAGAGTATTTGGTTTTAGGTGGGAGTTTAATAAACTGTTCCACATGCCAAGATAAGGGATGTTACTTGAAAACGAATACAAAAAATTAAGAGTAATATCTTCAGCGATAAAGTTAATTATATTATAAATTGCAGACAGGTGATCATTAAAAGAGTGACGGAGACAAAACAGAGCCCTGAGGCACACCATTTGTAATTTTCACAATTGAACTCATCCAATAAATCAGGTATTAAACGTAATTTATAATCCAACGAAGGAAGAATTATTCTAATTCTACTTGTCTAAAACACTTATCTTGATTACTACGTCTATGAAGACATTTTTGAAAGGTTTTATTGATGAAATTAAATCTTGAATTTTTCTGGTTTAGAATTGCCTTATTTTTTAAGACTACATTATGATTGATAACATTTATTGGAAAAAATCTTCTTCAAACATTCAAACTGAATACAAAATTTAAGATCTGTTCTAAAGTTTGGCTAAAATTGTTGGTTAAATTCCAATAGTGTGATTCAACCCGAAAGAACTTCAATAACTTGTTTATAGTCCCATCGATGTAATATTCTTTAATTCGACTTCTTCATGTCAACCCCCATCAGTATAAGTTCTCATTAGACTGTTTTCAAGGTTAACTCAATCAAGACTCCACTGATGACGATGATGATGATGACGATGCATATTGCATTACATTATACAGAGACTCTATTCCCCATGGATATAATTCCGACATGCAGTTCTCTAAATGATTTAGCCTTGGTTTATAAAGAGAATCTTACATACTACGACTATACAGCTTTAGTCATCTACTATACGAGTATATGGTATGTCCATTTAGAGAATCGTGACCATAGTGTATTCAGCTTGGATGCACACAATACCCCTTTGCTAATCGAATTGGCCATATAGCAGATCACCATCACGCTGCTGTCTTCACGTCTTCACACAGAGAATGCCATAGGTACAAAACGATGCAACTTATGGCAAACATACGTAGTAAAGTGATGGTACTTTTATATAATGGTATATGCCTCCTAACCCTGATAAAAATTGGTCTTGATAATCTTGGATGAACCAATCATTCCATTCCACATTATCCAATATCTACGCAATGCTTCCATTCAAGCTGTCGCGGATTAAACTCAAAACAGAAGACACAGCAAAAAAAAATAGAATTGCTGCATAAATTATTATCCATGGAAGTGTCTTGACTCTTCCTTCAGACTCAGTAGCCAGATAGGCAGGCTTGTAGATTGTATATACTTCTACCGGCATATAAATGTTTGTATGTCGTATGGTGTAGTCTGTAGTGTATAAGAATAGTTAGTAAGCAACGCGTATCTTTCTGCCCGTTGGCACGCTTATTTTGACTCGGATCGATGTCAGTCGTGAGATGTCCCGATCATCGTCACTTTGGTTGGATTATAAGCAACTTTTTGTTTGTCTTTACTTTTGTTGGTTTTGTTTGTTTGTCACTTTGTTTTCCTTTTAAATTCTCACAGACTACCAGACGAGAGTGCTCTTTTTGGTGGGTCACGATTATTGGACAACGGACTTGTTGGTGTAAGATAACACTACACGATTAAGCCCTCTCTCTAGACGACTGGTCATCCTATTCCCATTTTTAAAGCAAGCCTGATGATGTAGTATTCCAGAAAGACCCAAGTCCAAGTCTGTTGGAGTTTGAACTAATGGCGTGCTTCGTGTTATATGTCTGTCAATATACCTATATATATTATGTACTTAAGTATAATGGAATGGACGTTCTTCGTGATCATCGTCGCGTCTGGTCGAATCAAAAACGAAACTCTAAACAGGAAATCATGAGTTAAATCAATACACGATTTTTCCTTGAAGAAATTGTTGCAATGTATTTTTGTTTTATTTAAGTTTGTTTGTCCAGTTGATTCATTTTGGACAATAACTGACCAATGCCGTTGATAAAGTTTTTAATATTTTTTCTATCAAATCGAATTAAATTCTTTAGCATTGTTTCTGAAATGACAGTTGTGAAAAACGTTTAAAATAAAAACAGAATCTTCTGGGAGGATTTTCTGGGAGTCAAAGTTTTTTTAATTCCAAAAAAATTCTATCGTTTATAATTTCAAATTATTAACTTTCCATAGGAAGATCTTGTAATGAAAATATAGACATTTCTCGACGTCCCTTAAATTTAAATAAAAGGTTTGAAAGGGATGTCTCTTTTGGTTTGACATATCTCGAGGAGATATCAACTCGAAATATGTACATTCTTTTACAGGTAACAACGCAAAAAGACAAACAAAAGAAACAAAAGAAGAATTTGGTTGATTCAAAATTTCACATGGACCAATACCGTTATACCGAATTGAAATAAGTTAGGACAAAAAATTATCTACCATAAAATAAATTAGGTTGTGCAACAATCCGTTGAGAACTAGGGCCTAGTAACCTTCAACTCGCAACCATTCCTATGTGCGAGTTGAAAAAGCACTTTTTATGACAAGAATTACACTTGAATAATTTATCAATTCCTCAAAAGAGGCAGTACCCGTTAAAAAAAAACTTTAGATGACACAGGAAGGAATTCAATCCAAGACCTTTGGCATGACAGTCCAACGCACTAAACATCATACCGCGGGTACTTCAAAAATTTACTATCGGTTCGTTTTATAAACAAAGAGACCTGAAAAAAAAATATTTGCAACCTAGAATATTTAAAACGATGCTTTAAAGTATCAAAGAATAAAGTTTTTGACATCTTGTAAAATTTATCGAAATATCGGAGCAAAAATTAAAAAAAACACTAAAATTTGGTCAATACTGAATTGCAGCTCGAATATCTTGAGAATAAATCAATGACATTTTGAAAAAATGTTTTCTCTTCTCAGAAAAACGAATTCTACATTTTTATACGAAATAAAATCTCTTAAGAAATGCTACTGAAAATTGGTAAAAATTGAGTTTCGACTTAAAAATCGCCGAAAAAAAAAACAGACATTGAAACCAAACTTATTTTAACATGTTTGTTGATTTTTAAAACATTTTTCTTTTTAGAAAAATACAACTGTCAATTTTTTTTTAATTGACGAAAAAACTTTCTCAATCTTTCACAAAATATTGCCATTAATATTTTATAAAATGTTTAGATATATCGAGAGACAGGCACGAATTGGAAGATAACAGTGTGGGTCGCATTTTTTCTTAGTCATTTCTTCCCAATTAGCAAATTTGCTTTCAAGCTACGACATGGCTTGTTTTTGAAGTTACTAAATCTAAAGTTCAACTATGGCTCAGTAAAACTTAGAAAAGTGATACTAAAAGTTAAAAAAAAGGGTTACTTTGGTCCATATTCACACTGTAATTGCCTATAAGACAAAAGTATATAGGATTTTCTGTACTCTAACATGTCATTACTTTCCTTTACGAGTATGTGCATACAACTCCATCTGTCGGAATAAAATTTCGGAATATTCCATTTTTATTCTACCGACGCTAAAAACATAGAAACATAGAATCTAAATGGGAATTTGTTTTCCCCTTTTTTTCTTCTATTTCTATACCTTCTCAGGAATTTGTCTTTTCTATTTTGCAACTTGTACCTACACTTTGTTGAAAAGTTGCAAACATTAACCCAATCGCCGTTTACCATCTTATATACTTGCTTAACCTTTCTCCTTTAACTTTTGAATAAGAAAAACCGAGACTTTATACCTTTCTGTTGCTGTTTCCAAAATGTTATATTCATGCGTCAATCGTAAAACAATAAAAACATCAACTCTCTACAAACACATCAGTTTAGCAGCTAAGCAGCACACGTTTACCACCATAACCCATCTTCGTTCCCGAAATAAAATAAACGAGTTGGTGGTAGTTAAGGTACCTGATTTCACCTTGACGCGTATCATATCATATACCTCTTTCATCACTTCAAAAACTCTTTCTTTGAAACTCTATAGAAAAGGGATAGAGGTAGCTACAATATAACCAAGCCGTCTTAACCCTTAATAAAACCATAAAATCCTTCAATTTTAACTCCCTAAACTATAAGCATGTCCCTGCCAAAGGATATACAATACATACAACACGAATCTATTCATTGAATGCTGTCGTATATGAATTGCTAGGAATTTTTGCCTTGTCTCACTCATTAAAGTATTATTTTGGTCTTGCGAAAATATGTGCAGTTTATCATTTTATGACAATTTTGGCAAAATAAGGATTCTTTCTCACTCTTTCCATGATGCGTTGTCTTTTGGTTAATTAACCATTCGAAATGAATGTGTATTGTTATCACAGGATCGGCCAAGGATGTTGCGCGTTTACCCGTTAGAAATAAACGGTTTACTATGCATTTTGAAAAATGCATATTGTTCGAAAATGCTGTTTCTACGAATAGAGGCTAAGAGTTTGATCGTTTTTTACGTAACTTTTTATAACTGTTTCTTTTATTTTTTTTCGCAAATTTTGCAAAAAAAAAACAGAATCCTTGCGAAATTGCGTAAAAAATAATTCGTTTTTTATGAGGAACAGGAATTTGACGAAGAATTCTCGCCTTCTTAGAAAAAGGATACAAATTACAAATTTCAGAAAAAAACTACAATATTTTGGAAAAACTGAAAACTACCTAAAAAAGTAAGTGTTTCAAACATCCTTTTCTTTCCTATGATGATCTTCAAAGCAAAGACACTGATTCACCGAAGGAGTTATTCATGAATATTTGTCAAAGGAGTAGTCATCTTCATCCAAAAAAAAAAGGGTTTACCTGATGTGCTGTGAGCGTGGAAGGGTTCTTCGGTTTCCTATTCATTTTTATGGCAAGGGTTATAACACCATCAACGTGTATCAGCCGCGATTGTATAAAAGAGTCTATATGAGGTATGTACCTGTGCCATCGTCGTTGTCGTCGGCCGAAAGGATAATGTTTCTTTTAATCCTTTTATGACAAACAAACATCGAAGAAGAAAAAGATGATTTTCTCGTTTTTATGGGTGTGTGGTTTAAGCCCTTTGATGCGCATGATCATCCAACTAATAAAATGAAAACTACCTTTGTTCTATATGAATTGAGGTGAGGAAAAGGATTAAATCTTTTTGGGGTGTTACCTACATACATACAGAGGTATAGATTGCAAAAATAGGGTTATATGGACGTTGATGACCATCAGGATAGTTTATTTTGTGTTGACCAGACAGAAGCATATCTAAAGTGATTAGCAGTTTTGCTAATTTTTCCGAATTACAATCCTTTCGCTTGTGGGTTAAGCGACGATTATATGGATAAAGGATATGCGTGCGAATAGAATATTTCAAAGTAAAGTAGGTCTTTGGAAGAGCTTAAGGAAAATATTTGCAAACAGTGATGACTTTTGGATGAATTTATAGTTTCAGGAATTAAGATGATCCTTATAAAGAATTTTATACACCAGGTCAAGTAATTTGATTTAATCTTAAATTTAATTCCTGGAAAATTTAATGTTGTTAATTTTGACGTATGTATGAAGAATAAAACTATCAGATCGAGATTAATTTATCTTGATCAATACAAGTCTAGTAATTAGTTCTTTGAGTCAATTACGAGACGTTAAAAATTAACTTCATCAAGGGATTTGTTTAATTTGGTGTCATCTAGATTCATTTTTGACGTTTCACGTTATCCGTCATTTACAAATCTGACATAATGTACAAACGTTACTAAGTTTGTCAAAATTGAAAGATTTAAAAATAAAAATGGGTGCCTAAGTTCCAACTTCATAACATATGTGGAATGTGGATACACCAAAATGAAAACAGGAAAATTAATACAGAGCAAAATAAGAAATTTAACGAATCTGTCAAGTCTACACAGAAAGTGTTTGACGTTTGCAGACGAGCTAAACGATATATCCCCACATTGCAAATTTTAATCTCTTTTATTAACTTATAATAGCAGTAAGTGTGATATGGACAAATTTAAATTCATATTTCTTTTATTTTTGTTGGTTTTATTTATTAGCTATGTGAAGGGGACAACATAAAACCGATTATTTAAATTTGTAGAACACTATAAATATAACACGAAAAATACAAAAATTAGTGCAAATTTTAGGCCTATTAGCATTTACGGCCTAATTATACCAAACAGTAATCGTTATTTTTATATTCAAAGCCTATATTTAAATACTAGTAGATGTCTGGGCTTATCTATTTATTTAAAGATGCCTTGATAAAAAGAAATAAAACAATTATACATATGTATGTAATCAAGTATGAATAATAAGCACTCGGGTTTTTAAGCCCACCCAAGTTCTTTTTTATACGCCTCGATTTGAATAAATATTTCTTTTTATCTACACTAATAATATAAAGAGGAAAGATTTGTATTTTTGTATGTTACTTATAAAATACAAAATATCTGGACCGATTTTAATAATTATTTTTTCATTAGAAAGCTACATTATCACTGAGTAACATAGGCTATATTTAGTACTAGATTACTATAGAAATCTTTAGAAATTCCTATTAAAACCAACCGAAGGTGTGAAAAAATTAGCCATAAAATGTCTTTCATCGCATACGCTGCGAAGAGTATTAATTATAGGACGAAAAAATGCTCGACAATATTATAGAAAATATCAATATCTACAAAAAACTTCGCGGGACCATATGTCTATAACTATTGTAGTTACGTCACTATAACTACTTTTTTACATTTAACAAATTGATAGAAATGAATATTTAGAGTTTTTTCACACATTTTTAATCACACTTTTTTATAATATTTGTAAAAGTTCTTTTCAGAACTATCCCTTTGAACTTGAATCCTTTATTTGTTATTATTATTGTTATTAGTTTATTCTTAGTTATTAGTTTATTGTTAATTTCTCTGATTTAAAATAAATATCCTTCATAGCAAGGAATTTCCATTGGCTCTGTTTGAGAGCGATATTGTTACCCAGAAACGACTCAGTAAATGAGATAAACAAAATTATTATTAAAATATTATTATTGACACCGTGTGCAACATCGAAGATACAGTGCACTACCCACAGGAATTTTTAAATTCCCTTAATCCTGCTGGCTTGACACCTGATGATCTAAAATTAAAAATAGGTACGCCTGTTTTGCTTTTATAAAAATTTAAGCCCTCCCTATATTTTTATTAGTCCAGAATAATAAGGAAATTGCTTTAGTTAGTGTAGAAACGAGGATAGCGTTTATCATGTTTTAAAACTACAATATGAAAAGTAATTATTTCAATTTCAAAATTGCCATAGTCAGGTGCCACTCAATCTTCTAAGTGAAAAGTTATAAAATGAGAACATTTTGGACCCCACAGCCATTTTCTAAAACACACCATTTATTGAATTTGTCCGCACAACTTGATGCCATCAAAATTGTTGTTACGCAGAAGTTAAAGTAATGTTAATAACATTTAATGCTGACTAAAGACATAATTGGTTTCATGAATCAGCATTTAACAATTTGTGTCGTTTCGGCTTCTGATGCAATTTTTATGTTGCTTTGTAAGCATTTTGTAGTACCCGTAGCATGATGGTTAGTGCGTTGGACTGTCATGCAAGAGGTCTTGGGTTCAATCCCTGCCTGTGCCACCATAATTTAAAAAAATAATTTTCGCGGGTACTGCCTCTTGCGAGGAATTGACAATTCCTTCAAGAGTAATTCTTGTCATGAAAAAGTGCTTTCTCAAAACTAGCCGTTCGGATTCGGCCTTAAATTGTAGGTCCCTTCCATTCCTGACAACAGTACTCGCACACAGGAATGGTTGAGAGTTGTAAGTCACTAGGCCCTGGTTCACAATGGACTGTTGCGACACCCCATTTGATTTTTTTTTTTTTTTTTTTGTAAGCATTTCAGTGAAAATTATACAATGTGCATTTATTATGTGGTTACGAAGAAAGTATTTAAAAGCTTAGCTAAAGATAAGACATTTCTAAACCAGCTATCTTAAAAGCTAATATTGAAAGAATGAATCTACTAAAGATGTAAGCATTTGTGATTTGGCACTTGGCACTTTAGTGATAATAGAGCATTTTTTTCTAATCCCCTAAAGATAAAACTACCAATGATATAAATTTTTTGAGGTTCAAGCTATAACCATAATGAATTTCTTAAAACGTCAAAATTTACAGTTGAAACACCTTGCGAGCAACACTTCTTAATTTATGTGCAGAAGAACTCTTTGGAACGGTCTTAAAGTCAGCTCCTATAAAGTTCTCCTGTTAACGAAAACGCAAAACCACCATTAAGGGCAAGCTATCAGCTAGGTTCTACATTTCACTTGAAAATAAATTGAAATCGGTTCAAAATATAAATTGCAGTTCTGAAATTCATTTTTATCGATATTGATTTTATATTTTTCGACCTCAAAACGAAGTGAATTTCCGTGTTCTACATTTCAATATTTGCGATTTTCAAGTGATTTGATATCGACTAGAGTAAGTTGGTCGATTTGAATTCGACTAGAGGAAATTCTTTTAAAAACAGAAGGAAATAGAGCTCGATATCTTTAAGGGAAGTGGACTGCGAGATTTACTAACAAGGTCCTTAAATGTTTATTTTTTATCTTTAAGAACTCAGAACTATCTTAAAACCTCTTTGTTCTGAAAAAACATTGGTGTTATTTTTTATAATTTTATTTAAGCTTTTTTACTTATAAATCTGGACATATCTTAACTTAATAAATGTAATTGTATTCTGTTGACAATTTGGTTTCTTTCTGATAGGCTTCATTCAAGCTTACAGCCCTTTCTATTATATCGGGTTCTATTTCATTTTTATTTGGTTCGCTTTCTAGCGCAATGTTTTCACCACCTTCATTTTGTATCTTGTAATGTCTCTTCTTCGTTTACGGCTGCTGGTAGCAGCACTTTAACCAGGATCATAGGGCGGCAACCAGTTCCTTCCACCTCCCTCTATTACTAGCACGATACCTCAGCTGGGACCATACGTCTCCAAGTTTTGGGAATGAGCTTCCTTCATGACAGATGATCTCCATGTTTCTCTTGGTCTTCCAGGCTGCCTTCTACCTTGAGGATTCCATTGAAAGCACTGCTTTGCTATGTTGTCATCCGGCTTCCACAATGTATGGCCAATCCAGCGCCACCTTCCGCGCGATGTCTACATCTTTTTATTTGTCCAATCCTGAGGCACAGTTCTTCGTGAGATATGGTTTGTGGCCACTGGATGTTGAGGATGTAACATAGACAGCGGTTGACAAAAGTTTGCAACCTTCTCGAGATGTCAGCAGAGCACTTCTTTATTTATTCTACTGGTGACATCCAGGTCCGTTTCACCATGGAGTGCCAAAAAGCTTCCCAGATAGTTGAACTGGGTGACCTCTTCTACTGCCACTTGTCTCACAATAACCTGTTGTTGTTGGTTCCGGGTGGTGTGCATTAACTTAGTCCTTAAGCCAGCCACCTCCCCATTTTGTTGAAGAGAGTGGCACATTTGACTGATGCCTCCATTTCTATTTGCCATTAATCATATGTCATCAGCATAGTCCAAATGGCTTAATGTTTCCGGCAGGCGCCATTGGATACCCAGTCTCTCACCCACCGTAGCAGTCATAACATCATCAATAGCAAAGAAGAACAGAATCGGTGTCAATACAAAAAATGCGTTCTGTTAACTCAAACTCTTCGAATTAGGTCTGACCAAATACTTGAAAACCGTAGAACAATAGAACATAAGAGTATGTGTTGGTTTCAGAAAAATGTTGATAGCTACTTCCGCTTTCTATACACTTATGCTGATTATTCATATTGAAGCTATTGTTAGAAGACATCAACGCTCACAAATATTTATATGCCTGTGCTATTTCAACTGACTGGTTGTTAAGGAACTAAATTTCTTCTCTAAACAAAGACATCCGAGTGAAGAAGTTAATTTTTAAGTACTTATATCAGAAAATCATTTATACATAGAGCAAAACAAGATTGGTCCGAGGATACATCCTTGGGGAACACTTCCCAAACTGTTGCCGAAGTTAGAAAATTTCCAGATATTCCAATTGATGCTTTTTTATAGATCAGAGCTTGTTAATTGACGTCATCAAATGCAGATTATAAGTCGATGAAGCAAACGTACATCAAAAATCAAATGGGGTGGCGCAACAGTCCGTTGTGAACCAGGGCCTAGTGACTTACAACTCTCAACCATTCCTGTGTGCGAGTACTGTTATCAAGAATGAAAGGGACCTACAATTTTAGGCCGAATCCGAACGGCTAATTTGAGAAAGCACTTTTTCATGACAAGATTTACTCTTGAAGGATTTGTCAATTCCTCGCAAGAGGCAGTACCCGCGCAAATTATTTTTTTTAAATTAAGGTGGCACAGGCAGGGATTGAACCCAAGACCCCTTGCATGACAGTCCAACGCACTAACCATCATGCCACGGGTACTACAAACGTACATACATCTTCTTTTTTTTGGATACATTTGCTAGCTATACTCGATGAAGCAAAAATATGGTCAACCATTGAAAACCCTTCACGAAAACGAGCTTGAAACATATCAAAGCGATTGTTTGATAAATTATTATTGCATAAGATTTTAGAACAAATTTTTTTTAGTAGTGTTTAATATCGAAATACCATTAAAATTTTGGAGTAATCTAGCATCACGCTTCTAAAATATTGAAAATGAATTAGCTTTATTAAAACTTTATCGCATAAGAAATTATTTATTTTATTCTATAAAGATTACTTAATTAAAACTCAACGGCAATGCAAACATTTCCTGGGGACTTATTATCTTTCTTTTAAAAAGAGCACGTTCCAAATTCTAGTGTATAGAGTCAAGAGCATCATAGGATGTACCTAGAGAAGCATAATTAAACTAGTGCAAGTCACCTGGACATGTTAACAAGGATTGGAAATGGGCTACCAAAACTTTAGCTTCCAATATACTTAAAGACATACGATTGTTTCTATGTCAATAAAAGTTAAAACCCTTACACCTTTCTTATGTATCTATATACTGATATTATAAAGGTGAAGAGTTTGTTTGTTTGTTTCTTTGTTTGAACGTGCGAATCTCAGGAACTACTTGTCCGATTTTAGAATTTCTTTCTTTAAATTATAAAACATCACGCTAAGGCTAATACAAGCGGTGTACCAATAATGAATGTATGGGGATTTGTTACCCCTTAGAGAGTTTCCACTACGTACATATGCACGAAGGAAACGGTTAAAGTTTTGATTGAATAATTATAACAAAATTGTTTCACTAAAATTATTTAATAAAAAAGTCCTTTAACCATTTTTGTTCCAAAACAAAACATACGAGTGATTACTCGGGCGAAGCTGGTTGTTAAATAAAACTAAGAGGAAGATGAAAAAGTCTACATTTTATAAGATGTAAAGCCTTACAAATTGACTACATTATACAGTATAGTTCAAGAAAAGTAATAGCTAAAGTTGTTTGATTTTAAGGACTATTGTACCAAAATAAGCTCCTTTTCTTTAAGCTCAAAAACAAACAATGAAAATTCGAAGGTCAGTCAAGTCAGCAGCATTTTCAAAACCTATTTACCTATTTGAATTTCCGAAACAAATAAAGACGAAATTCCTTTCTGAATACTGAGTACAGAGAGATACACCTACACGACACACTGCCGTATAAATAAACATATCATTGGCTTCCGCCTCCGATTATTATTATTGTTGTTTTAGCCTTTATTTTTTTATTTTAGCCAAAAAAGAAAACAAAAACAACAATAATACAAATCTACCTCAAATTCAAAACGACTTAAAAACTTTTATTTTTTTCAAACAAAAACATTCCTCGGGCTAAAAATCGAACATTTTTTTCAAATTGCTTCAAATGTATGAAGGTATGTTATCCACTTTCGAGTCGCGTGTGGAACGATTTAGTCAAGATTTAGATTGCCCCTTTCTTCTCTGCTCATCGAACAACGCTGTTCTACTCCGCGCTGGCCACAGCGCCCGATTGCCTATAGCAGCTTGTATAATAAGCAGCATGATTCATCTCACCTTGTTTTCGTGAGAAAAAATATTTCTTCAATATAAAATTTTCGACGACCAACGCAACGGCCGCTTCTGGCTGTGCTGTGCTAGTGGCGATCTGTGGCGGCGCAACGGCACAGCACTGTGATGCGATGAAGACGACAACGTTAACGTTGACACAGGAGAGAAAGGGTGAACGGAGACGGACCGTGGCGGTGGTGATGGTGGTGGCGGCGGCGAATTGAAGGTGGATATAGAATGAAATTATGGTGGAATGGGGTATTTTTAGGTTATTGTGGTGGCGGCACCAGTTACGGCGTCGAATGTGAGAAATTGAGGCAACAATTCAAGGTATAATAACAATTAAAATATTTCTCACGTGGGCATCCTCATCAGCAGAAGCAGCAGCAGCAGAGAAGCGACAGCATTTTGGACAGCCGCCAAACAAATCACACTTAGACACACTATCAGCACTCTCTCGCTCTCGCTCTTTCCTTATGGTTGGTGCTCTATAAGCTGTAAGATCTGACTGTTTAAATATTTACCTTTAGGAAAACTGTGCGGCTGGGTCTATAAATAAAGCAGTGCGGCAACGTCTTTTCGTTTTGGCACCACTTATAGGTACAACACTTGTTTTCCATTTACACCTTCGCCATAGCCATCGCTAACGAAAACAGCAACGGGCCATCTGCCCGTTTATCCGTTTTATTGTAGCCAATATTCATTGCCATCGCTACGATAGAGTTACCTGGACGCTGCCACTAGCCACTTATGTCGCTGCCATATAGCTCACATCACAAGTTTAGTTATGGCGATCAATGGCGATGGCGATATAGCGATTAAAATCGCCCAACTTACCATCCGCGGAGCGTTTTACTCACCGTGTCGTCGTCTTTGTTGATATAATTATTTTTGAAATCTTATTTTTAGCGACCGTTCGTTGTCCACCGTTTAAGCTTTTGGTTTTTGGCCCAAGTTGTGACCAAAATAGTGTATGCGCGCAATTTGGCTGATGGCTGCTCGTTTCACCATCAAGGAGCACCTTATGGTGTATGGCAGTGGACTGATCTGAGAGCGTACAGCGCACATCATCAGCGTATTAGAGGAAAGGGTGTAGGCAGCGGGTGGTATGGCATGGCATGGCATGGCGGTCGGTGGTGGGGCGCAGTGGTGAGAGCCCACTTCAATGAGATATTTTTAATCGCATCGCACATTCGCGGTCGTTGTTTATCACGAACAACGATGCGATTCTCGTGATTAGGTAGGTTGGTTGTTGTTTGTTTTTGTGTAGCGATGGCGATGGTGATGGGCCAAGGAATGCGGTGGCGGTGAATTAAAATAGAGTCAGACACAAGTGGAGTCCTTTCGTGGTGTTTCTTAAAATAGCCATTACACGATAAGTATACCTACGTTTTGCCAAAAATACTTTGAACAAAATTATACTCTTTTAAAAGCTTTTGATCACAAGGTAGTCTAATAGGTATAGGATCTGGGGGGAAATATGTACATAACGTACTTTCCTTTATCATCATATCGTATGTCGCATCGAATCGCATCTATTACGGTGAAAATATCTCAAAGATCTAAGTTTTTGTGTGTGCTTCTTCCGCTTTATGATGAGTCATACTTATTTGGTTTAAATGTGATTTTGATAAGAACTATTCGAGTCCAAGATCCGGACTCCAGGGAAATAATAAATGTATATTCAAAAAGAGAAGGTTTATTTAATGCCCCGCGTGTAGTATAAATATAGCCTTAGCTTCTAGTATGGAATTAGTCATTGTGAATCATATCGTTGGCGATCGTAAGTTGTGAACGTTGTTGACGTTGTCAGTGTGAATCACATTAGTCACTTCGTTTGCTACTTTGGCTTTATAGATATTTGTATTGCTGGTTGGTGGTGTTTTTTTCTGATGGAGTGACTATGACGACTACGGCTACGACGACGACGAACGGTCGTCAACAATGAATGACGCCGATCAAATAAAATAGATAATTTCTTATAGCCTATCGTGACAGTTTTTCCAGTTGTTATGCAATATTTGCGAAAACCAAATCAACAATAGCGGCTACAACGACGAAGTCAACGCATTCAGCAGAACATTCGAGATAGGCGACCTTTGTTCGACTTTTTATCTGCAGTTTGTGACGAAGTAAAAGATAAGTTTGATATAGGAAGGTTTATGTGGGTCCATTTCCAAAATGTCACTTAACCCTGACTATGATGAAGTCTTTATGACTTTTGTATTGATTTAATCATTATACATCACGAGAGAAACACGATATTAAAAAGTGTGGTGAAGTACGTTCGTTTTCAGTTTGATAACTATCTGTCGATGATTATGCAATTAAAAATAAATAAAGGTGGTGTTTTTTTGAAATAGTAATTAAATTTTTTTAATGGAGAAATAAAAAAGGTTTCAAGCTTAGAAAGTTTAGGATGGTATTTTAATTTTAAAACCAGGCTAACCGAAATCTTTTTCATCCAAATAATCAGGGAGTTTCATTCCGGATGTGGCGGTGTCTGTCAGAATTGCCACAGAACATAACTTTAAGAAAATGTGGTTAGAAGTAAGTTTGACCCTTGCCATTCTGTCTTTTCTTAACATTTATGGCTGAAACACAATTATGCTTCAGCTTCGGCTTCGTCTACGTTAAGTTGGGCCTGCTTCGCGGTTGCTTTGAATGATACTTCTAATATGACATTTCTAAAATGACACTTCTGTCATTAGTAGCTGTTATTTTTTCTCAAAATACAAAAAATGTAAGTTTTGAAATCGAAAAAAAAGTAGCTTACAGAGCCTACAATAACCAATGGTAATCCCTTTAAAACGAATGTATTTTGTTTGTTGACTTTTTTACAGCTGTTGAGCTGTCAGACAAAGCAAATTGGCGTTTTACTTTTTTAGTTCAGAGCAAAACTCGAACTGTCAATAAAATAATTGTGTTTCTTTGAAGTTCTGATCGTTCAGAGCTTCAAATTCGTGTTTCTTTTTTAGTACTGAACATGTTCAGAGCGCGCTCTGTGAGCTCAGAATAAAATAACAGAGTAAACGGAGTAAAATTCTTAACACCAACAATTTGATATTTGAAAGCCGGTAAATTAAAAAAATCATCGTTAAAACAATAAAAATGGCGGAAGAGGCTGGTTGTTTTAGTGCGGATAGCATTTTTATGAATCAAACTTATTTCAGGCTTCAAATGGACCAACTCTGTGACTGTTTTATTAATTAATTTGATTAAAGAAAATTTTGAACACAAGTTGTTTCATAATTAAATCAGAGAGCTCTGAACATATTCTGCTCAGAACTCTACTCTGTTCGCTAAGACTCTGCTCAGTTCTTAGGTCTGAAGTAAAAAAGAAAAACGCCTAATGTTTAGCTAATTTGAACTAGACCTTCCGTTTCGAGTCACATTAGGTAACATTACGTTATTTCTTTATGATTGTTAAATGAAACGTGACGTCGAAGCTTCATTGTGATAGCATGCATTAAATTCCTATGGCTGAACTCGTTAACTTTACGCGAAGCCAAAGCTGAATCGTGTTTGTGTTTCAGCCATTACTGAGCTGAGAGATATTTCACCAAGGACTGAAAAGATCTAACACTTACAATTATTATTTTACGTGAAGTTAACAAATTGTGACTGACAATTGTGACCGCTAAGGTCATTTGTAAAAACAGATATTGCCATACATCCTATGGAATAATTCAGCTCTTACCAACAACATGAACTGTCAGTTTTGATTTGACATTTGTAAAATAAATATTATCTGAATTCGAAAATCTCCAATATCTCTGAACACAAGTCTAGGTTTTCTTATGAAATTCGAAATTAGTCAGTGACAATGAATGACTTAAATTTGATTTTGGAATTTGTGTAATTAAAAAATATACATATGTTTCTGGTGCAATCTAGGATTCTTACTGCAAAGTTGATTGTTTATCAATTTAACTTCATGAGTCATTGAAGTTCTCAAAATTTCAAATACACCAGAAATAAAATTAATTTAATGTGAAGATAAAGCACAATTTTGTATTACTCAAAATTTTCGCAGAAATACAAAATGGCTGTTTAAGAGAACCTGAGATTCAACATTGGACTTACGTCAGAATCTAAAGTGACATTCTAGTCATAAAAACAAAACATTAAAAAAGCGCTCTATGTCATTTCTTATCTTTCGATTTAAATAATGAAAATAATTGTAGGATAAGCTTAGAAGCAGTGCTATGTCATGGTTGCTTACACTTTGTTAGAAATAAAGAGAAAAGTTCTTAATCAGGAAAGGTTAATTTATATCTACGTTCAAACATACGCTAAATGACAACTATGTACTCATATTGTTTTAAAGAGCAGTTCAAATTGACAATTTAATCTCCAATGTTTGCGTGAAATAAGACTCTTGGTTAGTGTGAGATTTCAAAATGTGTGATCAAATAAGCATTGTTTTTGTCTATTGTCAACTAAATCTCTAGCTGTCAAGAACATAAATTATGTCAAAACAAAATGACATTTGATGCTATTTGCAAATAGTTGTGTATTGGAGTGTGTTTGACATTAAAAATGGATGGTCCACTGACAGCGAGGTAATAAAATAACACATTTACTGGTAAAAGTGATTATGATTCCAAATTTGCTCAACAGGTTCTTGTTTGGGTAAATCAACCAGAGTAAGATTGTTTGATTACATCAATCGAAGTGGCAGTCTGTCACAATAACTATTTTTACCAAATTTTTCTTTAAAGATTTCAATACACGGAATTTCGAAATTATAGCGTATTGTCAGACTTATTAAGATATTCAAACATTAAACTTGTGATTTTTAGAAAATTTGTTTAAATGATAAACACATATTCAATAAGCCAAACATAAAATTGTCAGAACATTTAAAGATCTTCTATTTTACAATACCTCAAAGAAATGTAGATGATTCATCAACAATTTTCGTCTCCTGCAAATTTTGTTTTGATATTCTAACCTATTCAATTTGTATCTTATCTTAAAATTCAAAAGATATCAGTCAGTTCATTTATCGGAAAGTCGGCTAGAAAGATTTCATATGTACCTACTATAATGCCTATAAATTTTATTGAATTTCGTAATTTATGCAATTTTTTCTATAGTACGTATAATTTTATTCCAATAAACCACATGATGGTAGGTAAGTTTGGTGCCTCATAGCATAACATTCACTTCTTCGTAGGTATAGAGTCAAAACCATATCGTCGAAGTAGATTTCTATAAATCTGCATATCACTTCCTTTTCTACATTCTAATTTAACGCACAAATGATCGGCGGCGCGGCGCTCTACCATATAGATATGTATATTTTATACCTACCTTCCTATACCTTTATCTATCTAATTGCTATGCAAGTTAAAATGCCACACTCCAATCGTTTGTGCTGTCGCATGCGAAACGAGCCTCACTCAAAGTCGCGTCAAAAAGTTTTATTTTTTCTTTTTTAATAGACGAGTTTAATAATTCTCATTAGCATTGCAAACAACAACCAAAGCTAAATTATTTATAAAACAAAAATAAAATAACAATTTAAAAACACCGACACCATTAGATAGTTTTTTTTTGCCATTTGTATTGGTTGTAAGTCTGGCTATCAGAAAAAGGTATCAGTATGCTGCTAAGTAAATGGCTAATGATTTTATTTGAATATTAAAACTTTTTAACTTACTTAGTTCTCACATTTATAGCGAGGTGTATATAGGTACCTAGCTATGGATTTCTATAATGACATCTCAATTACATTCATTCATAGAAAATAGATTCATAGAAAATAGATATATATATCAAAGCAAAAATACAATAATAACCATACTCATAGCTCTGACTATATATCAAGCCAAACGACCTTCATCTAGATCTAAGAAAATTATATGGATCATCAAAACGGCATCATCGGCATGGCACACAAAGGCTACTCAACTACAAAAAATAGACCATGTACGAAGAGTCAAAACAAAACCACAAAAATTAACCCAGGAATGGGGCAGGCAAAAAACTACTATACGACGCCGTCAGACGTCAGCGACAACGGGACGGGGATTTTGTTTTTTTTTTCGCCGCACCTCTCCACTCGCCGCACTCTCACTCACTCTCGCTCTCTCCCTGAGATCTTATGACGAAATTAGGTACTTTACCTACCTGTTAAAACGTAGATCTTTTATTCCATCTCCACAGTCCACACCACAACTGTAGGTAGACCAAGATTTCCCCTATCTACCTGAGAGCTCATAATGATCATTAAAAACCTCATCCCCACTCCAAACGTATTTTATTTTTATTGAGAAGAAAATCAAAATTACCGCCGCACACGACACGATCACTATGCGAAACGGTGTTCGGCAAACCGAACAACGAACAACCTGTGATGCTATGTGTGTTTGCACAGCGAATGCGAATATTCCAATTCCAACCCCTGCTCGTCGCCGCATTTTGCCTGAAATCATCGCCGTAGCCGTCGCCTTGATCGCCTTGCCACCGATCAGCAGCAAAAAACAACCTCCCTTAGCTTACACACACACTGCCAAACCGATCACGCCGATCATCCTCTCATAGATACACGATCGATGAACAACCTTGCCCTGTGTACTTCCACACTTGCCGTACTACGCTACGCTACGGTTCGACAGTCCCCACCCTATGCAATCACGTAGTATTCCATGAATCACGCTCCACCGGACGACGACGACGCGACGATCCGATCGACGATTACTGTCCGGTCCGTCCGACAGCAAAAGCAAACGGAATGCCACCGTTCGGGTAAAGTGTTTATCAACAATCGCCGTCACCGTCATAACTGTCTTAGTATTGAATTAAGTGAGGGAGACAAAAAGATAGAGTGAGAAAGAGAATGACATACACCGTCTACCTGCTTGTGTATGTGTGTTTGCAACAATACAGCTGATTATAAACGAATTCGCCGAAACTCGATTAAGGTTCAGTCTTCCTTCAGTCGTGTGGCTTTTGGATTATGTCTTGACGAAAATCTAAATGTACTTCTCGACTCGTCGATCAACAACATTCAGTCGTATTCTGAACTTCGAACGGTAAAGAGCTCTAAACTCTAGAGATCTACAAGACTAACAAACAAAAAAGAAAGAACCTAACAAATCCGTACGTACTTATCGCGTAGGTGAAGATACTTTCGCCGGCTAAAAATAAAATCGAATACTTCTTGCTTTTAACATTTAGTTTATTCTGTGGAGCTCTCATTCGCTTATCGGACGCCGAGTGATATACACGTCCTACCGGAATATAACAAAACAAAAATACTTTTATACCTTTTAGTAACTTTGATTACTGGTGAACAATATTATTTATCAATTTAAAAAAAAACAAGTGACTATTTAAAAATTATAAGAAAAAGTGAATTCTTAAGTGAATCAAGGATAAAATAAAAAGTTTAGTGAACAAAACAAAAGTTTTGTAAAAAAAAACAAAAACTAATCAAAAACAACACAAATATATTCCTAATGGTTACTGGAGTTATTGCACCAAGCGCAACAATGACCGCCAACTTAATCGGATCTCAACCAACAATCAAGGATGCACCAGTCAAAAGTGATCGTCGGGTATGTATTTTAGACAAAAACCACCTACCCTTGCCCACAATATCCGTTCTCGCCGTCTCGCCGCGCTTTTAACGATTTTGGAGTTTTAATAATTCTATAACAACCTATATTTCTAAGTTTTGCAAATGCGTCGGTGGGCAATCATGTGCAGCCAAATACGAAATCAGAGGCCCACATTGATGAGTTTTGATCGCTCACTATCAACCTACAATTTTTTTTACAAATACAGCCGGGCGCCCCTAAAATGGCAAAATAGCGTAGAAACACAGACAGACGACGACAATATTTACTATCGTGGTCGTCGCAAATCGCCCGCCCCGACCCAAAGTGATCGACGCGCGTGGATATTTTACATTGTCTAATTAAACCAATTTGGCACGATCGGTTGGCTTTTATTATTTTTTTTATTTTAAATTCAAGTTGAATTCAATTTGATGCGGATACCCCGCATTAGATTTATGTATGCAAGACGCGGAGGTGAGGCAAGTATGTGTCTCTAAATAGCCGCCTCGCTGCTGCTGGTCGCCGACGACTACTACGACGACGACAAAAACAGCAACCAAAACGAATATACGACGTCGACGATGTCTGTGTCACCATTTAAGCTAAATTGCGCTTTTACCTGATGCGATCACCGCTTCGCGCCGCTTAGCGCAATCATGTGGGTAATATTTTTTGGCGACGGCGGCAATAGTGAGGGCGTTTTTTACGTAGGTAACCCCGTGTACTGTATTTGGATTGCAACTTTCCGGTGCGTTGCGTGAATGTGGGTTGACTTCAACTCTCTTTTTAGGAATATTGATCTTACCCACAACCCCGGGTCAGTGGCTTTACATTATTTTGCATTCATATGTGATTTCGCGGTCATTTCGAAGATCGTTCTCATATGATATGACCTTGCCTCAAACAGACCAGAACAACACACAAAACGCTTTTCTTTCTATATATACAAAAAAAATTCTTTTGAACTATAATCTAATTATAGGTACACGCAAGCGTGTGTTCTATTTTAAGGAAATTTCGAGTCGAAAAGTTTACTATGCGAAATATTTTTAGAATGTTATCGGTTTGGGCCGAAAAACGCAAACATTTCCTTGCTATTTTCTATTTTTGTTTAATGAAGTAGGTTTTTGAGTTTTTTCTTCTTGTTTTTGAGAAATTTTGTTGTGTGTAGGTTGTAGAAAGAATTTCAAATCGAATCTGTGTCGGTGATGATCTTTTATGTCTTTTTAATTTTTGTTTAATACTTTGAATTATTGAAGCCATTCAAATCTAATAAATTTTCTTTTTTTATTTATTTACAGTCCAATAAACCGATAATGGAAAAAAGACGACGTGCAAGGATTAATAATTGCTTAAATGAGTTGAAAACTCTCATCCTCGACGCCACAAAAAAAGACGTAAGTATTTTTCAAATGATCAAAATAATCATAATTCATCCATCATAACCTCCTTTTGTTTCAATTAATTTATTCCTCATGACAAACTTACTTCCCACCTCCAACCTTCCATCAATCATTAATCAAAACTTATCACATATTTAAAAATAAAATATACTCACCACTTTTTTCTTTCTCTCTAATTACAGCCAGCGCGTCATTCTAAATTGGAAAAAGCTGACATCCTCGAAAAGACCGTCAAGCACCTCCAAGAACTTCAACGTCAACAGGCCGCTCTAGCTCAGGCAGCCGATCCAAAAGTGATAAACAAATTCAAAGCCGGCTTCACCGATTGTGCCAACGAAGTAAGTCGTTTCCCCGGCCTCGATCCTGTTGTCAAACGTCGTCTATTGCAACATCTAAGCAATTGCATCAATGGTGTTAAATCAGAATTACATCATCATCATCGGCAACAACAGCAACAGCAGCAATCCACTGTGGTGGTGCAACAACCTCCATCCCACATGCTGCCATCGCCACCCAGCTCACCAGAACAACAAGATCAGCCGATGCACTCATCAAATCCACCACAAATCATTCACTCCATCAATGGTGGATACTTCCTACCCAATGGCCTCCAAGTTATTCCAACAAAACTTCCCAACGGCAGCATTGCCCTAGTCCTCCCGCAAACGATGCCCCACACCCACAATCAGCCCCCCATGCTGGTGCCCATTCCATCGCGCACAGCATCCACCGGATCGGCTTCATCGCATACGTCATCCAGCTATGAGCGCACTCTCTCGCCACCCACCAACATTCACTATGCACCACCAAGTCCGGCGAACTCATACGAAGCCATGGACTGCAAGCCTTCTGTCATTCATCATGGTGGTGTTGCCGCTGCTTCTGCTGCTGCAGCACACGCTCAACTCCACCACCAACAACAGCAACAACAACAGCACCTTCAGCAACAAATGTACCAGCAACAAGCCGCCCAGCATTACAGTCCCGAAGCGGCTCCCCTATCGTTGGTTGTGAAAAAAATCAAAGAAGAAGAACAACCATGGAGACCGTGGTGAATAAAAAGTGAAGACTTACACATCAGAGGTCAGGCATTCAGCAGAAATAAAAATGCACAAACCAAATAAGGTGGCTAAAAAGATGCACAAACCATTCTATACAAACATACATACATATACAACACTAATACACACTTATAAGACTGAAACCGAAGAGAGTCACGCAGCTCATTTGAATACCAAATTGAGTTGGTGGCGTATCAAATAAGGAGCTTGATTGGCGTTCGCTTAGTGTTTGGAGAAGCAGCAGCAAAAACAAGACATGAAAAGAGTAGAACAGGAAGGAGGAATAGGAGGAGGAAGCAAAGAAAAAAAAACAAAATCAGAGGAGCAGGATGCTGACATCTAACACATACCTACCTACCTACCTTCCTACCAACCTACCTTTTACAAAGAACTTAAAAGAAAATGAGTCGAGAACTAAAAAAAAAGGAAACAAAAAACTCATTGTTCAAAATTATTGTGAGAACCGCAGTATACCTCTGTGCTTAAAAATAATAATAATTATAATAATTAGACTTAAAGAATTATTAGAATTTATGTAGAATTTTCTGACGCGTTTTCTTCGATCAAAATGTTTTTCATGAAAAGTTCATTTCTTCTCATCTTTCTCATCAAAATAACAACATCATTCATCTTCCTTATATTTTCATCAAAAAAACAAAATAAAAATTGTTAAACTTTGGAAAATATAAACGAAGTACTCATCAAAAAGAAAGAAAAAACTTGAGTCACTTTCTTGAGTGAAAAATTAAACAAAATCAATATTTCATTAATTTTTTAAAAATATTTAAATCATTTAATTTCACGAATATTTGCGAATTTTTATTTGGAAAAAAAAAGACTTAACTTTGAAATTTTCACTCATAATCGATTTCACTCACTCATTTTTATTTAGAATATCACTCATAAAATTGAGACTGTTTTCAAAAACTCATTCTTCATAAGACCAAATCTCAAACGAAACAAGAGTCTCTATTTCACAGCACTAAAAACAAAAACAAAAACAAAAAATCACTCAATTTTCCACTTTTCATCTCAACTTCACTCATTCACTAACTCACTCAAAGAACTCTTCAGAAAATCAAGAATCACTACCTCAGACATAAAAAAATAAAAATTATATTAATAATTGTTAAGCTCTGTGAATTATACAATGTTGAAGGTACAAATTGCTGTGAATGTATTATGCAATTTAAAATTGAATTTAATGCACAAGTCATGTAAATAAATTTAAAAAAAACCATAAACAAAACAACAAATTTAAAGAAAATCCCTTAACTTTAAGTTTAAAACATAATTTAAAAAATAAAAAAAGAACTTATGAGAAATAATATTGACAATGAAATCCCTCAAGTCTTCCACTAGCACTAAAATTAAAATTAAAAACAACAAATATTTAATATATTGACGTAATTCATATTGATATGGTCTCAATCAATATTTATAAATATTGAAAGAAAAGAAAAGAAAATTGTAAATAAAATAATGAATTTTAATTTTAATAATTATATTAATAATTTTTTAATTTAATTAAATTTTTTTTATGAATGTATGTATGAAATTAACAATAAGTTATTTAATTAAAAACAAAAAATCTAAAAATAATAAAAAATCAAAAAATTAACTTCCAAATATTTAAACTTTTCTGTTTTATTTATTTATTACGGTATTTGTGATAAACATTCGTTTGGTATCTAAAATCATCTAAGGTGAGAAACTGGTAGGTGAGGTTCGAAAACAACAGAGTGCCAAAAATACTCGTTTTGTGTTTGGTTTTATTTATTTTTTGGACGTGACATGCTCACCTTATTTTTGGGACACGTGATTCATTTTCGATTCGAATTATATTGAGTTGAAGGTTGTGGATTGTGGTCTGGTCTCTGGTCTCTGGTCTCTGGTGTGGTGTTATTTTGCTTTAATATATTAGCTTATAGCTTATTATTTTTTAAGTGGAGTTCAGAGAGTTCATGTTGATGGTCGTGTGTTGTTTAGAATTGTTTTGTTGTTTTGTATGCGATCTGGATTTACACGTAACAATTCCGACCTTCAGACAAATTCTCAATGACGTCTATTATATGATGGTACGAGCTGACAAATCAAGTATGTTTGGAATTCATTCTAGACAAGGTCGTTATATAATTTAGAAAACAACATTTTTTTGGGAAAGACAGAGACACTTTATGAACGGTGTGCTTATAAATTTAGTTTTTTTTTATTGCACACGGTTAAATGTTTATTCTAAAAATATATTGGCAACAAACAAATGTTTTATGATAAGATAATATGGAGGGGTGACCCAATAAACACCCTACCGATGATTTATGTAGTATCTGCTGTTGTGGTGTTACCATCCGGGACTTTGATCGACGTCAGAGAGAGTGAGAGTTGGTTCTTTGTCTTTAAAAGTGTTCAGGGTTCAAAATATATAGGGTGGGTAGGTATATGGGCGGAAAGTTTTTTTGATGAACTATTTTTAGATAATAATAATAATTATATATGTTTGTCTTTATCGGAATATTATATGAGTTTCTAAAAACATTTCCATTGAAAAGTTATAATAAAATGACAAATAGGAGTACCTACATATTTATATGTATTATCGTTTTGGTATCTTATTGTGTTTTTTATTTGCTTTCTCTCGTTTTTGATTACGCACGATACTTACCAGATTAGGGTGTAAAGTGAAATATATATTTATGATAAGAATGGCGCACGTGAGCAATGAAGCGTTCTACAAATATTGTGATTTAATAATGAAATAAACAAAAATTACCAATCAAATGGTGGAGGGTGGGAAAGGTCATTTATATTTCACAATTTAGTGCATTGGATTTCAAAAGCTGATGATTGAAGTGAATCAGACGATGCATGAATATTCATACTATTGTTGCACCGCTTTACGTTTTCCAAGTAAGAAATATCACGCCCAAAAAATCAAACAACTTTTTCTGAAATTGTAAGATCTTATTTTTTAGAACAAATAAGAATTAAACATAGAAAATATTTAAAGACAAACAAACTTACTTAACTTAAAAAAACTATTTAAAAATTCAATTCTAAACACTCCTTCACAAGATTTGAAAACAGAATGAAAATTATTTCTGAAAATTTCGAAGAAATTAAAAAAAAAAAGGTAAAAGAAAAAGCGATTAGATATAATTGAAATAACAAGTACTTTTTAGAACAAGTGTTACGATTCAAAAACTAATAAGCAAAAGATATAGAACTAACGAAAAATGATTTTAAAAAATATGGCTTGATGACATTCCCGGGACCGTCTGAAAACTACGTTGAAGACTTTAAATCTAGAACAGCAAGCCTTCCTGATGATCTCTTGAGTTTGATTTTTCTGTTGGGCAATTCAGTTCTGTTCAGCAATCCTAACAATATCATCTGGTCCTGGGTATACCTTAACCACACGTCCCAATTGCCAAGCTGATCGAATCTCATTTTGGTTCAACAAGAACAACAATGTCAAAATTGAAATTTCGCTTGTACTCTGGTTCAATTTTATCCCTCTCGTGATATCTGGAAAATACTCTTTATACCACCGCTTCACAAGTTGAAACATCAAATGTTGAGACCTTCTATTATGGATCACTCTCTGTAAAAATTTCCGGAGCAGTTATATCCCTATCGTCTTCGCCAAAAGGCACCAAATTTGGTGTCAGTGGTTTTGGGTCTTCGGCGTCCACAGGAAGAAGTGTTAAAACATAGGCTTCGCGTTCGTGTTGATATGACAATCCGGAATTATATTAAGTAGGCCATGACTATTAGATTGCACAGAAACCAAATCCAAGTTCATAGATTTGCAGATTCAGATTGCATCTCTGGTTACAGAAACTTTTTCTTGCACCGTTGATAAAATAACCATCAACGTATGTTTCTTTAGAAAGTCCATCAACTGCTTCCAGATTATCTTCTTTAAACAAATTCGCATGTTTACTAAAAATGTTGCACCTCTGGAACTAATCATCATTACTTGCATTGTGTATACCGTAGGCTGTCGTGAACTGTCACCATCTCTCCATACAAATCTAATCTATGATATTGCTGATCCTTCTTCTTGATTCGGATTTAATGGAACACAGCTATCATTCTATCACGAAATTTAAACAAGCCAGCATGTAATGCACAAGGTTGTCTGTACTTTTCTTATCAGCTACATAAGCTACATAAGTTTAATAGTACCAAAAACAAAGCCAGGACTTTGTCAATTGTTCTGCTGATGCGATTCTAGCATATCCTTTGGCTAACAGACCTTGAACATAATTATTTTTCCATTCAATAAGAAGGGGTTTTTTCTTCATTGATTTTTCTAAACCCACAAATCTGTTAAGTAACATCGAATGACTGAATAGAAGTTGATATCATCAGCACACCAAAGAAGACCAATTTCATACTGTTGGCCCACTAACATAAGATAATTTTCCATTATATCAATTGTCCGACTGACTTCTGGACTTGCCAAGACACTGCTAGGAGGCGAAACACTAAACCCTTCAGTGGGAAAGTGAGGTTTCACCAAATTATGTGAATCATCTTCTTGTTTAACAGCATCATAAAAAGGGAAAACCATTGCAGGTCTGCAAACTTGGTGAATACAAGAAAAACCTGAGTTTGAAGTCATTTAGCCCTTCCATACACCATACACCCAAGAAGAGTTTTGAGGGCACAAGGTTCATCGTCTTTTCCGTGACGTTGTCCATGACACAAGAGAAATTTAGCTTGATCCAGTCCAATTAAAATTTTTGGCTTAGCATTTACCAAATCCATCAATGGTAAACCACGAAGGTGCGGATAATTCAACTTTAAGGTGGAGACATCAACAGATTGACTAGGTAGATCCAAATCGTTCACTGCATACACGTTTTTCAAAAAATGCCGCTTTGACTTGTTAGTACCAGACACTGCCAGAGTTGTTCGAAAAGAATTTTCCAAACGAGTTACACCTTTAGTCCATTGCAGAGTCAAATCTTCTGGAACTCCTTCTAGGCCAAGATCAGCAAACAATTCTTTTTCTAGCATTGTCAAGGACGAACCATCGTCAAGGAAAGCGAACGTATCAACAAATTTACTGTCTCGTCCATGAAGTCTTATCGGAATAATGGAAGTATTACGGAATTATTTGTAACAATATGAGAAGAGTGAATATGAGACTCCGGGACAAATGAATAGGCAGCTGCATTTAGCACTAGGTGGTCCAAACTTGAATGGTGCAGCAAAGGATGATGTCGTCTTGGACAACCGTTGATACCAAAAGTTCTCTTCTTGGCACAAAATCTCCAATCGTTGGGGGCTCAACCGGGTATTGGACAGGGTTAACCATTTTGAGGTTTCAAAAGTAAAAGTATATAAAACACATACGAAATATTTATTTCTATAATATTTCTTTTTATCATACAGTTTGAACGTTGAAATTATGTGTGAAACACTACAGTATTTAAATGAAAACTACGCGATTTGTTGCAAGCATCGATTCTTTTGAGGTAATTTTCGAAAACTTTTTAAAACATATTGGGCGGTATCTTAGCCATAATTTGAAGAATGTTGGCTTTTAAGTGCTTGAGCGTTAAAGGTTTATAGGCATAAGTACTGTTTTCGCGTAGTTTTACAAAAAGTAAAGCGGTTGTCAAATCGCTTAATTTTTTTTGTCAGTTCATATCGCCACGACGAGAAATTACGTGACCAGGAAATATATATTTGCAATAAAGTCATATTCGCTGCATTTGTGTGGCATGTGGCACCGTCTTGTTAAAACCACATATTCTCTAAGTCGTATTCTTCAATAGCATTCAAGAAAAAGGCGACTATCACATGACCATAATGCTCCAAATGCACGGTAACTGTCGTTCTATCGTCGTTTTGAAAGAAGTAAGATCCAATTCCACCTTCAAACTAAAAAGCGCAAGAAACAGTGGCTTTTTGTGGATGTAACGGCCTCTCTTCAATTACTTGAGGATTCTTAGAACCCCAACCCCAAATACGAAAATATTGTTTATTAACATACCCTTCAGCTTCGTCACTAAAAAACATTTTGTTCGAAAAATTGCCGCCCAGTGCTTTATGTCTACGACGTTGCTGGCTTCAGTTGTTGTTGTGTGAGCTGGGCTTTATATGTTGGTATGTAGGTGCAGATCCAAATGCAAAATATGCCATAAGACGCAGTCCTGATTCCTGAGAACGACAAAGCACTCACAGCAGCGATATTTCAGTAATGCGAGCGAAACTATGAGGCACAGGCCTCACAAAATCTGTATCCAATCCACTCTCCTCAAACTTCTTCACAATTTCAATAATTTCTTGCCTAGTTGCACGATTATGTAAACCATAATCTCTTTTTTATGTAATACAAATTGTATGAGTTGTGCGATCCGCTGTCGTAAATGTCATACTTTCAACTGCAATAAAAATGGTTCAACAACTTAGATTGACAGATGTCAAATTTCAGCCTTGGTGTACCAAATAAAGTTGATTTTTAATTTGAATCAATTTTTCACTTCAAACAGATCTACTTCTGTGATTAATTTCAACAAAAATAGCAAATAAAATTACGTATACGCCAAAGTGAACCATTTTCTTAAATTGTTTCTGTGGTCACAAAATCTTCATATGAATTGAAGAGTTTCGAATTGTGACTCATTATTTAAAATACTTTTTTGATTAAATCCATCAAGGTCAGACTTTTGAAAGACTTACACATATTTAAAGAATAACACCATAAATAGATTATGATGTATTTATATACAAAAGGAAGCAAAAATAGGGAGCGTGCGACCCTAACTGATACGAGATCTTCTTAGGAAAAAGCAGTTGGTTACACTGTGTAAAGGAAGTACTCCCCAGAACAGCTTTTTAACATAGTTCGTTAGGTATTCTAAAGCGAAATGGCAATTATTTTAGTAAATTGATTTTTATCGTTTTCGAAGCGAAAGAAGAGCAACGCTTTTGCAGCTGATAATTAATATTTTTCAGTCGGTAAAAGTGGCACCAATGATGTAAAAGGTTGAACTAAGACTGACATTAATCGCAGACGGTTGACTGACGACGACGCTCATGTTTCCCAAGTGGTTAACTCCAATCAGACTTTTTTTTGTTCCCAGAAGCTAAATGATATATTGAAAGAGAAAGGTTTCACGTTTTTGAGGCTATTAAAAATCACATTTCTGTAATTTGTATGTCAAGAAAGTCCCAGCACTTTTTAATCAGTCCTAGTAACTTCTCTTTAGTGCTTTTGAAAAGTGTAACCATATATGTATTTCCTCTCGATGAAATTTTGTGTAACTCTTAGTTAACTAGTGCCTTTGTTTTTAGTATATCCTTCTTTACCTGTCAAAATAAAGTGTCATTAAAATTGTCCTTATATTAGTTAAATGTTTCCAATTAACGATAATGCATCGCTTAACCAGTCAAAAATTATAAGAACTTACTACAAAAATGCTGATTCCAACTAAGAGAGTTTTTGAGCATAAAGCAGAATCGGTTGACTTTTCCAGCAATTAACAGTTAATTTTGACTTATTTTCAAGAGAATATAATAGTTTTTCGTGGAAATGTTGCTGATGATTTAAATTTATCATTTTTCAGTATCAATCCGCACAACACGAAAAGTTATTTCTCTATTGCGAGAGAATTTTCTTGGTCACGTAATTTTACGTTATGGCGAAGTGAATAGTTCACCAAGATAATGCGATTTGACCCAGTTAGATTTTTCTGTGGGGCTACACAAGATATTATTCAAATTATGACAGCGAGATACCGTCCAAAATGTGCGAAAAAGTGGTTCCAAATTCGCATACTTTTTTCACAATCAATGGCGAAGTCCAAACTTTGTAATAAAATAAAATTTCCATCAAAAATGTAACTCAATTTGTGTTTCATTTAGATTCACTTTCGAACTTAAATAATTGATGAACTTGTCAAAATTATGTTTTCAATATTCTGTTAAAAATAACAGTAAGAAATTTTTCATAGCAAATTTATCCATTGATTGTATTTACATAATTATACCAACAGACTAGGGATGAATCGGTTAAAATGATGGTCCAAGTCTAGTACAGAAGAACTTAAAGACTTCGGCCATGTAAGTGCATCTATCTATGACAAAAGGACTCATACACAGGAATGGTTGAGAGTTGTAAGTCACTAGGACCTGGTTCTCAAAGGACTGTTGCGCCACCAAATTTATTATTTATTTAATGTTTGTAAGTGCATAAGACTCAAATTTCAATGATTTGGCTGGGTGATAAAAAATGTTATTGCGAGGTTCTTGTATATCCTTTTTTATCTTGAATTAAGAAATAACTCTTTCCTATAAGGACTATTGTGCTAATGGTTGGACTTCTTTTTCGATAACTACTTCCCAAGCCCCCAAAAATATTTAATAAATATAAAACCTCTTCATTGACGCACGTCTAAACCATTATTAAAGATTTTGCTAATTCCCTTTTCTCAATCAGTAAAAATAATTAAGAACTTATAGATTTTCTAATGAACAAAAAAAATATTATCTTTGAGTCATAATATTTTGGCTTATGACATAAAACCTTATCATTTACTTTTTTCCTCCAGTCTCTTCTAATAAAAAGTTAACTTAATGAAATATGGTTATGTTAACAATAACAATATTATAAATATTCATACGTAAATTATATATGTTAAAGAAATCTTAAAATGACGCAAATTGTTTTTTTTTTTAAGTTCCTAATGACGCAAAGGATTAAATGCGTCTTCAAAACAACTTATAAAAATCAATAAGTAAAAGTCACTGCGTATGCTTTTGGTGGTATTTAATTGGGCATATAAAACACTAGCTATGGTCTTTTAAAAACAAAAAATTCCGCTCTTGAAGCATAATTATCTTTAGAACCTTATTGCCAAACGTTGCGTTGCCTTCATTCGTCTTGTCGGTTGCAAGATTGTTTTTACTATTTTAGTAATTAAGAAATTAACTGAATAAAATAACAAATTAATATTAAACATTTTTGTAAATTTTGTCCATTTGTTTTTGCTAGATGATGAGTCATAAAACCAAAAGAGAAATTTTTAAATATTGCAAAAGCCAGTTATAATTCTGCTAAGGCACCAATTTTTCGTAGTGTTGAAGTGCCCTGTCTTTTTTATAATTAACATGCTCTTAAGGGGTTATTAATACCATTAACATGTTTAAAGGTGCAATACAGTGTTAGCTTTAGGAAAATAGGAAAGGGTTAAAGAGGAGATACCGATGCACATTGTTCTCAAAGTTTTGAATATCAAAATCATAGGGAAAAACAGAGCTGGGTAAAGCATTCCACATTCTCGATGTAATGTTAAAAAAAGAATCTCTGTACTTAACAGTAAGTCTGAAATTGAGCTCAATGTTAAACTGATGTGCATACCTAGAAGTTCGAGTATTACACCTGAATTGTTTGAGGTGGGAACGCAACTGGTTAATTCCACGTAAGACTGTTTATAAAAATATCGGTAGAACAACGAAAGGCCTGAAACATTGCGAATGGAGGCTTTGTAAATACAGCCAGATCGGAGAAATCTTAAGGTCGCCTAGGTGAACTATAATATTTTTATGTTGTCTTAACGCTTTTGAGCCATAAGGGAAAAATTATCATGAACCTCTTAGAGCCGCAAATTTCTAAATATTTGTTAACACTGACTTGTTGTATAAAAAGCCAAACTTCTATTCCAAAATTAACTAATCTCTCATAAAACTGCAATAAAACATTTTGGCATACTAGGCGTATACGTACTTTTGTCTTCATTATTTTTGTATCGATATTTTACTTTTACAGTTAACATTAATGACTCGCTGAAAATATTATAAATAAAAACTTCTGAATTGTTTAAATAACTGTTAACTAATTGATTATAAGACTCTAACGGTATTAAAAAGGCTACAAATTTCTGGAAGATCAGTTCGATGCAGAGTTAATATTCAGTATTTAGACTCGGGCTCTAAGCATGTAACTAATAGTCTCATAAGAAAACACGTTACTGAAATAATAAGCCTGTGATGTTATTTGGTGGTTGAGGTTACACATTTCTTGATAATGTTGTTGAGTCTCTTGAAAGATGTTCACTAAAGATATGATCATCAGTTCTGGCGATCAGATCATTGCACATGGGGTGGCATTAATTCAAATTGGACTCCAAAAAGAATAGATTATTGCCATTTGAAAAACGTATATGGTTCCATTCCTTTAATGGAAAGGCATTTGCTTGCATAAGAGTTGTCATAATGAATTTGTGAAGGCTTCTTTCAACCCTCCTCATAACTTTCAATATGTGGTCTAAGTTGGTTTAAAGGTTTGTAATGTAAGGATGTGTTATGCCAGACATATAAATCAAAATTGGGCGTTTAAGAAGGCAATCGGAAAAAGCCTTTGAAGAAATATCTTTGCACGGCTTCAAACTCCTCCAATTGTAAATATCCAAACATTTGGGTACAGTAGCACATGCAGCAGTTCACAGTTGCTTGAAAAACACGATATTTGGATTTAAGAACGATTTTTTTGGTTAGAGTAAGACTTAGGCCACATCAAATTTAGAACTACTTTGGCTTCGCTTTTTTCTTTCACGTGTTTCGAAACTTTAAGATTGTAAGATGGCAAAACTCCAAGATATTTGAATTAATGAACGACATAAATAGGCGCATTGTTTAGGGACCAATTTTCTTCTGCGAGTCTTCTTCTCTGACGCGGTTTAAAAATCATTATTTTGTCTCGTTAGTATTGAAGAAGATACTGCATGATTCACAAAATATATTAAGTTTGTTGATTGGCAGCTCAAGGGTAGATGGATTGTCAGGCAGTAAGACTAAATCTTCGGCGTAGAGCAAAACTTTGATTTATACCGGCATGCAGAGAGTATTTCAACCGGAAGTACATCACAAACGTCATCAATAAACAAGGCGAATAATATCGGGCTTAATATACACCCTTTTGGGACACCTGATATTATTTTAAACCATTTAGAGAATTTATTTCCGTCCCACACTGATGCAGTAGATGAGGCAAGAAAGTTGAAATAAAACATTAAGAATTAACGTGAAATTCCTAAGGATAAAAATTTGGTCCTCCTGTCTCACCCTATCGCTTCTGTCCCTATCGGAAACAGTGCTACTGAACCGTCGTCTAGACTATAAAGGAGTCGCCTATCTACAGTTTTACGGCTGTCGTGGTAGATTAGCGGAACCACCTCAATATCCTGTATCAGTCCTCGATTGTCTAAAAAGAGGAAAGCTGCGGCTGGAATGTTGCCACTTAAACGTGCACTTCCGTAGTACTCATTGTTGGGGTAGTAAGCCCCAAAAATTAAGCTGTTAGTCGATAACATCGCTTTCGAAATGTGATCTCTACCAAGCTTCAGCAAGAAATTATCTATTCTGTTTATGTTGGCTCTGTTGTACAAAACCTGGTTTGAAAAGTAATGTTTGCAATCCGACTGTGGTGTTCTGTGTATTAAAAGGCAACGTCACAGAAATTGTCTCTCAAACACCCGAATCTCTTCCATTTGAGATGGGGCAACGTTAAACCATACCGGGCACCCATAGGCAGTCATAGTCCGGATAAGGGCCAAGTAGCAAATTACCTTTACCCTGCTGTAAAGACGGCTGCTAAAAAACAATCGTTTTGTCAGGACAAATGCACCACAAGCTCTGGCCAAAGCAGCATTCATATGTCTGTGGAAATACAAGTACTGCTCCAACCAGATGCCAAGGTACTTTACTACACTTTCATTCGCCAGTGGCTGTCGATTTGGTCCACTAGATTTGTTCAGTTCTTTCTCGTACCCCTTGAGGGGTAAGCAGTATTTGCTTAATCTTGTCGAAGTCACCCTGCAAAAGTGTCTTGATAACCTCAATTTTTAGGCCGTTCTGTAGGCAAGGTCGTCGGCTATTGCCTGAGTCAGACTTGCTATAAAATCACTGATGTGAATGCTGAATAAGATCGGCGAGTTTAACGCTCTCTGTTGAAGACCATTTTTAATATCAAAGATTTTGGTAGATGTTACATTGCCAATTTCGACAATAAACGGTCTACCATTAAGCATGTCATAAAGCATATACAACATACATTAAATACACACCCTCTAACCATACGGTGTCAAAGGCCTTCTCCAAGTCAACCAGACAAGCACTTGTAATTTGTCTTTTAAATTTGTTCCACTGGATATCAGAAACAAGCTTAGACGCAGCATGAATAGTGTCATGTTCCGCCGCCTTAAAGCCGAACTGATTATCCGGAATTATTTTGTTGTTCTCAGCCCACACGGCAGATTTATCGACCGGAGATTCGCCGGATTGGATTTGTCCTTTCCCTTTTTCGGGAGAGTATGTACCACAGCTGTTTTCCAACGGATTGGATAATATGCATTAATCAGAATGTTTTCAAACAGAGTTGTATAAATGTCAATAGCTTCCAGAGGTAAATGTCGTAGTCTTATGTTGGATATACATACCATCGACACCTTCTCACTTCTTTTTCTTTAATGAATAGAAAATGTACTGGAGCTCTGTCTTCGTGAAAAATCTGTTAAGAAAACATGGATTTCGTTTGACTCATGTATTACAATCAACAAATTCAAATTCAACAAATGTTTTTTTTCGTCAGTTAAGAGTGCATTAAAAACTATTTTTAACAGGTTTTGCGAAAAACTAAAAGGTGATTCTTAAAGAAAAATATTTATATTGTTAAACATATTTAATGCAAGCCCTAGAGTGTGAAGTGAAATTATTCAGTGTAATACTCCAAAAGCACTTAAAAAATTAGTCATATTCGCTTTCGAACAAAGAACATAACATATCATCGAATCAGTTGACAACCAATTTGAAAGTACTCGTTTAACCACATTTATGATATCTCTATAACTAAACACAAAGTAACATTTCCAAAAAGCCGACTCTTTTAATTATCCAAGTAGCTATAATATTTTAATATCATCATCTTCAAATGTAAGTACATATAAAAAACAACTAATTCATTCAATTGACATTGACGCAAGTGTCAATGTCCAAAGTGTCCCGTTCAAGTGGTATTCTTATCAACATGTACTTATCATTAATTCCCACACTTTTAGCTGACCTTTTTTTAACCGCTGTTTATTCATTTTATGAAAATGAATAAAGCTATCGCCAGAGAGTGTTACACTTTCATGTATTTAATTAAAGTTTTCATCATCATATCAAACACACTCCACACGCTACAACATAGAAGCTCATAGACCAAACATTCAATAACAAAAATTCAACAAATACTCATCATACTTATGCTACTATAACAAAGTCTATACTCTATAAAGTAGGTACTCGTATATTTATAAAAATGATATTTTAATTTAGCGCCGCACGCGCTCGCTGTCGTTACTCACACCACTCGTACTGGTCATTATGATGTGTGATAGCTTCACGTAGGTCTTAAGCTGTTGCTAAATGCATTTTTATAAAACCTGATTAGAGTCCGGTTGTGGTTTGGTTGTGAGAGGTGTGGTAAGTGAGGCGGCAGAAGCGGTACGATGATAATAATAATTGAATATTGCAGGCGGGCCTGATGATGACGCTTGCTCTTTGACTTGATCGCACCAGCAACAGCATCAGCGGAACACTCTGGCACACCATTCACGCTCTTCAAGAAATTGATGCTGATTTATTGTGAACAAAATTTAATTTTCTTAACTGCGTGCGGTGCTTTAGCTTCTGTACTGTACAACAGTATAACTGGCAACAGGTGAACAGCGATCACGTGAAATCGCGTTAGCATAATTACTTTTGGCATCTTTTATAAATCGATAAAATGTCTTCCAATTTAAAGTGGTTTCGCTCCCCTTTAGTTTTGATATAAATTCGAATACCTTTTCACTTAATATACGTACAGAAAGGAACAAGCGAAACGTAACGTTTACAATATTTCATTTGGGGAATTTCAATTAAATCGCGATGATATTTATAATCTTGGTAATTTCGGCCTTCCAATTATTATGCTCGCGTTATCAATTTGCCGATTTTTATAGTATATGGGCATTAATATTGAGACGCTGCTGGGTAATGCAGGGGCGTTTCTTCAATGTCATAAATAATTAAGTTTAATTCATTTCCAACTAAGAATATGTATAGGTAAGGACTTCTTAGGAGTAATTTACATGACGCAGTTACCATATGATGATTTAGTTGCTAATGTCACTTTCACAATATCCGCCACAATGGCGAATAACAATATTTTGTATGAGACACAAATCACAATGAACAGAACATGTGAATTATAATATAAGATAAATTTGGATTTTGAACAAGTCATAATTAATTTTTTAGAATCACGTCAAAAAGGAAAAAACGCAGATTCTTCAGAGAAATCGTGTGTAAATCATTTGTAAAATATGCCAGACCGGAACTGACTTATATTGTAGGTTGTTTTTATTTAAAAATATTATTATAAATTTATTTTCAAAGGGGTTTCTTTTGATGTTGGGGTAACTATATAACTAAACACGCTAAGGGAGCACGGTATTTCCCCACTTCATTGATAAGTTCGCAAATGAATATAAATTCCCCTTATAAATAGTTTAATAATAAATTACTATATTCAACTGCAAAACATGATTGTTTGTTTTTAACATGAATGAACATTTTTTTTATTAAATTGTTGAATTTTTATAGAGAGTTTTGTTCAGTGATGCGAGTTGTATGTTATATGCATAATTGTCGGTGATAATTTAATAAATAATAAATATGACGCAAGATTCATAATTTTCTAACCAGATAAGAGATATTTAAATTTTTTAAATTATTTTATGATGGTAGGCATCCGTTTGTAGAATGTTTTCAGATGCATTTAAATGACTTATTATGTATTAAACAGTTTATCTACGAAAATGTAAAGAGTATTTCACAAACTAGCTACTTATTTTTTTGTATGTACTGATTGTTGATCTAGTCCAATCCTTAAGGTCAAAATGTTGTCATGTTTTGTACCAAGAAAATTAATATTAAATAGAGCCACATAAAAACCTTAATGATAGTGTCCACACTTCAGTTAAAAATGCATGAGTTGCGAATCTTTTTATTGTGTTTGCTATAAATTCTAGAGTCAAAAAATGTTCAAACTTTATTGAACGTAAATATAACTCGATGTAACAATTACTTAAATTTAATTTAAGTTCGAAGTTTTTTTTCAAACTTATAATATCACGTAGGAATCTCTGTGGCTTTAATGTCAAGAGTCTGATACTGATTACTGATCATTTTTGAGAAAAGATTCAAGCTTCTTTTGGAAAATGTTTGCATATTTAGAAAGAATAATAAAAGTATGCAATAAAGAAAAGCAAAATGAAAACCAATAATTCTCTAAAATTAAGTGAACGCCCTTATCATTTAATTCCTTCAAAACTATAGGGTAATCCCTAAAGGGCAAGTTTTGAATTGAATAGAAAGTACAACTTTTAATCTTTTGTAGTTGTAATTTTGGTATTTTTTTCATTTATTATTGAATGTATTGAATCATGAATTGATATAATGATTTTGATAAACATAAACGCACATAACTCTTGTTTATATCTTTATTTTCGTAATAAATGAACATAATTAGAAACTTTTGAAAACAAAACTTTTTAAATAAAATTTGAACAAATCAATAATTTGTAACATGTCTCTTAGCGATAAAAACTATAACATATTCAACTTGTTTTTCTTCTTTATAAGCTTCTAAGGATTTTTTATCAGATTCAAGCCTGAAAGGATTTTTATTCTAATAAAATATCAATTAATCATTCTTGTGGACTCTTAACAAGAGGCGTGTATATAAGCACTAAGTCACTGCTTGGAAATTAGCCCTTAATTTTAGGCAACATTTTTTTAGGACCTGAATGTACAATTTGTTGTAAATATGGCTAACTTTCATTTTGAATCTTCCATAAAAGATTCATAAAGGTGTTAAATCACAAGATCTATAAATTAACCCAAACAAGAGAGTATCTGACCTAGAGATGTTTCACGCAGTATTTGAAGTATTTCACTCTCACACATTGCTTCGATATTGATATTTGGACTACTAGTTTTTTGATGCCTAGAGTGTCTCTAGTCAAACCTTGTTTCCCATATTTTTTCAATTGATCGCAGTTGATAATGTTAAAAAACTATTGCGAACTGCGGCCGCTAAGCTTTTATTAATTTTGAATTTTTGTTCAATAATGAAGAAACAATCTACTTTTAATGACACTAAACTGTCAGCTAATTTAAACGTTGCCAAATCAATTTAAAGAGGTCTCGAAAATGTATGCATTCTCTGTCAAAGCCTCTGACTGCACTCTTTCAACTCTCTCTTTCCAAGGTGTGTTTCCTCATATATGGAAAGATTCATTTATATTTCCCATTCATAAACAAGGCAATAAAACTGAAATTAACAATTATAGACCAATTGCGAAACTTTCATGCATCCCCAAACTTTTTGAAAGCCTAGTTTATGATTCCGTTTATTTTTATTGCAAGCCTTATTCGCACCCGCTCAGCATGGTATTCTTAAAGGTAGATCCACTACGACTAACTTAATTGAATTTATATCCAATGTTTTGTCAGCCCTCCAGAATGGCAAATAAGTTGATGTTGGCTTGATAAAATATCCCATAAGATAATTTATCTCAAACTAAGAGCCCTAGGCTTTCCATTTATATTTATAAACTGGATAAGCTCCTATCTCCAGTCCTATAAATGCAACTTCTGGAGTCCCACAAGGTAGTCACCTAGGCCCCCTTCTCTTCGTCTTATCTGTTAACGATGTAGCGTCTTAAATTAAAAAACTCAGATATCCTAATATTTGTGGATGATTATTAAATATTTTTAAGGTTATCTCTCGGTTTTATTAAAAGATGGTCAACAAAATTTTCCAACCCCTATGTAACTAAAGCGCTTTACATTTCAACAGTCCGTCTTGATCTTGAATATGCATTCCAAGTATGGTTTCCCTTTTATGAAAACGATTCACTCAGAATTCAAAGTGTTCAAAGACTTTTCGTTCGATTTGCCTTAACATTTCCAAAACCCATCTGAAAGATAGCCTTTACTTTTTCCTTTTTGAGTCCGAATTCCTCGTCCTTTTTAATTTTAAATCTTATAAAATCAAAATTGTTAGTTCTTGTACATTAAAGAGCTTTTATGTGTTAATATTGAAAACTGATAACAAGAACTTAAATAAAAAATGTTAAGCTAGTGTTAATTTAAGTTATAGCATGTATTAAGCTGAATTAATAAATAAATATGCATTGCGAAAATTTATAATGCTTGTGTCTGATTTGTAATGGGAGCCAATGGATAGGGTCCGCACCTTACGTCTTTTTGTAGGTAGGTAGAAATGGCGATCTCAAAGCAACCTAGCCGTTTTGATACCAAAAACTCGCTTGACCTGTGATTGAAAGGGACAGATTTATAGAGAAGATTCATAGCGATTATGTTAGAGCCATTTTGTCGCATTAAGAAAAAAGATTAGGTCTCCCTTTGTCCCAGATAGCTCATCAAGTTCATAAAAGAATGCTTTTCCAAAGTATTTCATTCTAGTGTTTGCCAAAGCAGGACATTTGCAGAGGAAATGGATTATCGAGCAAAAGATGTTGTAGGAGATACCCAACTTCTCCGCATGATCTCTTCTATATTGGCCTAATGTCCGATACAAACCGCAACAATCCTGGCTATGTCTTGCCTTGGCCTGCACAGAAGATCGTTTGTACGGGTTTTATTATAGGTGGGCCATATCTTCCTACATAAAATGCAGTTGGGTAAATGGCTCCACTTTCGGTTTGATTCAGTTTGGTAGATAGAAAAGATTTAGCCTTCATAGCACCAAGAGGAATGTTAACCATTCCCGCAAGTGAGCTATAAAGGGCCGATATTTGCCTGGCTAGCTAGTTAGCCCGTTCATTTCCCACGATACCACTATGGTCCAGAACCCAGATCAGGGTGACACCGAGATTAATACTCAGGCTCGCAAGCTCGACATTGCTGGACCAATTTAGATGAGGATGTGTCCAAATTAATGGCTTGGACAGCCTGTAAAGATAGCCGCATTTTGGTTTTGGTTTTTTTGTCAACTAGTGCTTAATTCGTGAATGGTAACACTTAGTTCATGTCTGATTTGATAGATGATTAGTTTTATCTACATAGTTGTGTTTACGCTTGAACAGCGCTGGGAACAACAATTAGAGGAGATGCCGATTTTACCAAAAAAATCATCTTTTCAGATGAAGCTCATTTTGATCTTTGCGGCTTAGTAAACCCGAACGCATGCACTGAAAAGCCGATGCACCCAGAACGAGTCACTTTCTGCTGCGGATTTTGGTCCAGAATCATAATTGCTCAAAAATGAGCAACGAGATAACGGGCCATTTTGAACAAATTTGTGTTCAAAAAATTTGAAGTGGAAGGTATTGGCAACATTTGGTTTCAACAGGACGGCACTACGCCACACAGCCGAAGCTACATTCGATGTTTTTATAGCATTTTCCAAAAAAAGGACCTTGTATATTGAAATTCAGTTATGTATATGTTAATCGATTTTAATTTAGTTTTGACATTTTAGCTTGTACATATTACAATTTTGGTATTTTTTATATGTATGTATTGTACATCTTATTCTGTCATAAATGTCAAAGAAATAAAAGAATAGAAATTTCTATTCCGATGAATTTTTTTTACTTTATTTCCAATTTTGACAAATACTACTTTAAATACTACAAATACTACTATAAAGGCGAAATACTATTTTATACTCATAAAAACGTAATAGGTAATGATCTTGCTTTTCTTTCCATACACCATTCTTTTCTTAACTTAACCAAGAAATTTGCGAAAAGCTACGAAACTTTAACTAAAAAGAACTCCTCCTGTATATTATATCTCAGGAAGTGCAGGAAATAATTTCGCTTATTTATTGATTTTATTTTAGTTATTTAATAATTGGCAACACTGTTTACTCTGACAGTTCTCGTTTAAATTGAGGTTAGTTAGATTTAGATATTTATTTTGAATAGACTACAGAATTCAGGTCAAAAAACATAAGACATTTAAGATAAAAACTTGTATTCAGTAGAGAAAATGTTCCAACTTTTTTGTTAAAATCCATGTCAAAATGCTAAATTTCCAAATTTGGAGTAATCTTTTTTAAATTTTATATGTGTCTTATATTTTAAGTCAATAATGTAACAAGTATCTCTGGACAAAAACGTATGAGTTCACGTGTTACTTGAAATACAAATGTCTAATCCCAACAAGATCAAATGTCAAAAAGCAGATTTGTTTGTTTCCTAAAATATACGAGAGGAATCGAATCGAAATTGAATTGAGATTTTAATCCAAGTATACGTCGTCAGTGGATCCAGGAATCGAATCTAATTGGAATCGAAATGAAATTCTATTTTTATAGATAAAAATAACAATTTGCGTAGTTTTAAAATGAAAATAAAATAATGCTTACAACACAAAAACGGGCACAAAAATAAACTGATCTGAAAACAAACAAGGAAGATTAAACATAAGACACGGACATGCAAAACCTCAAACACCAACAACTCAATTCCCCGATTCAGGTTTACAAATCAATTTCAGTTTAATGCACCTCGTTTTCTGGTATTGGATCAAATAATCCTATTTCGATCAGATCCAATTATATAAGGTCCTAAATCCTGATTCAATTCGGCTTCAACTCGCCTCGTAAACTGGAATAGTCTGATTTTGACTTTCATTTTGATTTGAGGAAACACTTTCTTATAAAGTAATTTCCTTAAGTTTTTTAGAATCTCTTTAAAAAGGCTTTAACCAAACTGATTCTTCATTTTTAAGTTATGTGTTTATTATCCTCAAGTGCCTCAAGCTTCTAACCTTTATTGACAGACTTAACTATTTCATAAAAAATACTTCAAATTACACAAACATCATCATTTAAATCAACAATAACACCCCTAGCAACAATCAAAATCAAAGCACCAGACTTTTATTGACTTTTCTTATGATAATAATGCAAATGAAATGTTTATGAAAAACAAAATCATCAAATTCTATAAAATACATAAACAAAAACGTCAACAACAGATTATAATGATCCACAGAAAAATCTAAGAGCAGTTGGCTAGCCAAATCAAGTTGTTCATTATTTTTCATACAATAGAACAATAATTATTACAATACTACGTGCTCTATTGCAGCTAATATCATATTGTTTATGCGATGAAGCGGTGGCGGCGCTGCTGTCGGCACGCGGCTCTGCCTGGCGGCAACCGGCAAGTGCTTTAAAAGCCAATAAACTGGTGTGACATTTATAGAGAGAAAAAAAATGTTCTATAAAAAAAATACATAATCATATTATTATTTAAAACTGGGCTGGGAATTTAGAAAAAAAAAAAAACGAAAACATTTCCATTCATCCTCAGCGTCAGCATCAGAGGCAGCGGTAAGGGCAGTGACGGACGCGTGTTTGGTACATATCACCACAGAAGCAGCGGAAGGTAGTCATGTCATGATAAATGTGAATCGGTGGTGTGTCTAATAATTAATCTGATAAACATCAATCATTCAGACGCAAAGCCGCAACACACAACAACGTGACGCTGACGCTAACGCTGACAATCTTTTCTATAATCGAATGGAAATTTTTTGCAAAAGTTCTAGCCTTCTCGTGCCGTTCGTTGTTCCATTATAGTAGCTACGATGAGCGACGATTAATATAAAAATAGCATTATAACACAGTACCAGAACCAGCGTCGTCGTCGGCACAAGCAGTCGCCCCAGCCGGCCAGCCAGCGGACGGGTGGCTATATACTTATATTGTTTAGCTCGGCTTGGACCGATCGAGCTATCAGTCAGCTTTGCTCATTATCATGTCAATAAATTGCACGAGCTATACTGGCTTGCTGCTCTTGACGTCAAATAAATTACAAAAATAAAAAAAAAACAATAAAAACTCACTGCGGCTGCCTCTGCCTCTGCCTCTGCTATATAACGCCGATTGCAAGCAACTTAATTGCACTTGCAAGATTGAGATTATTAAAAAACCATATATACATAATCTTGTTATTTCCGATTAGACGCGTTTAGCGTTTGGCGTTTGTATACAGCATTCCGTCTGGTTTCAATTGAAATCAAACAGGTAGCGTTACAAGTACCTATTTTTGAAGTAAGGTAATCTTATCTATTAGTGTTTGACTCCAGTGAACTTTATCTTATCGTCTATATAGCAGCACCAAGCCGATTCGATCCGTTGAAGGTTCAAAAATAGCACAGCTCTGGGGTGCGCAATAAGCACGTGTCAAGTCGCAAATAGGAATAGGTGGGTAAGGTACTTATGTTTACCCCTAAAAAAGACTTTTCCGCTTATCTCTGAAATAGTAAAGTGTTTTATTTTTTTGTTGACATTGTTATTTTTAAAAACAGGCGATTCAAGTATCAGGTGTTTTTATTTATACCTATTTTTAGCTGATTTTTTTTTGGGAACAGCACAGTTCGATTGTATCAGTAAAGTTTTGGAAAATAACCCTAATCGATAAGAAATTATTAAAATTTACAGTTTTTGACAGCAAAAAACCGCAAGATCTTAATAAAAATCAAAGTCCACTAAAATATTCTCTGACGCACGAGATGATTATCGATCGTCGTTTGTTCGTTTTCGTTTTATCACTCAACAACAACACCATCAAATTAGACTGACGACAGCGACAATCAAAACAACTTTAGGCATTTATGAACATTATTTGTCACGGAATGTGATAATCAGCTTTAAAACAAAAAAAAAAACAGTGTCTAAAAACGAGACTGAATTGTAGTGATTCTTAGAATTTAATTGGCCGAGCGATGAGTCACTTTGATTGTTTTGTCGTATTTGACACTTGACTTTTTTTTCTAACGGAGGCAAGGAGCGGCCATTTTGCTGAATATTTATTTTTGTATAAAGATTTTGCAGAATTTTGAATTATGAAATGAGTCAAGGTTTTTTTGGAACTTCATCAATAAAGTCTGTAGTAATAGAAATGCAATTTCACATGAATATGAAAATGTCAAATCTGACAGATGACAGCTCATCTTATTATTAAAATAACATCATATATATATCATATTACTTTTTATTTTAGAACACAGCCTGAACTGTCAAACAAAAAATTGTGTTCAGACCTTCAAATTTGTATTTATTTGTTCGCGTTATCATTCTGAACGTTTTCAGAGTGCGTTCTATGAGCTTAGAATTAAATAACTGAAGAAAACGAGTTATATGCTGAACACAAGAATTTGACAAGTGATTGTTTTATTATGAGAAGTGTTTTTTTCATTTTCATTCAAGTTTTGAATCTTACTTTTTGTTTCTGTAGAAGAAAATGACAAAAAATAAATGAACAAATGTTAAACAGTGAAAGCTTAGTGTTCAGGTGTGTTTCAAAAATTATTTTGATCGCTCAGAACAGACTAAGTTCAGAGGATTTTCAGAGCATGTTTGATATCATCAGACTCTGTTCAGAATTGTTTTCTGAGCTTAAAAAAAACGCTTGTAAAGTGACTTAAAGATAGATATAAAGATGAAACGTCAAAAAGCATCGCATTATGAATTGTTGGAAATATCCATTATTGAGGAGAAACACTGTCAATTTTTTTGTAAACTTTCTCAGTTAATTTTAAATGCAACATAACTTAACTAGAAATATAAGTGTAAGCATAAAGTAATAACAACCCTGTTGAGCAAAGTGTATATACGAATTTATAGTCGTTTTTCTAACGTGTGGCTTGCGATCACACACGTCAGGCGGTGCGGCATCGATGGAACCGATGATAACAATTCCTTGCCATTGTACGTGCCAATGTTTGCCAATGAGGATCGGAACAGGGTGACAAAATTGAGTTACTTCCTCTCTTGTTGACAATATATACCTACGCAACTCAACGACATGATGGTTTTTTAAATGTCCTTAAATTTTGTTTTCAAATACTCATATCATGATTTTAAGAACCGGAAATACTCGAACACTCATATTATAAGATAGCACATGATGATAATGGAGTTTTTAGAATTGTTTGTTAAGGTAGGTACACGTTATTTCGCGTGCACTTGATTATTTCAACCATTGTACATCAGATTTTTTAAGAAAGATAAATAAAAAGATACAAGAATTTCAAGTGTGTTTTTCCATGTTTTTTGTTTTTATCAGTATCGAAAGTTAAAAAATCAAATATATTGTAGGGTTTTTTCTCATACAACTCAAGTACCGATACCTTTGGGAAATAATATTGAACCTGTGTACCATAGGTAAATGAATGTTTTATTTTTAGATATTGGAAAAGTTTTATCAGTTATGGTTATTTTTTGTTTATTGAAAAAATTAAGTGGAATTTTTGTGATTTACTTAATTTAGGAGTTTATTTTTGTTAAGAAATTTGTTTGGTTGTTTTTATTTTTATGATTTAGCAATTTGATAAAGATATAATTGACCTTCTACTCTGATAAGAATTTACTGCCACACATTTTAAAAACGTGCACAGAAAAGCCATAAGACGTTTTGTTGAGTCGATCATATTTTAATATGTTTGCCATATTAAAATTATTTTTGTTTGGAAAGCTTCATCTCAGTCGACTTGTTTTCAAATTTTAGTCTAGGCAATATAATTCATAATATCATATTTTCAACGAAATTCTGAAAAATGGCAGTTATTTTTGTACATAATTTATAGCGATTTATCATTCGTTTTATTGACGTATCCTTATACATTACGTATTGAGTTAAAAACGTTAAACTATAATTGACATTTACCGCCATTTGCAAAAATAGGGTGTTTATTGAGTTTTGACTGTTGCGCCATCTTGGATGGAATTAAATCGATTTCATATAGTTTGAAGTTAAAGCACAATAATTTAAAATTTTGAAGTGTTGGATCGAGGTAACAATGTAAAGACCCAAATGTTTCTCCATCCAATCCTAATTGTGGTATTTATGATTCTGACATTTTTGACGTTATTGAACAAATTTGTGTTTCCATCAGTCTTGAACCTGGTATGTTAATGTACGTCATCGTTAGTTATATACCGCCAAAAATCAATATTGAACTTTATGAAAAACATCTTATTTACATTGATTTTGTTAATAATTTCAACAATAATTTGCACAAAATTTGTATTATTCGTGATTTGAACTTATCCGATATAAATTGGTCATATTCTTTAATTGAAAATATGCTTTTCCCATGTTATTTAAAAAAAGATTCTGAATTAACTTTTATTGATGTTTTGTTTGCTTTAAACTTATATCAAATTAATAGTATTATTAATAATTTAGATACAATTCTTGATTTAGTTTTTACATCACAAGATAAATTGAAAATTTCAATCGCAGACACTGTTCCGTATAGTTTGTTAAACAATTCAATCCACCATTAGCAATTATATATTGAAATAAAATTACATAAATATTTAAAATTTAACTACAACAATCCAAAATCATTTAACTTCTTAAAATCAATCTTCATAGAACTCGATAATTATTTTTAACATATTTCTACCTTATAGGATTGAAAAGAATATCTCAAAACCTCCGTGGTATAACAAGAGGCTAGCTCATTTAAAAAATAAAAAAAATAAATCATTTGCCAGGTATAAAATGTCAAACGTGTTGGATGACAAACATTCATTTTGTAAACTTTGTAAAAAAATCATGGTTCGAATATGGAGCTTAATTTAAAAAGTGATCTGAAAGGATTCTAGAGTGTTATTAATTCTAAAAGAAAATCAATTGGCATTCCAACTACGTTGAATTTTAGAGCCATTAATAAAACTCTTTGATCTTTTTGCTCAGTTTTTTGAATCAGTTTATTACTTCACAAGGAAACACAAGTAAGGATTTTCTTTCATATATTACATATATTAGATATTGGATCAATACATTTAGAATTATCTGAAGTATTAAATGACCTTCAGAATCTTCAATCCAATCACATTCCTGGTGCCGATGGCATTCCTGCTCTTGTCTTTAAAAAAAATGCTCTAGATCCGTGTGCTTTCCATTGCAAATTATATTAAACTTATCTTTATCGTCGGGAATATTTCTGGACGAATAAAAATCTTCTTTTCTGATCCCAATTTACAAGTCTGGTTCAAAAAATGATGTTGAAAATTACAGAGACATTTGTAAGCTGTCCACAATTCCTAAATTGCTCTAAAGTTTAGAAAAGACTAAACTGGATTTTTTTGTAAAAGAACATGTAAGTGATGCCCAACATGAGTTTGTATTAGGTTAGACCAACTGTCACTAATCTCGCATGTTTTTCCTCTTTCGTTATTAATTGTATAGAAGGTCAAAATCAAGTAGACGCTATATCTACACGGATTTTAGTAAGGCATTTGATTTTGTATGCCACAACATACTGCTTTGTAAGCTTCATAACTTTGGGGTTCACTCTAATCTCCTTCAATGGATTTGATCTTTTTTAACTGATAGTGTACAAAAAGTAAAACTTGACAATTAAACCTCGAATTCTATTAAATGTACCTCAAGAGTTGGCCCACTTTTATTTATAATCTTTATCGATGATATTTGCAAAAACATAAAATTCAGCCAATGTCTCATAGAGAAATCCATTTATGATTGCTATAATCTCCAAATAGACCTCGATCATTTATCAAACTGGTGTTTGGTTAACTATCTTAAACTTAGTGTCAAGAAATGTTTCGATATCTCTGTCTCTAGGAAACTTTCAACTTATGAGTTTGCGTATTCTCTTGATCGTATCCCTCTTCAGAGAACTGCTACAGTAAAGGATTTGATTCCAAGTTTACATTTGTTCCGCACATGGATGCTATTATCGCTAAAGTCAACTGACTTTTCGGATCCAAATACGCTTACATTTCTATATATCTCATTAGTTAGATCCATACTTGAGTATGCTGATGCCATATGGAATCATTTCCAACAAACATTTACCGATAGAATTGAGAAAGTTCAGAATCGTTTCACAAAATATGTGTTTTGTAAAATGCGCTGGAATTTCTGTCCAGATTCTCAAGCTCGACGTAATCTTCTGGGTCTGAAATATCTCAAATCTCGAAGAACTATTAATGATATAATATTTGTGCGAGATGTTTTATGTTACCGTATAAAGTGTCCTACTTCTATCGTTAATTTAAATTTATGCCCCGATTAGACCATTGAGAGATACGAGTAAATACTTTCTTTTCCATCCTAAACATAGGACAAATTTAGGAATGAATGAACCAGTTTCAAGGTCAACATAAATCATCTTAAAAGATGTCACTGAACACTTTTCATTGTTTCTTAAACTTATTATTATTATTGTAATTATTTATGATGTTTAAAATATTCATATGCTACAATGAAGACAGTGTCTGAGTTCAAAATGCAACTAGTTGCACAAGCCATGCCGACAAAATTAATGCAATGCATTTATGAACAGAAAAACTACTGCAAAAATACGGCAGATATACAATTCCCATAACCAGTTAATAAATGTCATCAAATTAGGCGCCTATAAAGAAGTATGACAGAAATAATTAAGTTTTTTTCTTTGAGTTACGCGGTTTATGGTTTTTTAGTGTCTTAACAAAATTCTTTCAAAATGTTCAATACAAATATTTATAAGAAGTTATTTAAAATGTTTTGAATGGAACAAATTAAACATTTCTAAGTATAAATATTATATTTCAACTTATTAATAAGAAATTATTTTATTTTGGGACAAATATTTAATAAATATTCAATTATTTTACCTACTCTGACATTGTTCTGACATTTTCCTGCAGAGCGGCAACAGAAATAAAATGACTGCAGGTTTGATCGCATTTCAGCTGTCATATTGTTTTTTTTTGAACAGAGTTACCGACTGCGATAATGTGTATTTACATTTATGAACGCAAATCTTGCGTTACTGCTGCATTTTTACATTAATGACCTTACGCAGTTTCACATAAATAACTTTAGCTTATCAGCTTCTTCTGAAATGGATTAAGGAAAAATAAATTTGAATCAAAGTTTTGACAACTACATCGAAAAAATCTATGAAAACCAGTTTTGATCTGAAATTAAAATCTACGAATGAAGAATCCGAATAGGATCAAATTCAAATTCAGATTTGGAAATGAAAATAATTTTCTTTTCGATCAAAGTGATATTCCTTTGTTTATTGTTACTTTTTGTCTATAGTTTCCGGAATATAAATATTTTCACATACATATGATTATGGTCTTATTGAAAAAGTGTCAAATCTAACGAAATATCCAGATCTGCAAACTGATTTCCTATAAGCAAAACAAAAAGCAACATTTATGGCATAATGCCTGAGCAACATTGTCAAAGTTGTTGTTTTGACAGATCTGAACAACGATTTAAAAAATAACTGTTTCAAAACTTCATTTTTATTAAGTTCATGCTAAAACCTCATTGAATGTCTGTGTTGAAGCTCCACCCAATTTAATATTTGCTTTTCCATTTTTCAAGACATTTTAATGAAGTTTCTCTTAATTTCGAAACATCTGTATGCATTTATAGCTACCTGTTTCTTTTTTACTTTCAAAAGCTATACCACTCCCAGATGATGTCTTAATTAAACATCAATTTATTTCGATTGACCCAATAATATGTAGGTACAGTACAGAGCTGCAATTGCAGACATCATCAACAGACAAAACTATCAGTTTTCACCACTGATGATCACGAGAACCACTGATGATGGTTTAGACCCGTTATTGATTGGTATCTTTATACTTTATACTTGTAGCCCTTAGGCTAGACATTGCAATGACATCAGCAGCGTTAAGCTTTTCACGCTAAGAAGAGAACACACGCAGACTTTAGTTTAAATATGACGATGACCACCAAGAGAGTCCATATACTCCTGCCTGCTTCGTGCCGTGTCCGTGGATTGGTTGATCAAATATGAACACGAGTTGGAACGTGCGTCTCTTTCAGGTCGTCATACCATGCATCGTCTCGCCACTATACCGTCACCGTGCGTCGTCGTCGTCACTAAGTAAAATGTAAATCTGTCCCGATTGTGCGAATTTTACCAACACGAGAAAAAAATCAAAAATTGAAGGCTTGAGGGGGAATTTACACGCGTATTCTATATGCTGAGTGAGAGACCCCCAAAATTATGAAATTTTTAGAGCCAACTATTAATCATTTTATTGTACCAAAACCTAACTGATATATAACTCACGACGAGGACTTCAGCCAGACCACCACATCTCTCTCGCTCTAAAACCACAAACAGCGCTTCGCAGCGAGACCACCGAGGAGGACCTTCTGAATGATCTTCACAGGCGCAGGCGTGGTGGGCTGTGATTTCCATTTTGCAGTTGGCCAGACCAGGCCATTCGACCGACAAACCCTCTTATCAACAAAACTTATACTATACATGGACAGCCGGGAAGGGTCGAACGACTGACGACCGACACGACTATCACTATATATTCATATCTATGTATGTCCATGGAACTGTATGCTGATGGAGTTATGGAGTGGAGTTCGACGATCAGTTCTTGCTGTGCGGTTGGTGGCCAAGTGAATTGCTATAATTTGCCCCTATTGGAGGGGCTACTGATTGAATTTCAAATTGCTCAATTTCGGCATATGGGGAGACTGAAGTGATGTGGTGGTATCTGGTCTGCTACTCTGCTGCTCTGCACCCTGATGCCAGTCTTCATCTTTCTTCGCCCCCTCTATATGTTTGCAAGCATCAGCAGCACCAGACTAATTAAGGAACCATGCGTCGTCGTCGTCGACGCCGTCACCGCCGTCGTCGTTGTATGTCGTCGTGTCGTTTTGGCTTTGTTGTCGATACAGATCTTTGTTATAGCTTTTTTTTGTTAGCTTGGTCAATATTTGCTTTCAGTGTTGGTTGCGTTCGCCTTGGTTCTAGAAAAGAGAGAAGATTTTTGTGGTTATTAAAGAATGGAACATGTGGATTTAGTCATGGCTATGGCTATACGGTAAGGCAACATAACATATAGTGATGCATGAAGACGCGATGCCTGGCATTTATGCGATCTCCATTAAAATATGTTCGCCGGTGGTATAGAAGATACAATTTACATGTGAGAGGATGCAAACAATTAATCCCTGTCGGTCTTGGACGACGCGATGCGATGGTCCGAGCGCCTTATAAAGATTCCAGTGAGCCAAAGCCAGACCCTGATGATACCGGGTGCGGTATAAAGATATATCAGCATCAGCAGACCTTATAATATGAGTGGACTTTGTTGTGGTGCAGTGGCTGTGATTTTCAAAACGATAACCAATCATTAGATTTGAAAAATTAAAAAAAGAATAGTTTGAGTCCGTAAGTCAAGTGAGATGTCCCAATTAAAAATGGTTTATTAAATGAAGGAAAAGAATGGCATTTTTACTCAAGACGATGATTAGAATCTTGAGAGTTTCTTCTTCTTTGTTGAGGGTTTGGGTTTTTAACGTTCGCCAGATTTTAAAATTAAGTTATGAAATAAGCAATCTTTGTACCCTCTCACTCACAGAAGAAGTGAGACATTGGCTATATTTTTTCAAACCTATAAATTCTGTCGAAATTGCAATAATTGTTTTGTTGTTCACTTCCATGAGCTTTGTTTATAGTCTTGGACTTTGATTTTTGGCGCGTGTTAGTCGCTTCGCTATGCTTGTCATATCACAGTTTATTTTTCTTTTTATATATTTTCAATTTTGACAACGTTTGCATTTCGATATATTTTCATATGAACGGTTTGTTTATAGCACGGGACAGTTTCCGTTTTAACTCAATTCGTCCATTCGTCGGAGTTATATCAACACGTTGTTGTCACAAAAACAAAATATTTTTATTTGTATTTTGTTATTATGGCATTTAAAACAAAAAGAAGAAAAATGGATGGTGTCATATAACCCACATTCCTTTATGTCAATAAATATTTGTAACTAGGTCGGCTGCCCTGGCTGTGCGCAAAGAGTGAGAGGTCAGGAATTGCAAACTTTGGTTTTCTGACAATCCAAACCGGACGCTTACCTGGCAACAATAACAAAAATATTTACTTAAAATACAAAATTGTTTGCTCTTAAATTAAATATACTTAAATGCGTTTTATTTTTATTGCTATCTACTTTGTTTTTGATAAAAATAAAACGCACGTACTTGAAAAATAGTTAAAAGTTTTTTCCTTTGGGGGTTCAAATATTTTGTATGAGAGAAAAATGTTTTTAGCAACAAAATTGTTGTTTAATTGCTAATAATTGGATTAAAATAAAAAAAGGCAAGGACCCGTCTCATACTGATAAGTTCTCATTGAAGCTCTTTAAATAGAGTAAACCAATTTTTCATTAAAACAACTTTGAAATCTATGTGATCCAGAACTGAAGATTATGCTCTTTTCTGTCAATATAGGGTGTCCCAAAATTAACGCAAGATTTGAATTTGCCGCCATTTGTGCAGTGAAGTGTTGGCAACCCTGAAAAAAAGCAATTTGACAGCTAACAGTATTGGGTTATTAAAAATAGAGCGTTACGCGATGGAATAATGTGTCTTCATTATTATAGAATATTTCAAAAATAGTGAAAGCTTGGCGGCTGCAGTTCCGTTGGAGACGCCAAACACACTGGTCGTCCAAAAACAAGCCGTTCAAATGTGAATGTCGAAGCAGTGCGTGAGAGTGTTGCTGACAATCCAGGAACCTCAATTCGACGTCGTCGTGGACAAGAATTGCAAATTTCAAGAACCTCCCTACAGCTTATACTCACCAAAGATCTGTGTCTTCATGCTTACAAAATTCAATTAACACAACAATTGAAGCCTAATGACCATGGACAGAGAAGAGAGTTCGTTGAATGGATTATTGAACATCAACAAATGGACCCTGATTTTTCGAGCAAAATTATCCTAAGCGATGAAGCACATTTTCATCTTTATGGCTTTGTCAATCGCCAAAATTGCCGCATTTGGGGTTCGGAGAAACCACATGTGATTGTCGGAAAACAAATGCATCCACAACGCGTGACTGTATGGTATGGATTTTGGGCTGGAGGCATAATTGGGCAAAATTTTTTGAAAATGATGCTGGTCAAGCAGTGACTGTTACTGGTGCTCGATATCGCGACATGATTACACAGTTCTTTTGGATGATATGTGTCCAATATGTGGTTTCAACTAGACGGTGCCACATGTCATACAGCCCGTGAAACAATTCAATTACTGCATGAGACATTTCGAGGTCGTGTACTCTCTTCTTTCGGTGATCAAAATTGGCCTCCTAGTTCGTGTGATTTAACACCATTAGACTTCTTTTTATGGGGTTATTTGAAATCACAAGTCTATGTCAGCAAGCCCACAACCACCCGTGCATTAAAGGAGCTGATTCAACGCTGCATCAACGAAATTCAGCCACATTTATGCAGAATGGTCATGGAAAATTTCAAGAAAAGAGTGCGCATGTGCATGCAAAGCCGTGGAGGCCATTTGTCCGATGTGTTATTCTATACATAACCCTATCGTATGTACTTTACGAGTCAATAAAAATATAACTATTAAAAACTAAAAACGGCGTTTTCTGTTTAATTCAAATCTTGCGTTAATTTTTGGACACCCTTTAGTAGTTTTGGTAGGACAACAAACTTTGACATGAATTATTTTAAAGTATTATAAACACCAATATTTTGTATATGAGATGAAATAAGTTTTAACTCAACTTCTTAAAACCTTTTTAAGATATTCGCTCGAGCGAAAATCAATTTCTAGTTTTTTTTTTTGCAGACTTATACAGGGTTATCTATTTTGAGGTTTCAACGTACATAAAACACATTTGAAATATTTCTTTTCATGATATTTTTTTTTATTATAAAGTTTGAACGTTGACATTATGTGTGAAACACTATATCATTTAAATGTCCACCTTGAAAATTGTTGCAAGCATCGATTATTTTGAGGTAATTTTCAACCACGTTTTCACTCGATTTGTGTGGCATGTGACAACGTTTTGTTGAAACCACATATTCTCTAATTCGTATTTTTAAAATAATAGCACACCATTTTCGTAAATGTCAGACTTTCTAACTGACAAAAAATATTAGTTTAACAAGTTATTTTGACAGGTGTCGATTTCCAGTCCTATACTTTTGAAACCACAAGATGGAAAACCCGTTATTTTTGTTTTTAAGAAAAGATGTCAATCAACTGCTTCGAAAAAAATTAATAGATGACAAAAATATCATGCTTCATTTGGTTTGTAAGCCATTTGAGCTGACAAATTTTCATTCTAGTTTTTTGTTTTATTATACAAAATGTGCACTTTGTTTTGTTTAAGTTAATTTTTAAAATTGTATTGAAATCGAAAGCATTATTCGTTTAGGAGATATTTAAAAACAGAAGCATTTTTAACTTCCCATAGTAAGTTATTGTAATGGGTCCGATTTGTCAAATTGAAAATTTTGACATTTCTCGACGTTTCAAGGTCCCTAGAGTCGAAATAAAAGTTTTTTTAAAAAGATGTCTGTGTGTGCGTGTATACGTACGTTCGTACGTCCGTACGTTCGCGACGTTTTTTTCGTCCTCCATAGCTCAAGAACCAGAAGAGATATCGACTTCAAATAAATTTTTGTATACAGATAATAAAGCAAAAAGATGCAGAAAGGGCTCTCAAGAAAATGGCGTGGGTGATTTTTTTACCATAGCAGTTTAAAAAAAGGTGAACATTTTGGTTAACTCTAAATATCGTACGAACCAAAAACGCTAGGGACTTGAAACAAATTTTATATAATATGTTGTAACGTGATACCAAACAGGTTTATTTTTTGAAAAAAAATCAATATAACGGTTTTTGTTTATAAATCAATAAAACTGAAAAAAAAAATTGTCACCTCCAAAATTTTACGACTGAAATATGATTTCATCTCTAAAACAATTTTTGCAACGAAAATTAATGTTTTTGAAATCTGATAAAATTTTGAGAAAAATCGAATTGACAGTTTTTTTTATAAAAAATAAAAATCTAAAAAAAACACTACTCAAAGTTCGTAAAAATTGAATATCTATTCAAATATCTTTTCAAAAACTTGAAATTTGGGCTTCAAGCTTATTATATCTTATAAGAAATATTATTTTCAATATTTTGACAAATGTTGAGGAAAATCAAATTGACAGTTTTTTTTACAAAAAATAAAAACCTAAAAAATTAACAAAAGTTGGTAAAAAATGATTTTCGACTGAAATATCTTTTAAAAACTTTGAGATAATAGTGTTTATTTAATTTTTTCTTATAAGAAATACTGTCTTCAACTTTAGGACAAATTTTGAGGAAAATCGAATTGACAGTTTTTTTTACAAAAAATAAAAACCTAAAAAAAATGTATAAAAGTTGGTAAAAATTGATTTTCGACTCAAATATCTCTTTAAAAATTTTAAATAATGGCTTCAAACTAATTTTATCTTAGAAGACATATTGTTTTCAACATTTGGTAAAATTTAAAAAAAAATCGAATTGACAGTTTTTTTTACAAAAAATAAAACTCTAAAAAAAACAATACTAAAACTTCGTAAAAATTTACTTTCGACTCAAATAGCTTTTCAAAACTTAAAAATATTGGCTTGAAACTTATTTTATTTCACAGAAAATATTGTTTTCGATATTCAGTAATTTTTATATAAAAATCCATTTATTAAAAATTGATACGAATACATATAGACAAACTTGTAAGCAAGACAAATCGACAGACTGGATGAAAGTTATCAGTGTGGGTCGCATCCCAGCCTCTTTTTTCTTATTTTAAATTGCCATAAAATAGGAAAAAACACCACTTATGAAAGTTTTTTTTTGATGTATTATCTGTAAAACTACATTAATTTAAAGTCGATATCTCTCCTCGTTCTTGAAATATAGAGAACGAAAAAAACTATCTTGAACGTATGAACCTATGCAAACACACACAAGCAGACTTCTCTCTAATGCCCATGCACCTTGAAAGAAAATAGTTAATTTTTAAACTATGTAAGACAACATCGGATAAATAATATTTTTTAAACTGTTTTAGAGCAATAAACTGAGACATTTGATTTTGATCTGAACATTTGGTTTGTTTTAGATCTAAAACCTGAATTTTGGCTCAAGTAAAAAATCTAGCCATTGATTATTAATTTTATTCATTTAATTTTTAAATGTCAAGTTGAAAAAAAAATGAGTACCTACATTTTACCATTGACAAATTTTTAAAGAGTTTTTTGTTTATAACTATTAAAGGTGTTGTAATTAACAATGCTGTGATTTAATTTAATTTTGTTAGCATACCGCCATACTGTTTCATACAGGCCAGCTGTTTTGGCACTAAGTGAAACCCAAGTAGGTGAGGATTCCGATCCTGCTGAATTTTGTATTCATGGGTATAGCTTGGTGCCTTTATTCTTTTCCCACCATGGCCTCGCCATATACATTAGGAATGATGTTGCTTATCAGCTCTTACCACAATATGGTCTTTGCACCAATTCCTTTTTTAATTATATGTGGTTTAAATTCTCCGTGAATAAGCAAATCATTCACTACTGCTTCCTTTATCGAAGCTCAAATTTAGACAGAGTATCAACTTCTCGTGAATTTCATGCTTTGTCTGATTCCATCCAAAGAATTGTTTCGTCCTATCCTCGCACCGAAATCGTTGTTACGGGTGATTTCAATGTACACAATTCTTCATGGCTTCAACATTCAGGCCAGACAACACCCGATGGAGTGTGTGCAGAAATCTTCGCTGAGTTGAACCACCTAACTCAGCTTGTCAACGAGCCCACCCGAATATCGGACGTTGAAGGTCGAGCAGAAAACACTCTTGACTTGTTTTTTACCTCTGACCCTGATAAGTACACTGTTAGTGTTCTATCTCCTCTAGGCACATCTGACCATTGTGTTATATCAGCAAATTTCTCGTGTCAAAACTGTTCAGTTAAAGAAAGAGCTCCTATGAGAACCGTTTGGCAATACGAGAAAGCCAACTGGGACGGCCTCAATAATTACTTCAGGATCTTTAACTGGTCACTATGCTTCCTCGATAGTGACGTTGACGCCAGCGCTGATATGATCACAAGTTTAATTCTCCTGGGAATGAGAACTTTTATACCAAACAGGGTTAAAAGTATCAGACCCAAGGGAAACGCTTGGTTTGATGCGAGCTGTAAAGAGGTTATTAGGGCCAAAGAGGTTAGTTTCCGTTGCTATAAAGCCAACCGTACTGAGGAAAGCCGGAAAAAGTTCAAACAAGCCAGGAAGGCCTGCAACGCCCATATTCGACGGACCAAATTTTTACATGACTAAAATTTACGGCAAAAAATACTGCAATGTCCCAAAGGCAGTAAAAATTTTTGGTCATTTGTAAAAAAACATGAGGAATTCTTCCTCTTCTTCGGTTCCTACGCTCGTTGATAATGACACTAATTTTGTTAGCTCTTTAGAGAAAGCTAATCTCTTTGCTAGGCAGTTCGCCGCCAATTCTACGCTGCCAGTGAGTGTTATGACTTCGCCTGTACTTGAGCGAGTTAGTGAAAGTAATCATTTTTACTACCAATTTTCAAGAAAGGTAACAAGGCGGATAAACACTACATGCAAATTGCAAAGCTTTCTTGCATTCCTAAATTTTTTGAACAAGTTATTTCTGAAAGTTTGCAAAAAGCACCATGGTTTTGTAAAAAAAGATCAACCGTTAAAAATGTTCTCACATTGTGAAACATATGTTCAAACGCTTTAGAACAAGGTTATGAAGTTGGCTGTGTATAAACTGACTTTTCTAAAGCGTTTGACCAACTAAGCCACGGAATTACTTAAAACTCTTGGTTTTCCACCATTTTTCTTAATTTTCTTCAAATCATGCATCAAAAACAGGTTCTGTCATACAGAACCTTTTGTTGCTCAATCTGGTGTTCCCCAGGGAAGCCATCTTGGTCCTTTTCTGTTTGTCCTGTCTATTAACGATATATCATCACGTCAACGCTCAAATGAAGTTTCCATTTTTGCTGATGAATTTAAGATTTTTAAAATAATAATGTCCACCCTTGATCGAATTCTTTTGTAAGCCGTCATTAATAGCTTTACATTTTGGTGTGGGAAAAACAGAATTGCCCTCAATCCTTTAAAATGCCAGCCGATAACTTTTACTAAAAAACCAATTGGTAGTGTAATTGATTATTGTATATCAAACCAAAAACTCTGCCGCGTATTCACATTTAAATATTTAGGTGTTTATTTCTGTTTCAACTTAGAATTTGCACATCAGCTTAATTTTATTGTCAATAAGTCAAGTTATAGGCTTTTTTTTTTTAAAACGATTAGCAAAGGAGTTAAATGATCTCTATGTTAATCTTTCTTTGTATAATTTCCATGTTCGTCCTCGTCTTGACATCTGTAAAATGGACTCCCTATTACGAAATTCATAGAATTTCAACATAATTTCATTCGCTTAGCCCTGAACAGTCTTCCTTGGGATGATCCTTATGATCTGCCCTCGTATGAACATCGTATTTAGCTTCTTCAAATGTAATAAATCCGTCAAAGGCTTGTTTATAATGCCTTAATATTTCTTCATCAACTTATTAATGTTGAAATTGATACATCTTATTACACCTGCGTAGATTTGATTTTAGGAAAACCTTTCACTTAAATTCTTCGACAAAATTTTACAGATGTCAAAAACGTCATTCCTTGTAGTTTAAATTATTTTGAAGATCGTATCATTCGACTCGACGCATTTTTTCAGTTTTTTTGTTTATATGAAAATGTTCAGTAGATGTTTTTTTTAATATAATTTTTAAAGTTTCTGTAATATGTTAAAAGTATTTTTCTACTAAATTTTCCACACTAAACCATCACAACTCAGGCATCGGGAAATAAATCCAAGTGCAACAAGGTAAACTTCTAAGATTTTGTCTTATTTCACTTTGTCGAAATAAAGATCACCTGATGGCTTTATTTCACGGCCGGCACCTAAAATTCATTGATGTTTTGACTAATTCTTCAAGTTTGTTCGATTTCGTTTTACTTGCTAGGAACTATATGGCAAGTTTTGCATTCGTCAATAATTTTGAACTCGAGATGTTAATAAAACATGACATTAGGACAGTAAAGAACGTGGAAAAAATGGTTTCCCCCGATTACGTCCGACTGTTTGTCCACGATCCTACAGAACAAACCATTAAGTCGATTGAGTTCAAAGTTGGAAATCAAGTTTTTAAGCAGATCCGTAATAGGCGTTTTTTCATTTATTTTTAAGATCTAAAATAAGAGTAGAACCCATACACATTTTTGGTCAAAAATCGAAAATTCGAATTTTCTAAAAACCAACCAATAGAATTTTTTAGGTAAATTTTCTTAAAACATTTTTTTTCTCATGCTCTACTTCTGGGTGTACCCCAGAACCTTTATTTTGTTTTTTAATTCTTATTCATTAATGAACCGATTTCAATAATTCTTTTTCTGTACAAGCTCTTAAACTGTCTTAAATGTATTTGATGATCAAACATTTTTGTTTTGGATTTTTAAACAAATATGTATGTTTTCCAATATTCGATATCGAAAAAACAGGTTAACTTTTTTATAGTGAGGTATTTTTAATAACTGCATACCAAAAATATTATTTTTATTGGATCCATGTGTCACGTTCTGCACGATGGTAGGTTGTCAGATGATTTTGAAATCCGAAGCGGAGACAGACAAGGCTGTATTCTGTCGCCAATACTGTTTTTGTTGGTGATAAGCGAACTAAGGCGCTCAGCTCTGTCAGGGATCCAATGGACTTTGACATCCTATTTAAAGCATTTGGATTGCGTGAACGATGTTTGCTTACTCTCTCATAGAATCATGGATCTTCAACAAGTGTGGAGAGAAGTTGTGGGGCTGAAAATTAATTCCGACAAAACAAAAATGATTAGCCTCAGAAAACGACCTTTATCTAAAATAAATATTTTCTAGCAACCGGTGGAAAAAGTGGAGAGCTTTCAATATCTTGGAAGTAATGTTTCCATCGAGGGCGGAACCGAACTAGACGTCATGTCATCTTCCGCTTCGGCAAAGCAAAAGCGGCTTTCGGTATGCTGTCAAAAATTTGGAGGAATAACTCTATCAGTTTAAGAACAAAGCTATGACTGTTTCGCACAAATGTCGAATCTATGCTTCTTTATGGGTGCAACACTTGGTTACTTCAACCATAACAAGAAAGCTGCAAACATTCATATATAGATGTCTTCGGATTTTCTTGCCAAACCGTATTTCAAATGAGGTACTTCATAGAAGGACAGGTCAGGAAATAATAGAATCTATAATACGAAGACGTAAGTGGCAATGGATTGGACATAAGCTACGAAAAGTTAATGACTGCAGGCCAAGCAATGCAGTGGAATCCGCTAACACAAGAAGGAAGAAGAGCTGGACGACCGAGAAGCACATGGTACAGTACTGAGGACAGTCGAGGCGGAATCAGCGTGACTAGGCAAGAGTTGGAGGGAGCTGAAATACATCTCCGGAAACCGTAAGGGGTTTACACGATTAAACGAAATTAACGTAGGGTTATCGATTTTTTTCTGCAGGGGAAGAATATATTGGAAAAGTTCCTACAAGCACAGAAAGGATACTTTGAAAAAAAAATATTTTACTTCAAATAAATGTAATTTTGATATTTCTAATTGAGGTTTAAGCTTTTAATTGTCCAAATATTTAAAGACGTTAAATCAATTTAGTAGTATTTTTTTTAGATTTTTATTTTTTGAAAAAAAAATTGTAAAAGGTTTTTCGAAAAAATGTTAACAGGTGTCAAGAACGTCATTCTTTGTAGCCTAAAACTTAATTTTGTTGTTTGGTAAAAAAAAACTCCCAATTTACAGCCAAAATTACATTTAAAAAGAGGCGGGGATGCAACCCACACTGGTAACTTAACATCCCGTCTAAAGATTTGTCTTGCTTAAAAGGTTTGTAGATTTTCGTGTTTTGTTAAAAAAAGAATGTCACTTAAATATTCTAAGAAATTAAAAATTATTAACATATTTTTTTTTTGCTTCATCTTAAAATCTATTTTTGTTAACGAGATTTTTAGTCGAAAACGAAGTTTTACCATTAGTAGCATTTCTTAAAAGTTTTTATTTCTTATATAAACAAACCCAAATTATAAGAATGAAATTAATATTAAGAGATATCGAGAACGGAACATCAATTTTTACCAAACTTGCGTACTATTTTTTGTAGATTTAAGTTTTTTTTATGAGAAAGCCGACTATTGGATTACTATAAACAGTTATTAAATATCGAAAACAATATTTTCGGTGAGACAAAATAAGTTTGAAGCCAATATTTTTTAATTTAGAAAAGCTTTAGTAGTAGTTTCTTGTAGTATTGTTTTTTTTAAGGTTTTTTTTTTGTAAAAAAAACTGTCAAAACTGTCAAAATTTTACTAAATGAACCAAACAATATTTTTTAAATAATAAAATTAGTTTAAAGCCAATATCTCAAAGCTTGGAAAAGATATTTGAGTCGAAAATCAATTTTTAACAACTTTTATTACGTTTTTCTCAGGTTTTTATTTTTTGTAAAAAAACTGTCAATTAAATATTTTTTTTCAAAATTTTATTCAAAGCAAATATCTCAAAGTTTTAAAAAGATATTTGAGTCGAAAATCAATTTTCAAGAACTTTTATTAATTTTTTTGTTTAGGCTTTTATTTTTTGTAAAAAAAACTGTCAATTCAATTTTTCTCAAAATTTTTCTGAATGTTGAAAATAATATTTCTTATAAGTGAAAATTAGTTGGAAGTCATATTTTCAAATTTTTAAAAAAATATTTGAGTCAGCAATCAATTTTTACCAACTTTTGCTTAGGTTTTTATTTTTTTGTAAAAAACTATCAATGTGATTTTTTTCAAAATTTTCAAAAATGTTAAAAACGTTGTTTTTTGTTGTACACATTTGTTTTGGAGATGAAATCAGTTTTTATTCGTAAAATTTCCGAGGTGACAATTTTTTTTCAATGGAGCCCACTTTTTTATCTAAAAATTAGTTCTGTGCGCGATGGTTGAAAAAAAGCTTAGGTCTGCCAAAAAAATCTAATCCTTAAAACTTATTTTCGGTTAATTAACAAATTTTAGTAATTTAAAATTCATACATCAGCTTACAAAACTCATAAAATCCAAGTCAATACTCTTTGATTTTTGAGGTTTCTTGCAGCTGGAACATTATTTTTGGTCTTACAAGTATTAAAAACTTGTTAAAATTTCGTGCAGCAATAGTAAAGTTTTTACGAACTACAGCATACAGATAATTGTAAGACCATTTTAATCCTTTTAACGTGAAGTTTTCTGTTTAAGCAAAATCACGAGTTAAAATTCTTTCGAGTTCTTATGCGTATATATAACAAAAGTACATTCGCACGTAAACACTTTGATTTATAGAATAAAAAACATTACCTAAGACAACATTGGAGTGAGTAATCACTAAGAATATCACATTTGTACATCGTTAAAAGTGTATTCCCCCTAAAACAAAATATAGTTTACTCTGGCGTATGCGTAGTATTTTTTCCAATAATTTGTTTTCCTCAGACATAAAAAACAACTTTGAAGTCAGATAAAAATCGACTATTTTAATTACTATACAAATAAATAATTGTGTAAAATTTGGGAAAAAGGTCGTAAACAGAATTAACTAAAAATATGTATAGTAAGGAAATGAAATGTAAGCATACATTGCAAGTAAGATATTCCTTTTCTAAGGTTGTATGTTTTGTTTTCGGTTTTGTATATACAGTTTTTTTAATAAACAACATTTTTGTCGTATATTTCTAATTATTTAAATAATTAACTGTTATTGATGTGGTCAATTATGTTTATATTACAACTGCTTTACAAAATCTATGAAATCCTTATAACATTATGTAATAATAACTTTTAATAACACATAAATAACTTAAAAGCCTTGGACAATACCTAAGTTCATTCCTCTGATTAAAGTCAAAACAATATTAACAAATTAAGTTCTTTAAACCTTAACTACTATAAAATATTCGAAGAAGGTCTAATATTTATAGCCTTGAAGCCATAATACTCATATAGATAAGTAAATATTAGTACGTGTGAACTAGAGGTTTTGTTTCTTATTATTATTTGTCGTCTTTTGATGTTATCATATTGTTTTTAAAATAAGGTTTAAAATAAAATCATATCTTCTCTGAAATACGTAGAAGGTTAAAGAACCATAACGTGTTGTTTTGTTGTTGTTGTTGTTCAAGAATCGCACGCGATCTTAAGTAGGTTACTGATTTTTTTTCCGATGTAAAATAAATGATTAAATTTTATATCACGATTCAAAATATTTGAATGTCAAATGTTTACGATTAAGTTTATTAAATTTTGTTTTTTTTTGTTTTGTTGTATAAGAAAAAAAAACAGTTAACATAAACAATTGTAAATGTAATACAACAAAAGCACGAATTGAGTTTATTGAGTTAATTTTATGGGTGCATCATAAAAGTGTCGAGAGTTAAAAATATGCACGCAATGTGTGAAAATCACGTATGTAAATAACTTCAAAATTTTCCACATTTTTGCTGTCATAATGACTCAGAATATTATGAATTATTAAGGTCGTTATAATTATTTAGATGTTTGTTTTTGTATGCTTGCTTATTTTGATTTATCATCGCTTAGAGTGATTCAAAAAAAAAAGAAATAATTAAATTAATAATACATTTGAACAAAAACATTTTCGGTTTTTCGTTTTTGGAGAATTGTTATGCTATCATCAAAAACCACAATCAAATTTTTTTGAAAATTGTTGAATAATCCAAAAACCAAAAAATACAAACCGCACAAGATACATTAAGGTTTTTATATTGAAACAAATGAATTGCCAAATGCAAAGAAGTTCTTGGAATTCCTTTATTGGTCTTAGAGCTAAAGTGTCCTTCAAAATCATATCTGCAAGTGATTGAATGTTGGCCTCGAGTTAGTCAAAATATCAGAAGGGGTTCTTTTGTTGCAATACACTAATAAAATGACTGAATGTCATCAGAAAAAAATGATTGAGTGGTGTAACCCAGCGCCACCGTCCAAGTTGGTTAACATCGCTCTATAACCCAAGACTTTTTATATTTTAGAAGTATGTATAGAACCTCAGTTTGGTATCACTTTTTTATTGGAATCCATTTTGACAGCTGTCAAATTATATAATTTTAATTTCGTTTCGCATTTAAACTTGAATTCATTGACGCCTTTTGAACAAGGAGTCAATTAGTTAAATGGGCTAAAGTATGCTGTTGCCCACAACTTGGTCTGATGATCATCCTCAAATAGTCAAATGTATGTTATCACACCGTTACATCCACGAAAACTGACAGTTTGGTGTGATTTGTGGGATAGTAAATTAATTTGTACGTTCTTTATTTAAAAACAATTAAAGACTGCTACAAAGCCATTATTACAGACTTTTTACTTCGTCAATTGAACAACCATGAAGTGGTTTCAAAAAAACGGTGGTGCAATATACCACACAGCTCGTGCCACAGTTGATTTATTGAAATAAACATTTGGTAACTACATAGTTTCACATTACGGACTGACTCGTGTATTGGCATCTAAGATCGTGCGGTTTAACGTGGCTCAACTATGTTTTGTGGTTATATATGAAGTTGCTAGTCTACGCTGATAATCCTCAATTTGACTGATAAAAGCTACAAATGTTGCAAAAAGTCATAGAAAACCGGACCTTCAGATCAGATAGAACCACAGAACCCACAGAAACACTTTCAAATCACCTCATAGAAGTTCAGCATCAAACAAAACTATAAGTCAGAACACTTCCTTTAAACAAACGTGGTCCGATAAGGACTGTTGGAAAGCACGCACAAAATCTTTTGCTTCTAACAATCATCGACTAATAATTTGGTACATCGAAGCTAACACATATTACAAAAAACTTTGTCTTCAAAAGAAAATTGAATTTGAAAATCTACAGGCAATAGCATTGGATCAAACAAGAAAATCAAAGGATTTCTGGAAAATCGCGAGGGAGATCAATGGGATGAAATATACAATAGGCGTGATGAAATATACAATAGGCGTAGGCGTATCTGCTGAAGATCTTTCAGCTCACTTAATTTTACTGTTTTTGACACATTAGGCACTGATACATAAATTGAGGAAATACAAGCTGTGATCCTGAATGCAAAGAATGGAAAAGCTCCAGGTGAAGACAGAATTCCATATGAGTTTTGTTTTAAAATGCTACACCTACATTCCTTAACAATCTCCAAATTCTGTACAACAAAGTTTTCTTCACAGCTGAAATCCCCTCTTCTTTTAAAAAGTCTGTAATATTTCCTATTCACAAAAAGGACTTTTTGACGTTGTGGAAAATTACAGAGGAATTTCTTCAATGAATGTAATAGCGAAAATATTCTGTGACGTTCTTGTCGAGAGACTTGATAAGTGGGTCGAACGGAAAAATATTCTATCTGATCTACAAGCTGGCTTCAGAAAAAATTATTCAACCATTTATCAGATATTTACTCTATCATCCATTATCAAAGCGTTTCATTCCAGGAACAAAAAAGTTTACTAATTTTTTGTTGACTTTAAAGCTGCCTTCAACCTGGTTAACAGAAATGCGCTTTTCTATAAACTCTAACAACTTGGAATATCTTCCAACTTCATTAGAGTGATAAAATAAATGTACTCTAACACAAATGCAGCAGTTTGGGATGGCTCATTCTATTCAGAATGGTTTGAGACAAATACTGGCGTGAAACAAGGTTTTTGTTTTCTCTGTTTATAAACGACGTAGTAGATGATCTTGCCGGAGGAGTTAGAATTACAAATACTTCCATTTATGTGTTGTTATGCAGATGACCTTTTCATACTCTCTGAATCATTAGAACATATGCAATTAATGATTAATAGCTTATCGTGTTACTGCAAAAAATGGGGACTAACATAATCATTACAGAGAAGTCAAAAATTACGGTGTTTGCGCGATATCCAAGAGTTCACAATGAAAGGCAATGCACTTATGATGGTCATTTTCTATTAACAGCTAAAGAGGGCAAATAATTGGGAGTTAAACTAAATCCGGCTTTAAATTTCAACAAACACCTAACCGAAAAACCAATAGCTCTCAAAGCTTGCTTAACCTATCATGGAAAAATGTGTTTTCCAACAAAAGAATAATTTTAACTGCAAAATATATGATATTCAATGCATTATTTAAATCAACTCTTTGCTATGCTTCTCAAGTTTGAGAAATTCCATAGGATTTTTATAAAAAAGCTATTCAATCTACTCCAAAATACGCCTTGGAAAGCCGACTACCAAAACTCTTGAAAAAAACACTCAAGTCATAGGCTGACTTCATAATAAAGTTATGCTGTCATTATGAGGAATCAAGGCTTTCAAAAAACCTACTTTTGCATGAGTTGTGGAATAAGGGTGGTATGAAAGATGGCAATCTATTGACAACGCTTGTGGGGAAACCTTACATATTGATGTGAACAACCAACGTAATTTGAAAGACCATCTCTACCGCATTATTCAGAAAAACGAAGACTCTATTTGAGATGCCTTCATCGTTAAGGCTCGGAATTTTGAGAGTAGAATCTTATACGGTCAGCTTAATTATAATCTAAACAAGAAAGACTACTTTCACGACACACTTAGCTATGATGAAATATCCGTGATATTCAAAGCTAAATGTGCGCTCATTTCCTTAAATGGTAACCCTTATAATGGAAGCTTTAATCAATTCTGTACGCTTTGCAACCTGAAGTCGAAAGAATATTGCTTTTATATCATAAGTATATGCCCAATATTCAAAGCGCAAAGGCAAATTTCCTTTGAAAAAGAACCATTAACTATGCAGGAAACTATCCAACTTCTAAACGAGTGTGACTGGAAAGCCCTAAGCAATTTCTTAAAAATAGTTTACAAGTATAGGATGTTGTTAATTTCAGAATAAGTTTGATACTTTAGTTCTTTTTTTGTTGATTATTGAAAATTTAATTAAATTTTAAAGCAAACATTTATAAACTTGCCAACCAGGCTGACGGCTTAGCCAGAGCTCTTAAATTCAAAATTTGTATTCTATTTTGCTTATTGAAATGTAAATAAATGAATAACTTACTTACTTTACTTCTTATTTAAATTTCATGTCAATTTGGAATTAATCATCTTTGTTTTATTCCATTTCATACCCCCCCAAAAAAACACCCTTTAAGGATAAAGTTCCCTCTCTAATTTCATATTTTACTATACTTTTTTTGGTTTTAGCTGTCATATCGGGTTTATTTGAACTGTCCTTCTTAATTAATGACACTTTAATTTCTGACATCCTTGGAAACACCTGCATTTACTGTGAGTAACGGTATTTTCTCCTTCTTTGTCATTTCGAATCAAACAGAGTCCAGTAATGTTACTATGCCATAAACTGCATCAAACGGTAAACATTTTGTTTGTTGACACATAACGAGCAGGAACTTTATCCAGCACTTTCAACGCCCTCTAAAGTTGATTTTCAGTATTGATATTGATTATAATTTAACAAAAGACGCTGACAGAACATTAACAATTATTCTTTTTAAAAAATTGGATTTTATTATATAACCAAGAAAAAAATACTTAAAACAATTGTGGCCTACATATTTCCTGTCTTCCATAGGTGTCTACACAACAAAAAATATGGACAATGTCTTTGAGATAGTGAGATATATTAATAGCACTACACAGACGATATGGCAAGCCTCTCTCTGTCGTCTCTAAATATATGTTATGAACTCGCATCTCTTCGGTGCTTTGACTTCACATTGAAGTATAATCTAAAAATCGTTTGCGTGTGCCATGGCGGATGCCTTTTCCGATCAAAAAATATTCCACGCTTAATGTTAATATTTGTATAATTTCGTTATTTGCTTTGACTTATCAGTCATAATGTATATGCGAGGTCTTTTGTTGCCGCACATTGCCGCCCGTCTTCATCATCGTTGTCGTCGTTGTAGACTTCGTCTTCATCGTTGCCATTGTCATTTCGTTGTCGACATTTGTTCTTTTTTTTATTTACTGTCATTTCAGAGAGATACTTTACCATCACCGTGCCCCACATCCACATCAGGCACCCCCATTTTGAAACTTTGCTTTGCTCATTTTTGCTTATGGAAAAATACAAAAATTTTAAAGCAAAACAAAATTCCCATATTTATATAAATCAAACACTTGCTAGCGCTTGCTACCATACGCTTTACTGTACTTTATACAGCACCCTCCGCGCCCGTATATACATAGTATTTATACTGATAAGCGGCCCGTAATGACCTCATAATGAGATTGCAGCGCACTGTCCGTCAATATTGTATTCACTGTTTTAAGTAAACAAATTCATTTATGCCACAAAATCACATGGCACTGTATTGTTTTTGCTGTCATTATTGGTTTTTGTATGACATCGACAAACAATCACCAAGTGGTAAGGCGTGCGTACGTGAGCTCTGTCAAATCATCCGCATTTGCCGCAGCCGCATTCTGCCTTATCACACAATGTAATTAGACTAAATTGTTTTGTAATCGAAGCTGTCGGTAAAGTAGGGGTGGGTCGGTCGGTATGTGTTACGACAACGGTAACGATGAGTGAGTTCTCAAGAAGACACAGAACTTTAGCAATCGCTGTCTCGTTGTTTTCAACGTCGTATTCGTAGTCGTTGAGGAACGCTATCAAGGTAACACTCTTAGCGACAACAAAAACAACGACGAGCACGAGTATTAAATACTTTTTCCTGTTTTGCAAGACTCAATATGACCTAGAGACTTCTGATACCGACTGATACGGATATGGAGACTATAATCAGCAAGGTTTTTTTCATATACCTACAACACTATCACAGACTTATCATTTATTCTGAATTCCTCTAACGCTTATAATATGTGACCTTATGGCCCTAATTAATGCAGACCGCAAAACAAAAACGGGTTTGTTTTTGGGAATCCACTCGTGTGGATCAATAAAATTCATATTCTAACAATTTCCGCTTCGAACCTATAGCTTAGAGCTGTGATGATAAGACATTTCCGCAAACCGTAACAAATTTCGAATTCGAAACATCGAACAACACCATAAACCCCATACCCTTGCTTGAGTGAACCTTCAAAATCACTTTGACTACACATCATAATAATCTTCTTGCTGGTCAGTGTGTGATTTTTAATTAAATAACCGACCCCACTTGATTTGCCTCAACGTCAGACAAGTTTTTTTTTCGATATTAACACTAACTCTAACGGACATTGAACGTATACAAATCGATTATTAAACTTGATAATAAACGGGTAGCAAGGCTGCTAATTCAACTGGATTCGGACGGGTCCAATGACCCATATATGTAGTGTATAGAGAGTAGGTTCACACTACACAACCAAGCGCACACACAAAAGTCAACTTGAAATATTTTGCTGGTTCTGTCAAGTGTCAGACGAGACGGTTTGACATACAAGAGAGAGAGAGAGACTGTTCGAAATCAAGTACGTTGTACGAGTACTACGAGTCTATTCGCTCATTGGTTTCGTCTCAGCCGGAACTAAGTTTCACAAGGCAAACGTCAAACGTCAACCAGTGTGAACGACGCTCACGGTCAAGCTCAAGATGTGCTACGGCTGCGGATGTCACGTTCCGCAACTGAAACACTAAAGTAATTCGAGCTTAAGACCAACCACTACGGCAAAACGGCACAATAATAGACAATATACAGACTTACATACATATAAACACAAGTCCAAGTCCAATGTGAAGTCAAATTTCAAATTTAAATTAATTTTTTTTTGGCAGTCGGCAGCGGCATCGGCATCGAGCGAGCAGCGCGCCATACGCTATTAGCTATGCTAATGTCAATGTCGGCTTGGAATTCCCTAAGTGCCTGTTTGTCATCTGATCGCTTCAAGCTCCAAGCTCGAATGCCATTTAAAACCGAAAACAAAATGCGGAATGAACAAAAAAAAATAATAAGTCGGTTTGAAAAAAAAAGAATAATAAAAAATGTTTAAACAATTTCTCAAACTTGTTGACGGCGCGTGGTTAGTCATTTGTTTTTGTTATTCGCATAATTGTGACACTCTCCAAACGAAACGAAAAAAAGGCTTCATTTATACATTCCAATGGATGTTTTGAATGATATTATCATCAGAGGGGGCTTTTAAAATGGCGGCAGTGATACAATTGCAAATCCTTGACAGAAATATAAAACATGCATGCAAATTATTATGAAGATGTCACTTTTTGACCAATATTGCGTCGTAAAGTTGTCTTTTATTTTGCTGATCGTTGATATCGTTTTGACATTTCTGATCTGACTCGTGTATGGTCTTTTGTTGTTTTTATTGGTCCGATGAATTATTATCTTTTTATTTTGATCTTTGACTGCTGCTGCTTCCAATTCGGGTTCTCTTTCACGTGTAGTTTATTTTATTATTTTTTTTGTTTAGTGGTCATTTATTGTCACTTTTTTTCGAATTTCTGGAATTGTGACGTCAATGGCTTGACTTTATTCAAATTTTATTCTAGAAAGAAGATTTAGTTCCGTAATATTGACTTAATTTTAAAGTGAAGGAGAATTAATTTGTGTTTTTTTTTGTTTTTGTATTCTAGAAGACCTGAAGAAGTTTTTGAGGAATTTTAGTGAGGATTGACGAGGGGAAGAGAAGAGGTATAAGTCTGATTATATTCAAATACCAATGGAGTGCGCGTGTGCCGTTCAAATTGATATAAATATCTACGAGTGAATGCATCTACCTGATGATGACATTTTGAAGAGTCGATATAGAAACATGTTAAGACTATTCGAATAAGGATTAAAGAAGATTTTGTCTGGCGACAGTAATTTGAGTTGTTGAACGGTCTTGTATAAAATGCGTAATGAGGTGTTTTTGTGAGAGATCGTAATCCGATAGTGAAAAAACGCATTGATGGTCATCAATGTGTTGCGGGAGACGCTAGAATGTGAGTTAATCAGAGATTACGAGTATTTGTGGTTAAATGACAGGCACGGCATCAAATGTAGATATGTAGCTATATATATTTTCTTAGGAAATCTACGATTATCTTAGCCTTTTGAGGTTCTATTAAATAAGCATTCTTAAGTTATCTGTAGTTTTCATCCAAATAGAAGTTTTGTCATTAAGGGCATTAGTAGTCGTAATTTTCAAGAGAAAAGATTTAAGATGGTGTTGATTAATGATGATCTGGCGCCAGGCTTACTTCACATTGGTACATTCCCTAGAAAAATCACTGTTTTATTGTAGGTTTACAAGTAAAGTATTTAAACTTGGAAATATCAAATACATACATATATTGGAACTTAAGGTAAATCACACAATAAAAAAATGTAATATTTTTCTTAGTTTATGAAATGGATCATTTATTTCAAAAGATAATTTCAAAGCAAAGGATATAGAAGCGGTGCCCAAAAACTGTCCAACAATCAAATAAATTTTTTGTTGAATGATGCCATTTGACTTTTTGACGTTTGTTTAAAATAAATTATGGCTGAATCCAAAACACGCTTCGTCTGCGTTACAGTGGGCCTGCTTCGAGGTTGCTTTGAATGACAGAACTGTTGAGCTGTCAGACAAAGCAAATATTCAGATAATTGAACTAGAGCTTCCGTTTGGAGTCACAATACGTTACATTGCGTTCTTTTCCTTACGATTGTCAAACTCAACGTGAGGTCGAAGCTCCATTGTGATAGCATGCATTGAATTCCTATGGTTGAACTCGTAAACGTCAGGTAAACATTGATTTTAAATTTCTGAAATTTGCAATGACAGGGAAAGATAGAGCTTGGAAAGGCGTTCCACATTCGCGTAGTACGGCTAAAAAATGAATCTCTGTACTTCATAGTACAGCCGAAGTTGGGCTCAAGGGTAAACTGATGGGCATTCCTAGAAGCGCGGGTATTACGGTTAAATTGTTTAAGGGGAGGAATGCAACTGGCTATTTCACTAGAGCATAGTCCGTTAAAATAACGGTAAAAAGGGTGAGGCAAGAAACCTTGCGTCGATGTTCGAGTGATGTAAACCAGTTGATGATGTTAATGTCACCAATCATTTTAAAAGCTCTCTTTTGAATACTGTCCAAGAGGCTTAAATAAGTTACTGGACCACCAGCCCAGAGATGTGGGTTATATTCAAGTTTCGGAAGTATATAGCTTTTGTAGATTGTAGCCTGATTTCTTGCAACGTCTCAAAAAACTTAGACATCTTGCGAGTGCCACTCATAGATAGTGGCAAAGGGGGTTTATCTCGCTTTAACGATACAAGACAACATTGGGTTTTTTTATTCCCCATTGCACAATAATGTTTAGATCAGAATTTAATGATCTCACCATATTTTGTCGTTGCAGTTCCACATCCAAAGAGGAAGGTTGTGAGTCCTGAAATGAATATGAAAAGCTAAGAGTGCTATCGTCCGCAAAACAATGTATTGGATTAGAAGTAGCAGAAGTAGAAGATCATTTATAAAAATGAGGAAGAAGGTCGGAGACAAAACGGAGCCCTGGGGCACACCATCATTTATTTTATTAGTTTCAGACTTGAATCCGTCCAAAACAACTTGTATTGAACGGTTTAAAAGAAAATTTCTAATCCACCGAAGAAGAGATTCGTCGATACCAAAAGCACGAATTTTCGATCAGAGAGCAAGATGCCAGACTTTATCAAATGCCGACAATGTAAAGATTTGTTCCGTATTGCCGGTCATTAAGCAGCTTCCGTTCCTCAAGATATTTTTTTAAGCTGATAATTAATCAGCGTTTCCATGACCTAAGAAGGAAGGAACGTTAGTGCTTTAGGTCGAGAAGAAGATTCGCCGTTTTTTGGGATTGGCTGAACAAATGCAGTTTTCCAACTACTCGGAACGAGCCCAGAAGAAAAAGATATGTGGGTAGACTTTCCAGTGGTTTTGCTAGCGTGGAACATTTATCATTAAAATAACGTCTACAAAAGTCTGTCTTCTAATTTCTTGTTTCTATTCTGCGGTTTAAATGTGTTCAGATTAAAATGAACAAAACTTTTAATCGATTCTTGTTAAATGCAGAAATTAGTTTTTTAGTCAATGAACATGCAAATGTCAAATATGGCGTTCTGAACAAATTCGAAACAAACTTCATATAGAGTTCAGAACCGTACAAATTATTGAGCAAGGGTATATTTCGTATACGTATATTCATTCTAATTCTTTGGCAATGAAAAAAGTCAACAACAATTAGTCATGTGCATTCCTAAAGTCAAACTTAAATCCAAAATTTTCTATATTTGGAATGGCTTATTTTTAAATATAATCAAAATTCTTTGAATTGAAAAATTTGGAGTGCAATCTTTAAGAAACCACATAGCTTTTGTGTTATCTAGTTCCGGTTTGGTAGCCTTTTAAAAATATTGCATTAAGATAAAATTTTAATCTATGTTCTCTGCAAATGGTTTTTGTTAAAAAACAATGTTGTACAGTCAATTTATACTTATTTCAGGATGCTAATTCGTTTTCATTATACATATCTAATAAGCTGCCATTTTATTTTATCTTTTGACGGTGATCACTTTAACGTCTCTTTGTTTTAAACTGGGACAAACTCCTAAATATCAAAACAAAAATGAGTAAGAAAGAAGAAACGTCAAAATAAGTCGCTTAGAATGAGACACGTATAAAAACTGTCCTTGATTTGAAATTTAAGTATCACGAACGTAATAAATGAATATGACAACAATTTGACAGCAAATAGTTGTCACTTCAGGTTTGTTTGTAAGTTCCCTTCTTTAAACGGGAAAAAAGTGGCGCTGGATTTTGATATTTTCATTCAGTTTCTTTAGAATTTTGTTGTTTAAAAACAGGAACTTAAATATACTTTTTTAAATCTTATATACTCATTATATAAACAATATACTGTTCTCTTTCTTTCTCTCAGGCCGTTTACACGATAAGGCTCTGAATGATTTGAAAATAATAGAAGTTATGATTTAGCAGACACCGCCACCGTATTAATCCAAATTAACGAGAAATCAGTGTATTACAAAGTTCAAGGCCGGAAGAATTTCTTCTAAAACATGCCCTTCAAAATTTTTACGATTGCTTCTTTCATAATAAATACCACCCAAACCCGTAAAAAAAACTGACAACAAAAAAAAATACGTTTATTCTACATGAAAAAATATCAAAAATCATAAAAAAGATGGATTCTGCCGAGCACGTGCTAATTGAAGGGTAAAAAAAGGATCCACATGTTTGAGACAGATATGATTTTTTTTTCTTTACTGAAATGAAAACTGATACAATCGCTGTGCTGTGCTGGCCAACCGAAACGAAGGATAACTGTAACAGTAACGGAGACTATACCGGCATAAACTAATTCGGTAGCAGTTACGTCGATTAGTATTAGCAGCAATTAGCGAAGATTTGGGGTAAAGCAAAGAAAAAAGGCCTCAAAGTTGATCCTTGTTGTATTTCGGTTTTTGGCCGTATGCCACGTTCATCGTTTCTATATTATAGCGAAAAAGGTATAAGGAGTAAGCCAATAGGTGTCAAGGTAGATCAGATGACATGGAATTGAAATTTTCCAACTCGTTGTCCACAAAAAAAACAAACTGTAAAAAAATGTCCGTAAACGGTTCTTTGTTGAAGGAACACACATTTACACACACTTAGATAGAAATATGCATGCACACCATTAAATGGTTGGTTTGCTTGGTCTGTGGCTTTTCTTTTCTTTTTTCTTTTGGTAAGGAATTGCATGGGTAATTAAACCCCAAATGTTGTTGGCCGCCCGTTCTTCTTCTCGGTTCGACTGGCTCTTCAAAAAGTATCGAGTTTTTTTTAGTTGTTGGTCTGACTGGCTTTGTGTCTGAATTGAAGTAATTTGATCCGGGATTTGTCAAATTATCGGTTCAACGAATCTTTCATCATCAGATGGTTTCTTTTGAAATGAGTGAGGTCCGATTGCTCTGAACGACGATGCGACACGATAACGATGAAGACGGTTTGTTTCGTTAGACAAAACGAATGACTTTCGATGAACATTTAATTTTAAAACTCATAAGTAGCTATCAGTTGGCTAATCTAACGGGAAAGTCCTTTTTCTGATTGAATAGTTTTTTAAGAAAACTAATTTTTGACAGTTTCTGCTGTCAATTTAAACAACGCTCAAATATGGCCACGTTCAGGTAGATATGTTTTGTTTATGTACATATAATCTAAACTACACGTATTGATTTTGCTTTTTTAACAAAAAACGAAGTTGAGCAGCGAAAAAATAAATAATTTAGGTGGCGCAATTAGGGCCTAGTGACTTACAATCTCTCAATCATTCCTGTGTCCTAATAATGTTATCAGGGATGGAGGGACCTACAGTTTATGTACCGAATCCGAACGGCTAATGTGAGAAGGCACTTTTCATGACAAGAATTACTTTTGAAGGATTTGTGAATTCCTCGCAAGAGGTAGCACCAGTGAAAAACAACTTTAAATGGCACATTCAGGGACAGAATCCAAGACCTCTGGCATGACAATCCTACGCACAAACCATCACGCAACGGGTATTATTAAGTAAAGCATCTATGCAGCTATAATCATTATTTAAGTAGTAAAAAATATCTCTTTAATAAAATAAAAAAGATATAAACGTTTGTTCAATATCTGTCCAAATTCTTTCTCACTGGTTTATGTCAGTTGATTGAGCTTTGGGTGCGTTCAACGAATATTTTATTTCTTTCCAAGACCTTCGTATATGAAATTTATAGAATTATCATGGAGTTGTTGGAGCCCCAAAGTGGCATTGGAAGTTTTATAAGTTTTACAAGCTAAGTAACAAAAAAATACTAGCCACTAGGTGGCGCCCCCATATAACCTCGCTATGATAGTGCTATAGATTTTATGTACAAAGTTCAAGACAACTTTTGCTTAGTGTTTTTGTTTTTTCGAGCTTACAAAATTTCATTCAAACAATTCTTTAAGTTGACATTTGTTTGTCATAAGGTTGCGTTTACATTCAACTGTTTTAAGATGATTCATTTTGACCTCTATAGCTGCATCTTCTTCGAACTTTAGAAGAGAAATTGAGAAAAATCATACACATGTTTGTCATAAGGCTACGTTTACATTCAACTATTTTGAGACGAATCATTTTGACGTCTCTAGTTGGATCTTCTTTCAACTTGACAGGTTAGAAGAGAAATAAAATTGAGACGGAAACTTAGTTGAGACAAAATGACATCAAATCGATGACGTGTTGATAAATACATTTTATTAGGGGCTTCCTTTCAACTTCATTATTCATTTCAAATTTTGATGTTGAAAAGTTCAATGATCCTTTCAAAAGTTTAAAATTAATAACTCATCTTTTGTTATAAAATTTCACAGAATTTTATAAAAAATCGCACTTTCATTCTATTTTGTAAAACAATTTATTTAATAGCAGGGGTCATCGTGTCGAGATTGTGCATCTCCATTTTCATCACAAACTCGAATTGTATATATCCAACTAACTTGTTTAACCAACCACCACTTGAACTTGTGAATAAAAATAAATTAATAATAAAAAAAACTGAATTGGCGCTTTTATTGAGGTATAAACAGAAAAAATAAAATTTATTAAAATTAAAAATGTATGTATTTGTATTTACATGAGTGTTTGTGGAGTGTATGTATGAATGTTTGTAACTATATCTTTCAGTTTCATTTGAAGTCGTCCTTCATGCACTGCTGACCACGCTAATATACAGACCGACAACCATACATTCACCGCGTCGTCGTCGTGCCGCTCTGCGTCCGTCCATCGCCATCCGCTCGTTTTGTGGCCAACCAGACTGAACGATTCGCGATCGCGAGACTATAGCCTACTAGCATGATGGGTGCGTTTATTTATCACGAGAATATTCTCCTTTTTTTGGTTTTGGTTTTGTTTGACTGCGCTGTTGCTTTCCGCTAAATAGAAACACAAAATCGTTCACTGAGAAGAACCAATTCACTGATCCGCGATGATGGATACTAAAATGACCGTAAAAAGGAATTAAGGTCTAGAGACTTGCATTACCTAGGGTGCTACGCCCTTTATCACCCCATTCGCTTGTGCCGCGTCCCCATCCACCACGACCACCAGTTGATCATGGATCTATTAATATATAGGGAGATGCCTTATCTACATATATTTTTATATCGAGTTCTGTTTTGAGAACTTAACGAAGGTGACCTTCTCGCCGAAATCAAAAACACTTACGCCGCCACAAAGTGTGGTGATGAAGACAATCGAAAACGACGCCGCTAAGACGGACGTGGACCAGGAACGTAAATAAGTGCCAACGCTAACCGCAAAAAGCAATTAGTGTCATAAAATGCATGCCTGTGGTCACTTTTTGCGGTCCAAAAGAAAACCTTTTGACGCCTCCACTATATGGTTCGCGTGAGTTCTCACGTTATGCACATATACATATATCAATCAGGAAACTTCGCAATCAATAACACTTCATCATGTGTCTTGACATGGAATTGGCTTCAGCTTCCTTCAGGTAGGTAGAGCAATGGACTTTTGAGCAGCACAAAGTGCCAAACGAAACAATCCAGAACCCAGAACAGAGAACACACAGTGAAAATGTGAACGAAGATGCTGTGGTGATGTTCGTCTTCGTTCTGTCATTAATGTTATATTGTGAAAGACTCGCTGTGTGCTGCTCTGGAACTCACACGTCGAGTATAACGTATTAATCATGAAAAGCAGTACTCTCGCAGGCTAATTAATTAATAAAACGATGCCACATCTGAGTGTCCCGTGGGCGGGTCTACATATTGACCCAATAGCGTCACGTTGCGTCGCGTAGCGTTCGTCCTAGTCATCATCATCGTCGTTGAATGGTCGAATGGAGTTCGCGCGATCACGCGTGTGTACTTTACAATGTACAGATATAGACGCGTCTTCGTCATGTGTATATTCTGACAAATGGGTCAGCAAAGTCGTTACAAGACCCAAGAAGGTTTTCACTGATAGCATATCACTATTACTTGGACAAGCGTGTACTGAAACTCTGGAATTGGAGATATTTTGTGAAGTGTGCTCATTCATCAAAATACTCGTAACATCATCGTAAAATGCCCAGCGAGAAACGAGAAGTGCCGTGCACGTCCCAAAACAGTCTTATCCCATATCCATACAATAAAATGAATCAAATTCCCTCACGACAGGCTATAGATACCTAAAACTACATTACATACATTTAAGCGAAAAAGAACGCATCACGTGCCAAATGACTTCTTAAATTAATGTCAGAAACATCTTTGGGAACAATGTCCGACATGGGTGGTCGGGTCGTACGTCTTTTTGAGGTTCTTGCTTCTCGACAAAAGATATACTTTAATGTTCGTGATGTGATGGTAATAAAAATATTGTATTCGGTTCGGCTTGAGTTTGGGCTTGGGCTTCGAATTGCTTGCTTAAGGCGTTGTCATTTATTTTAGTACCAGCGATTTAGAGAGTTTATCGTTGCCGAAATTTTATATTCGTTTACCAGCTCGCTCGTATATAGAGTATATTCAAGTTTGTTGATTGAATGCAATGTTCAGGATGAGGATACGAAAGCCAAACGAATTAAATATGAAACATTTAGAGTTCTTTTTAACTAAAGACCTTAGGATTATATACGAGAAAATATATGAAATTAAGCCAATTTGTGAAGCATTTTATAAATTAAAGGTAATTGAAGTAATTTTTGTTGATCATTAGGAATTCGTGTATTTAGCCGTAGAGATTTAAGAAAATGAAGACAGTTAAATATTGAACTTATGTATATAATGACCCTATATCCTTGATTTGGTCAGGTTCTTTTTTAAATGAACTCACTGTAACAGCTGGTGGTACAGAACCTAATCTTTATATGCAGACTTCATAGTTCATTTTGACGTCTCATAATAGTATATAAATATGTTCTTCCCATTTGACAATTAGACAACAAAAACATTTTCAATAGACACAATTATAAGATGTCAAAATAAGTCACATTATATATATGTACGTAATGCAAACTCCGCCCAAGGTATTAAACAAAATTCGACGAGTTGAGCTAAAGTCAAATATGACATTAGCGATGTAACTTTATTTTGCAATTTGACATTGCCTTATCGTCGAAATGGTTTTGTGTGACCTTTAAAATACAATTTAGGAAACTACTTCGCTATTAAAAAAAACAATGACAATCTATTAACTGTCATATTCCATTAAAACATGATGGTTATTTATTGTTGATGGACTAAATAATGAAATAAGGCTTGCAACTGTGGCATAAAATAAGTTAAATCACTGGGTTAACAAACAAAAAAGGCAATACACTTTTTCATCTAACTAGCTGTCAAAGTGCGCACTTCACAAATAATATGTTATTTTTTACTGCACAGGAGTTCGAATGATGCTGTCAGATTATAACTGGAAAAACGCTTTTAATATTACTTCAAATATGCATGTTCAGTTGCGAAGGCAAGTCAGCTTTCATCTATAGTGGGTAGCTTTTTTGACGTTTGGCAATTAAAATTCAAACCCGTTATCAATTTGATAATATCAATTCTCTTATTCCCTTTTTGGTAAAAAACGCACATCTGAACATGTCCAAACTATGACAGTTTGTAAAAATAAACAAAGAAAACAAACTTAAACAGACCTCTTTAGTTGAATTTCCAACTTTAGACTGGACCATTTCATCCATTGCTCTTATAAGATTAACTAAGAAATGGCAAATGCTATGTATATATATTTGCTAAAAGTAAAAGAAGCCATTCCGTAATTTTAATTTTAACAAAATGTTAAATTTTAGAAATTTTGCAGCAGTGGTTCTTAAAAGTCTAAGGTGGTTGTTGAAGTTGATGTGTCAATCTGTTTCAAGCTTAAATGTCGAAAATTATGTCAATGTTTTTATTTGAATTGCATACAAAACTTTTCGTAGCTGTAACACTTTAAATCCATTTGCATTAATTCACTGGATTCAGACTGGTGAGAGCCAAAGTGACGACATTAGTCCACGCTTCTACTAAGTTTCTACAAAATTGTCTCAGTTCATAAACAAAAAAAACTTTGCCGTCATTACCCGTGTTTTGTTGGAAAATCTATCAATAGTATAGTAGGATTTTACACGAATAACAAAAACAATATCAATAAAAGTTATAGTAGAATCTTACTATGGATGGGTTTTTGACATTTATACAAATCTCAAATGGATCTTTTGTGATTTCATTCTCAAATGTTGGTACAATTGATATTGCATTTGTGTCTCGATGGCTGTGTTCGTTGAGTAGTTGTGCATTTGGAAAAATGTGTGTTTTCCATTGGAAAAAAACAATCTATTACTGTTGATATTATCTAGTTTTGTTAGTAAAAATGGACTAACTAGGCTTATTTTGAAAGAGAAAACAATACAAAAGATATTTAAGTTTTGCTATGTTTCCACCAAAAATTTATCTCAGTTTAGATTAAATAAATCTTTTTGGTGTTTCCACCGCACAAGAAGATTTAATGATAAAGTTTGATAGCACTTTCTAAAATGCATGTGGTGTTTCGATGTTTCTTATGAAGTGCAAGTAAGATAGTTTGATTCGTGTTAAACAATGAAGAACTAAATAGTTCAACACCATATAAGAATATGCTACCTACTTCATGTGCAATTTTTTTTTTTATTTGATTAAACCAAAACCATATTTTTGTACACAAACATGCAAATAAACAGACCATAATGCATTATCTGTAAAACCAACTTCTCTACACAGGTTTTTCTTTACAAATTTTGACTCGACTCTGATCCCCGACCGGAATCGAAGCGAATCAGGTATATAATTTCAACTCGATTCAGGTATATAAAGAACATGTTAATGTTGTAGTCTACGAACAAACCCCCTCCTTGAAGCAATTGTTAAATAAACTTTTTTTATAGAATCTAAATTTCCAGATGTTTTCTTAACATAACTTCTTGAAAATTGTCAATTTTATTAGTTTTAGTTATTTTTTTTGCTAAGTTAATTTTAACTTTTGATTTTCACAAAACATTCTTCCATTTGTGTGTTTGTTTATTATTATTCTAACAGATCTTCTTTCAGTTGTACCAATTTTTAAATACAAATACAAAAAAAACGCACTTATTGCTTTGACAGATTTAAGTGTCCAACAAATGGATACAATGGTTGCGTTCAAGAACATGTTTAATAAACTATCCTGGAAAGGTGAGTTTGTAAATTCCTTATGGAACTATTTGGATAGGTAAATTAAAATGCAAAAATCAAACGAACATTTCTTCTTAGAGGTCCACAACTTCAATAGATAAGTTTAATAATTTTAAATAATAAAAAATATACAAGTTTGAAGTTAATTTAATTTGACCATTTTTGATGAATAAGCTGTTCTGTCAGATATCCATATGTACCAGAAATAATTGAATTGGTAGCTTTAGATTTCTTTTTTGAGAGCTATTCCTTTACACGTAAAACCCTTACAAAAAGAACTTAATTTGTTGGATACCGCATCTACCTATCTATTTGAGATTGAACGCACCCAATTTGACATTGTTTTGCCTTCAGAAACATAACGTCACTTCTTAATTAGAATTCCACATGCTTCTTCCTAATTTAAAAACTTAACTTCAAAAATAAATACAATGCACTTTAAAATTACACCGAAAAGAACCTTACAAATATTGAAATGACAGTTAAGAAGCTTCGAATCGACCCAGTTGAAAAATGTCTTCCACACGCTCAGACTCAGTACTGACGTTCATCCAATTATGTAATTAAAAAAATTCTTGAGTACACTTACTAGACCATGAATTGTCAAAAATAAGGGTGGCCAACAATCACTATAGGGGTAAAATTCCTATGCATACAAAAATCTACTACCGATGTCCGTTAAACTTCAGTGATTTCATTTTACAGTGAAACAAAAAAAATAAACTGCGTTCGTGTGTCCGGTCATATATTTTTGCTTTTATTCCTCTTTAAAAACAAAACTCATTCAATTGGTAATATTATTTTACATATCTCTTATAAAAAAGAAAACAAAAAACGAACAACGCGAGCGTCGCGCCTCAAAGTGTTCAATCACTAGACCGTCAATCACGGGATGGACAACTTTAATTTAAAAAAAAAAAAAAAAAACTCAACATTATTTTCGCTCAGATAAGAAAACATGAATCCAGTGAAAACAGCAGCCTGTGACGCACGATCGAAAGTGCACAGCACACACCATCCGCCAACAAAAAATAAGCACACGTGTGCCTTTTTAAAATCCAAAATGAAATATAAAATAAAACAAAAAGAATAAATAAAATCTTAAATAACACACGGACTTAAGTGAAGACTAATTATTGCTGGGCAGAGCGAATTTGCCACCTCAAAAATGCATGCGGTGCAGCGATTAATTACAACTGACGGTGGCATGCTTTTCGACCGATGCCTCCATTATTTGCGTTCACTTCACTTCACGATTCCGCCGGCGCCGCGCTGCCACTGCCATCTACCGCGCCAGCCACAGCCACATAATCCGCAGCAAAAAGAGTCTCCCGTCGTCTTCGTTGCACCGCGCCACTCCGGCCAATATCATCTTGGCCTCTTTGGTTTCGGAGTGCAGAAGGATCGTTGCAAGAAAGATCTCCACATGCTACAAAACATTTATTTGCAAAGAAAAGAAGTGCGATGGAGGCCAAAACGATCTTGTAGGCGACAACACGCAATCTTATGATGTGTGTTGCAGAAGTTTTGTAGATCGTAAACTTCATCGGCAGTGTCCTTCAAAATCATGATCGTATCTTTGAGATACTTTCTGATATAATTTTTATATCATGCAAGATTTAGAGTCGATATTTCGCACTTTTGAATCGCAATTTTAAACGACTGTGAACATGGCTGATAATAACTTATCCTCGGATGCAGCGCCTTGAGGAAAGGTAGGTCCATGATGCGAGAGTCTGCTTGGACGATCTTGATGGACGATAGTGAATTTTCCTTACAGATTCTGACCTAAATTCAACGGTTCTGATGGTGGTGTGTTGTTGTGGTTACGAATAGTGCATGCGTTTTGAATCTGGAAAGTAATGATTTGAGTTAATATTTGGTGTGACCATCCTCGGGCTCAGGCTCAATCTCAGTCTTGGGTTGGAGTGATCTGTTATTTCTCAGAAACCATCATCGCGTCTTCTGAACACAAATCGTCTGTCTTGTTGATTTAACTTCTGACTGGCGGCGACAAAAACAAAACCGAGAAGAAAAAAAAGGAAGCCGTCCATCCGCCTGGGTGCAAATAGTGATTTCATGAGAAATGTAAACAAAGCCTTGTCTGAACCATAACCAACTCTGAACTACTACGAGTATAGTCTTTGTATAGGACCGTAGGTAAGGTACAAAGATACACGCTTCTTATTTATCGTCATTCTCTGCCTCAAGGAAATCCAACTCCTTATGCATATAGACGCCTTTTGAAACTGCAACTGCAGCTATAGGCCAACCTTATTACCATTTCAGATGGGACCATACATCAGAAGATGTGTGACTCAAACTCTAATTTGGTGAGTTTTGTTAACAAAAGAATTTAATTTTGTTTATTCAACAAATTAGGGGTAAGGCGGGAGAAAAACCTCAGCAAAGCATACATACGTAGGTAGTGTGTCCATGTCCAAGCATACAATCCGCCGTTGATGATCGCCTCTGGAATAAAGCGGACCATCAACCAAGTGCCGCACGCCACGATTTGTACACACCACCACCGTTTGCGTTTTCATTTGTAAACAATAAGACAGGTTTAAGGTTCCTTTTTACTACTCTTAACTCGCTTAGTGAGTGGAATGCATTCATATTTGGATGTTATTTGTTCTGCATAAACAGAAAAGTATAATCGTGTACTATCTATAGTTTTGTAGGAAGTTCATGTTGTCCAAGGATTACGCGTATTAACCATCAAGCCAGAAAACTGTTGGGCATTGTTATGGAAGGTTTATCAGTTTGCATAGTCAGGCTATATGAAACGAATTGTGGTTTCCAGTCTGCGTTCCTTGTTCAAATCTTTTACCATTTGACATCCGGTTAGGTTTTATAATTTAATAAATTATTATTAATTATTTCTTAATATTCTTCCTTTAGGTTAAGTAACCGACGATTGTTTTATTTGACGACACGGACACAATTTTGCCATTGGAACGTATTCAAAACTGAAAATCAATTTCTTAAATGACATTTGCTGCATTGCATACGTCAAAATTCAAATATCTGCATTGTTTAATGTTCTCTTATATCTGATTGGCCAGCTGTCATAGAAGGTAAGATTACTTTAAGTGACATACAGAAATAATGAAGTTTTTCAATCTGTAGGAGCATTTTGTATTTATCATAAGGCATTAATGTACATCGATAAATGGCGTTCGCAGACCTTATAAATTTATAGCTTTTTTTCTTGCACGGTGAACGCCAAAGCAGGAAATCTAAGGCTGACATTTTGGTTAGAGTTTTTGAGAAAGTGTGCGTAAGATCATGGAAAAACCAAACACATTGTCGCACTTAGTCATCCAACCAAACAGATTGACTCTTTTTGAAAATATATTGGGCGTGTTCAAGAACTAAGCAACGATAAAGAACAGAATCTTAAGTGCTGACATACTATAACATTGGAACGTTTTTATTATAATTTTAATTTTAGTTAAAATAAAAATGTTTCATTATATGTTTTAAGTTAAAATATATAATTTAATAAAGTTGAACAGGTTGATATTAATATTAATTGAGTGCCTTATTTCGTTTAATCAATTAGTATTCTGTGGAGTTAGTATAGAATCGTTTCACAAAACTAAGGCAGAACAAAAAAGACTTCTAAATACATTTGCTTACTTAAAGTGGCGCTACATTCTTGAGTGAACTAGGCCCTCACCCAACAAGCTTCTCCATCTAGCTCGGTCCCTAGCTACATGTTTCCAGTTTCGCGCTCCAAGTTGGGTGAGGTCACTTTCCACTTGTGCGCGCCACCTCTACTGCGCTGTCCTTTGGGTGTGGATTCGAAGGCTTTCCGGGCCGGAGCATTGGTTTCCATATGCGCTCTACGTGACCCAGCCATCGTAGCCGTTGGATTTTTACCCTATGTCGCTGTACAGCCCGTACAGCTCGTCGTTCCATCTTCTCCTCCACTCCCCTTCGATGCATTCGAGACCGTAAATCACACGAAGAACTTTTCTCTTGAACCGATCCAAGGTTCTGTAGACATGTTTAAATGGTAGACATGTGCATTCAAGAAGACACAAGCATCCACAGGTTTTTCTCAAAACCAACCTCTGTCTATCAACTCCTACACTCACCTCCCCGTGGTGGACATCGGGTGCCTAGTACCTCAACTGGAGATTGGGTTCCAACCCCAGTGGAAAGTTGTTGGGGGCAGCAAACGAGAGAGGTGTGGAGAGGTGTTTCCACTAAGGAACCTCTACTTATCCAGACGGCAGCGGAGGAATTCCCGAGATGGAATCAACGGTGGCGTCTACAGTTCCAGTAAGGTTGAACTACTTAGTGAACACCTTATAGGGCTTCTTCGACTTATTCGGCCCAGGCCTGTAAGGAGCGGTTTTATCCGGCTCCCCATCCTTGGAGTTATACTTAGGATCTGGCCCTCCAGGTTGGGGGTTGTGCGTCGGGGTGACTTCCTGGCCATGTAAAAGCTTTCATAGTTGCGAAGCACCAACAAGCCTCGCATACGGACGGATTTACTGTTGACAACCAACGCAAACGAATAAAGGACAACGAACTTCGGATATGCACGTGGAATGTTAGGTCCCTTATATCACCGCCATCCAGGAAATACGATAAGATGGGCCGGGCAAAAAGAGGATAAAAAATGGCGATATTTACTATGGTGACTGCTATCACGAAAACCAACAGCTCTTATTTGGATTCGGCTTCGTCATTGGAGACTTAGGCAAAAAGTCTTGAGCTATAGGTGCATCAATAAGCGCCTCATGACCATACGCATCAAGGTTAATTCGGCAACATTAGCCTGATATGCGCGCACGCCCCCACAGAAGAGAAAGACGACAACACCAAAGATATGTTCTTCGAGCTCCTAGACAAAACATATGAGCAGTGCCCTAGCTACGATATTAAAATAGTCCTGGACGATTTTAACGCCAAGCTAGAAAGGGAAGACATCTTTGGTAGAATAATCGGGAAGAACAGCCTGCTCGACAACACTTCCAACAATGGATTCAGGCTCATAGATTTTGCTGCGGGCGAAACGTCATGGTAGCCAGTACGCGTTTTCCACACCTCAATATCCACAAGGGAACTTGGACTTCTCCAGATCAATCTACCGTCAACCAGATTGACCATATTGCGATCGACGCCAGACACGCTTCCAGCATTATGGATGTACGTTGTACCCAAGGTAGCACTTCGGATTTCCAGACCCACGGCAAAACAGGGAGGTGCTGGAAGAAGGTACAACGGCTACAATCGCCAGAGATCGCCAAATCCTTTTCCGAACGAGTTACAAGTAACCTCTCTCAAAGTTCTCTGCCGCCAACACAATGTATCAAAAACCAGTGGCAACAGTGCCAAGATGCAATCAGAGAAGCCGCTTCTGATGTGCTGGGTTTCAAACAGCCACCAACAAGGAACCCCTATTTTGATGAGGAATGTCGGCAAGCAAATGCAGCCAAACAACAGGCACGCAAAGCGGCGCTCCATAAAAGGACGAGAGCTCCTCGTGAAACAACCTATTGTTAAAGGCTTTACAATTTACTCTTTAGCAATTTGCTTAATATTTATCAATTTACAAGCGAATCCAAAATTTTAAACCTTTCTTTTTTGTTTTCCTTACTAGAAAATTGTTAACTTTTTTTCATTAAAAAAAAGGGCATCCGAACGTGTCTAAACAGTGACAGTTCATAAAAAAACAAACAAACACTATTGAACGGACCCATTTATTGGAATTCCCAAGTTTAGACTGGAACATTCAAACCACTGCTCTTAAAAGATTGATTGTATAGATTTCATATGCCAGTCTGTGGTTTTAACTTCAGCAAAATTTTAAGAGATAGTAATTAGCTAAATCACCTTAAAAAAGAATTTAACAACTTACTAAATCGTTTAAAATTTTTTCCTTGAAAATTTGGGTGATTACTAAGGAAGTTATGTTGTTCATGGCGATTACAGAATCTGTTCAATGAGTTGCGGGTGAATTTAAAATGATTTCTTGACATTTTTATTGAGGCAGATTGTCACAATTGAATTTTGATCTCTCCAATAAACTACGCCTCCAATTATGTCTAAATGTACTAAGTTGATCACAGTATTTTTTTAATCCAGAAACCTTACCAAAACTTTTAAACTGCTGCTGTGCAACAGAATGGTCCCGCCACTGTTGGCATATGAATTCGAGACTTGGGTGCTTAGTAAAAGGTTTTTCGAACTCTTTGATTGGTGCGTTCGTGAAGAAGGTCTTGTGGAGAATTTTTGGCCCTTTATGTGGGGAAGGACGTTTCCTGAGACGCTACAATCAAGAACTGTATGCAATCTACTTCGAAGATAATATTGTGACAAAAATTAAGCTCTGTTGGGGCTGGACTCTAGCCGGCATGTAGTTTATAGAATCCGTTGAATGAGCTGCTGGTTAATTTAAAATGCTATTTTGGGATTTTTACTGTGGAGAAATTGTCACAATTGACTTTTAATCTTCCCTGTAAACTACGCCTCCAATTATCTCTAAATGTACTAAAGTTAATAACAAGAAAAAATTTTATTCAGTCGCAATAGATTGTGCCTACGCCCTTAGTTCTATGATTTTTTGAACACAGCCCTGATACAATTTCCCGAAATGAATTCTGAAACTGTTCAACGTTGCTAATAATGGAAAAATTTAATAATGCAACGATGTTGTGCAATAAAACTATGGTTCAAAACGGATGTTTTTGGTGTAAAAAATAACTTTATTAAAACAAGGAAAAATAAGTGCTGAAAAGAATTACCTCTCAATATTTCTGTTTTTAAATGACGGCATTTTTTTTTTTTTGTTGTTCCTTTTCATACACATTTATGGTCATAACGTCCAAATTACAAATACCACAAATGGTCTAGACCCTCATTTAACAGAGCTAGAAGAGACTCCTTTAAAATACTTCTAGATGCAAACTACATTCCATACTTTTTTTAAATAGTTCATATCTACAGTTAAACATTTTCTAGTAATCGCATGCAAATATAATTACAAATTACACTCCTCTAAAAGCCACTTTTAAACTTAGTCATGCATATTTTTACTCTTTTTCTTCCATAGGGCTTGTCTGGTTGTGTAAAAATAATAACTTTTTCCTACGTCAATGATTTTTTTTTATAATTAAGTGACTTGGATTGTAATTAGCAACAGATTATAAGATCCAACAAATACAACTGAAAAAACATCCAATAACAGGGCACCTAATTTCATAATTCCAATGCTTGTTGTATTTTTGTTAGTGTTTCTTTTATTATTTGCTATAATAACTTTAAGGCTGAAAAAATTGTCTAAGCCGTTCTATTTTTGGGTAAAACCCTAAATATTTACTAAACTTTTTTTTATACAAATCATTGTTTGATGAAACTCATTATGTATTATGTTATTAAAAATAACTTAAGTGTTTGAAAAAAAAAAAATGTATTTATTCATGATGATAAGAATTTTTAATAATTTTTTTTTTACATTACTTTAATTTTTCTGTTTTATATGCAAACATCATTAACTTTCTGAATCTAAGGTATTTTTTAAGTGGAAATTTGTTGGCGACAAGAAACGAGATTATTTTTGTCTTGAGTTTTATGCGAATTCAAACAGGTATTCAGTTTTTGATGTTAAAATGTTACTGATTTATTGTTTGGAATTTATTTATAAAGAATTTCGTGTGCAGATCTATAATAACTTTACTAGTCTTTTGTCTTTTATTCTAAACTAATTAAATCAACAATTTGCAAGTTTGGCTTTTGATTTGTTTATCCTTATTTTGTAGTAAAATTATTGTGTTAACAGAAAAGTATATATAATGCGTGCCAACGTTATTTTGCTGCCAAAGAATACATCTTTTTTATAAACTTAAAAGACGTAGAAATAGTAAAGTCTATAATGTGATTCTTAGGCAAGGACTTTGTCGACAAAAGGAAAATTATTGTTGCAGTTATTAAAACAACAAGGACCAATTTCTCTTATCACTGTTTCTTCCGACTAAGAAAGCATTTGAGCAATAAACCCACTTCTCAGTGAATAGTAGGTAAACCCTTAACCTTGATCATCCTAATAGCCTTTTCAGACGAAACCCAAAACCGAGTTTTCGGCAAAAAGTTTTCGAAAACCCGAAAATCGTTCACACCGTTCATTTTCATGTTTTCATTTGACATTTAAATTTGTTTAACACCGGCTGTCAAATCTTGTATTGATGAAAAAATTTGTAAGTAAAAAGTTATGACTGTTTCTTCTTCTCAAATTATTTGTGAAAATAAAATGAATTCTAACAACATTCTCCTAAGGATTTGTCTTTGCCGTCGCGGGGTTGAGAACATTCTGAACTATTTCGTGTAGGTCCTTATGGCCGGAGCAGAAAAAGGTCAATTCCTAGTTTCAGATTTGTACCAATATGTCACTCATCCAGATCACTGAAGCTGATGGGCTGCAATTTCTCCATGACTATCTCTTTTGCTTGTTCGAAGCACTGAGGATCTTCCTGGTATTGGCATCGCTGTCCATCAAGGGGCGATAGGCTACTGGAACAAAGATTCCCACATTGTGGAATGTTTTGGCGTACATTTTCCTAGCCCGCTGCGATTTCTCCACCAAAGATTTTCTTTCATACTTATTCTCCTCCACAAATGAACTTATCGCCTTTCGCATATCTCCCAAACTCTTTTGATTGAACGGAGTGACCGTAAAGTCTTCCTCCAGGTAGTAAGCGAAAGTGTCGAACATATTTGTGGCGACGAGTTCAAAGAACCATAACTTTGAAACGTCATTACGAGCTATGAGCAAGTCTTCCTCTTCCTTGGGGTCGTCACGCCAATAGACATAGTGAATCCCGATTCCTCGCTTAACAAAGAGCGTTTGAAACTCTGGAGGATCATGAAAGATCCGCCAGTGCCGCAAATAGTCACTGGGGCTTTTGTTCCCGACCTTGGAAAATTTTCCATATTCTGTTAATAAAAAACAAATAGCAATAATTCTTATTTTGTAAGGAAATTGTATAAATAATATTACTTACCATGATCAAATTTATTTCAAAATGAAATATACAACATACATCAGCTGTTTTGTTTACATTAATTTGAGTGCTGAATGTTTTGAAAGTTTTGTTTGTTTAGTTCAACTTTGAATTGCAACTAGTTTTCCAGAGGTTATATTTAGAACTTGTAGTTTACCAAAAATGTATGGAACAACTGGAGTTTTTGATGTAGGTTTTCGGCCAAAGCCGATAATTTCGCTAAAACCGGGTTTAGGACGTGGTGTGAAAAGCCTATTAATCCTCCTGTTTGTATAAAAGTATTTGGGGAAGTTTCCTTCTCCCATACATTGAGATACTTAAGTTTCCTTGGAAATTATTTTTGCTATCGGGACAAACATTTTTAGGAAAATTGAGCTATCATTGCATTGAATTTTGTTTCAAAGGAAATTCATTTAAGTGGAGATTCGCGATTGAAAAACAATTCCACGGGAACACAAAATTCCCAGGGAACACTAATTTTCAAGGCGATTCACACTAACCTAAGTTGCTTTGAGAAGCAGATACATAACCAGCTTTTTGGTTGTTAGAAGATTCAATGATGAAATGAGGAACGTTTATCTTATCAAATAGTTGAAGATTCATCGGTTGAGATTCAAGTGTCAGATATACAAGTGGGGTATAACGTAGTGACCTTAACCAAGTAAGCTGCGAACTGAGTGATTAAACCTAATCAGAGCTTTTTCGTGTAATTTGAAGTAATATAGAACACAATAGTTTAACACGAGTAGGTATACGGAAATTTGTTGAGGAACATAACATCTCAAATGGAAACCTGCAAGGGGATGATTTTGGTCTGCTTGCTCTTGAATATGGCGTTGGAAACAAACAAAATTCCGTTATCCAGATCAAGGAGGTGCCACAAAATATGGGGATGCACATTAGTGAAGGAAAAATAAGTACATGGCTGCGGAAGTCGACTAAGAGAGGAAAAATTGCTCAAACAATCAAGGCAGTGGAGCAGGAAAATGGTTCTGCCATTACTTCCGTATGGATCCAAGACCTTGTGTAGCAACTACGACCTGTAAGGTGCATTCGACAATAAATCATAGGTAGAATTCTTAACCCCTTATGTGAAGAAGAACGATTCCAGAGACACTACAATCATGAGCTGTATGCAATCTACCTGGAAGCAAATGTCTCGACAATAATTAAGCTCGTTAGCCGGACAAGAGCAACTAGCCCTTTTTATTTTTGACATGTAGAAACTATATGGCAAATATTGAATTCATAAACAAATTTGAACTTGAGACTTTATCAAACATGACATTACGATGGTACAGAAGTCGAGTCGAAAAAAGTGGATCTCCCGATTCCGTCCGTCTGTTTGTCTTGCATCGACCCTAAAAACCAAGCCATTCTGTCGATTGACTTCAAATTTGGAAATTAATATTTTAAGCCATCCGCTTAAGGATTTTTTTTTTCATATGTTGGCCAAAAATTAGAAATTCGAATTTTCTCAGTTTTTTTTTTAACTTGGCTTTCAAATAAAAAATATTTTTGTAATGAAGAGTACCCGTGGCATGATGGATAGTGCGTTTGACTGTCATGTCAGAGGTCTTGGGTTAGATCCATGCCTATACCATCTAAAGTTTTTTTTTCACGGGTAATGCCTCTTGCGAGGAATTGACAAAGGAATGAATGAAAGTTGTAAGTAGCGTTGCCAAACGTCTCGGTTTGCCCGGACCGTCCGTCCTGGTTTTAAGGCATACATTTTTCCCGGGTTTTTACTAAAAATCACAAAACATAATGCCCAATGCCCAATTAATCGCTACATTGTGATCTAACCTAACTTAACGAATAATTTATTTTGCAACCTCACAGCTGTCATTTAAATTGACAAAATATTATTTGAAGACCAATATTTGCAAATTGTGTTTGGATTCCGAAAGAGGTAAGTCGTATATTAATATTTATTATGTTGATATTCACCCAACAGCATTTTGCTTTTTAGATTGTCATGTGATAAAATTGTGAATATGATTGATTCATCATCAAGCGAATCTATTTCGGATTCTGAACCTGGTTCGAAAAGTGTTGTTCCCCAAAAGAAAAACAAACGGCTAACAGCTTATAGTAGTCAATTGAAAAGCAAATATACATGGTCCAGAGGAGTAAAAAAAAAGGAATTTTCTTGTAGTCACGGAGGAAAAAATTATTTAAAATCGCATAAGTGCTAACAAAGTCTCACGCTCATATCGTCCAGAACTTCAAAAAATCAAATGAGGTGGCGCAACAGTCCGTTGTGAACCAGGGCCTAGTGACTTACAACTCTCAACCATTCCTGTGTGCGAGTTCAGTTGTCAGGAATGGAAGGGACCTATAATTTTAGGCCGAATCCGAACGGCTAGTTTGAGAAAGCACTTTTTCATGACAAGAATTACGCTTGAAGGATTTGCCAATTCCTCGCAAGAGGCAGAACCCGGGAAAATAAATTTTTTTTAAATTAAGGTGGCACAGGCAGTGATTGAACCCAAGATCCCTTGCATAACAGTCCACCGCACTAACCATCATGCCACGGGTACTACAGAACTTAGCATCTTCAAATTTATTGAATTATTTTTTGACTCCGGGACAATCTACGGTGGATTTTGAAGAAAAGGTTATTATTGCTGCGCTGACATCTGCCTTTCACACTGTGAGGCACTCGTTGAGTTACAACAGTATGGATTGTGGACACAAATTATTGCCATATATTTTAAGTGATTCCAAAAAATAAGTTGTGGTAGAACTAAAGCAGAAGCTTTAGTGAAACAAGTCATTGCTAGGGAATCCATTAAAATAATTTTGAAAAAAAATCAAGACAACAAATTATATTTCTCGATTGCTACTGATGCAAGTAATAGAAAAAATCGAAAAATGTTTCCAAAATGCATTCGATTTTTCTGTGAAACGGGCGTAGAGAATCGTCTCCTGCTTTTTTAGAGAGCAACGATGAATCTGCAAATCAAGTGTTAAAAATGTTAGAGGATGTTCTAGAAAAAAGTGGTGACAATGCAAATGTAAGCTTTGGAAAAAACAATTCAATATTCACAATTTTAAAAGCAAAAAATGAAAATATTATATAGGCAGGCTGTCCAGGTCATATATATAACACAATGTTGCTAAATTTTTAACTGACAAACTAGAATACGATGTAGAAAGTTTTTACTGAAAGTATGCAGTTATTTCAATCGTTCGGCTAAAAGAAGGGCTGAACAGTTCGAAGCTTATGAAATGGAGTTTGAAGAAATACACAATTTTTTTCTTTGGGCCCAGCTGTTGAAAGATTACTGAAAACATAGCCTGCTCTTAAGTCCTCGTCTTATTGAGAAAGCTATTGAAACAGAGTGCGAAGAAAGAAAAATGCTTGCCTATTTATCATTTGTTCATATCGTGATGTTTTCGGTCGAAACAACAATGAAACAAATTGAATCAAATTCTTTCGCTATAATTGAAATGCATTTGAAAATACACGAAATTATAAGTGATAAGTTTTTCGGTAGCAGACTAAGATAATTTCTATCTGATTCCAGTTTGGATGTCAAAGAGCATTTGCAAAATGACTATAAGATTTTATGTTAATTCCATTGAATGCATAAAAAAACGGTATGACTTTTCAGATAATAATATTCTGTCCAAGCTTTCATTTTTAAATTTAAATGATTCCTTAAAATTCGAATATTTTGAAAGTGCTGTGCGCTTGCTCAATATTGATAAAATAGATGTGGATTCTTTTTATGAAGAACATCAAATCATCCGAATGTCATTAGAAGTTATTTTGGATCCAAAAGGTAAAGACCTCAACTCCTTATCAAAATGGAGCCAAATATTTAAAAGCTTTTCAATTGAGGAAATTCCAAATATATTCAAAATAATTTCCTTTGCCTTTAGTATTCCAAGCTCAAATTGTTTTGCTGAAAGAGTATTTTCGCAAATGGGTCTAATATGGACGGATATAAGAAATAAAAGCTCCCCTGAATTGATTAGAGGCGAATTACTTACAACCTTTAACTTCTACTTTACCTGTTCAGAATTTAACAATTACGTTATAATTAAATGTGCCAAAAGTTCCTTAAAATATTCTTAGTAATTTTGTCCAACATAACGTATTTATCTACATATGAATAATTTATGTACCCAGTTACAAAAAGACTGATCGTTTATGTAAAACTAAATTACACTATCTTATAATTTAAACTATAATAATAATAAAGTTATTTTTAAGTAAAAGAATTTATTTTTATGTTTCGTAAATGAATTTTATTTTATTATTAATATACCTATGCAAATATGCAACGTAAAGTTGAAAACTGTATTTTATTAGCTTTTAATAAAAGAAGTTATTTATTTCAATATAAATATACATGCATTTTTGATTTTTTCCAAGCCAAATGTTGAATTCCAGGTATTTCTAGAAGTTATTGGCAGCGAAAAATATGGCAGCGCTAGTTGTAAGTCACTATATGCTCTAGTTCTCAACGGACTGTTGCGCCACCCACTTTATTTATTTATATTTAGAGTTCTCCTCATAGAACCGTTATTTTGCTCTTAAGTTTTCTCAAAAACTAATCAACCGACTTCAATGATTTTTTTCTACTTAAGCTTTTATACCGTCTTAATAATATCTAATGATCAAAAATGTCATTGTTTTTATTTTTGATTTAAAAAAAAATATTAAACATTTCTTTTGAAATTCGTTATCTTGAAAATGGGTCATAGTTTTTTCACAATATTGAAATGTAAATTTTCACATCAGAATTTTGAAAAATTAAGAATTTTTTGAGAAATCAAATGGCATCTAAATTTTTGAAAACAAACTTTTTTACAAGTACATTTTTAAATCTTAAAACACAGGATATATTTTTAAACAAACTCTTTGGATACATGAGCAAGTTCGTGCTACCAAGTCGTGCATTTTATATTAGTACATTAAATGTACGCAACAGTTGGAGAGATGGCGTAGACCAGGACCCCCAGAGCCTATGGTGTGCGCAACTGAATGGCATTGGCTTAGCATAAATGGAATGCCCTGTTGAATGAGGTAAGGACTTCATGATGATAACGTATTTAAGAATAATGGATCTAGTGATGTGATGTAAGATTCTTGGATAAAGCTTATAACTAAGCAATTTGAATGAGTAAATTTTACTGTCTCCTTTGATAAGCTCTAAATTTAGGAGACTTGTTTAAGAAGTATAAAAAGGTCTCCCCACCACAGTTCAGCTTTTTCGGAATTTGGGAGAAGTCTTCTAAAATATTTTTAAAAAATAACTCATAAAAAAACCAGTTCTTTCAAATAACTCGTAAAGTTCAGTTTAGTAAGCTTTAGAAGATTGTTGTTCAATGAAAGACGCAACTAGCTTTTTCATAATTTCTAGATAGAAAAATGTTTGAGACTTTTCTTAAAAATAACTTTAAACTATTCTTTTTTAAAAACTAAAAGTTCTTTTAAAAAAATGTCTTTCTCAGAAACGTGTATTTGTTTTAAAGTCACACGACAAAAAAACAACTCCAAAAAATATGTAACTTCTGAAGTGCGTAAAACTTTTTGTAATTTCTTGTACTTATTTACCAGGGAACGAAAATAAAAACAGAAACAACTTACGAAGTTCAAGTAAACATATAAAATGTGAAAACAAATATGTAAATAAAAAAACTTTTAAATGTAATAATTGAAACAGATGTCTTTCACAAATAAAAGTTGTTCTTACTTTTTTTTTGTTGCTCAGGTCTCTGGTTCATTATGCTTATAGCGAATTTAATTTCTAACGACAAATTAGTACTTAATTATAACTTAAAATGAAGTCATGTATAATAACTATGCATATTTATTTAGCTCGTTGATCACAAATAATGAAAAAGTATACAGAAATATTATTGAATTTGTGTTTTCAAAATTCTTAGTATTTGATATTTACATAGTTGCTTAAAAGCTGTTGTTAACAAGAAAGAACTCAAAGGTTGAAATCATTGGTTCTGTCAAAATGTAAACATCAAATATTGTTTTTAAAATCCAGGAAGTCGTTTTTTAAAACAAAAACAAAACAAATGTATTCCTGTGTCTACAAAAAATTGTAATGAAAACAACAGACGTCGTTATAATGGAAAGCTCACCAAAAAGAAACCAATATTTATTTTTAAACCAACTACTTCATCATTATCAAGACTCAATTCATCTATAGATAAACCTCTTTAGTCAGCCTTACCTACTTATCTTCATAAGTTATAAAACGCCAAATCTTATCCTAAGCCTTCACATCATAACATCAGACGCAAGCCTTCCATTGCTAATTTTAAACGGCCACTATTGTATACCCACCCATACACCCCACCATCATCAATTCAACACTCTATCTCTAATTGAACCAGTTTTCGAATTCACGGCGAATTCAAAAAATGAAAATACCACATTCACACTGAGTCTGGGAATCTTCCACTGCTGATTAGTGCCATTACACTATGTGATAAAAATAAACAAATACAAAATATAAGAAAAAATAAACAAGTACATTGTTGGCGCTGTTGTTTAATGGGCCACAGCACATCTTATCATCAATGCCGTGCTGGTGGTTACGCGACGCGCTGCTGGGGCATGTGACTCCCAGTCCCAGAGCCACCCGTTCGTGCTCCAAAGAAAAAAATTAACAACAAAAAAAGAGAGAGGGGATCAGACGACGTGATGCCGTTCGAGCACGTTTTTGTTTACTTTGGTGAATAATATTAAACTTGCTTGAGGTACAAAATAAAGACAACAACAACGAAAAACACAACAATAAAAACAAAATTAGGAAAAAAACAACATTTATAACTTTTACAAACAAAATAGATAAATACAACTAAAAATTCAAAAATATTAAATAAGTGCTGTTGTGGCATAAAACAAAATAAAAATTAAAAACAAAAATTTTGCTGTATCGTACTTTTATTTTCTGACATTAGCTACATAAATGTTCTGACGGATTGTGTTATTTATCTCTATTTTTATATATCTATAGCTATTTCACGTGAAATTCGTTATCGTGGAAACAGAAGGTCGTGTGTTGTTGACAACGAAAACTGACAAGTGTCTGCTTTCCGCTGCGATAATGTTTAAGAACGAGTAAATGTGACAGTGACAGAAAGAGGTTATTTTTATACTTCATTCCAACAACACTATTCCGATTTTTAGAGCAAACGGAAGAATGGTTTGGTATTTTTGATCGTTTTTTAACAGATAATAAAATTGGATACTTCAAAAAAAAAGACCAAACGATAACCCTATCCCCTATATTTCTCTATTTGTGATAACAACAACTCAAGACAGCGTAGCGTAGAAAAAAAGATGATCGTAAAAAGTATTGTGGAAACTTTTGACCTTAACTTATTGATCTAATTTTAAAATGTCACGAGTTCTTTGCGGAAGTTGTGTCTGTTGTTGAGTTTTTGCGAGTTAAATTGTTGTCTGGCCAATAATTGAGTTGTAAATAGTATTTTTTCTTTTCGTGAGAATGATAATAATAATAATTGAATAAATGTTTGGCAATGACGCACTTACTTAGACAATTTTTAGTGACATTCCTAAACTATAATATAAATAGGTTCTTGTCTCATAATAATAAATTTAAGTGCTTGTAAATAAATAAATTGTGCTATGTAATATTTGTAATACGGTCTTTTCTTCGTTGTCATTTAAAATAACAATTATCGTTAGAAATAAATATGTCAAGAATCGGTTAGTTTTAGATGCTGGTGTTGTAAAATAAAATTAAACATAATTCCTTAAAATTAACTCATTTATAAAGTAAGGGGGAATGTCTGTTATAAAGGGTGATTTTTTTGAGGTTAGGATTTTAATGCATTAGTATTTGACAGATCACGCTGGATTTCAGACATGGTGTCAAAGAGAAAGATGCTCAGTATGCTTTGACATTTCATTATGAATAGACTTACTAACGAGCAACGCTTGCAAATCATTGAATTTTATTACCAAAATCAGTGTTCGGTTCGAAATGTGTTTCGCGCTTTACGTCCGATTTATGGTCTACATAATCGACCAAGTGAGTAAACAATTAATGCGATTGTGACCAAGTTTCGCACTCAGTTTACTTCATTGGACATTAAACCAGCCACACGAATGCGTACAGTGCGTACAGAAGAGAATATTGCGTCTGTTTCTGAGAGTGTTGCTGAAGACCGTGAAATGTCGATTCGTCGCCGTTCGCAGCATTTGGGTTTGTGTTATTCGACCACATGGAAGATTTTACGCAAAGATTTTGGTTTAAAACCGTATAAAATACAGCTCGTGCAAGAACTGAAGCCGAACGATCTGCCACAACGTCGAATTTTCAGTGAATGGGCCCTAGAAAAGTTGGCAGAAAATCCGCTTTTTTATCGACAAATTTTGTTCAGCGATGAGGCTCATTTCTGGTTGAATGGCTAGGTAAATAAGCAAAATTGCCGCATTTTGAGTGAAGAGCAACCAGAAGCTGTCCAAGAACTGCCCATACATCCCGAAAAATGCACTGTTTGGTGTGGTTTGTACGCTGGTGGAATCATTGGACCGTATTTTTTCAAAGATGCTGTTGGACGCAACGTTACGGTGAATGGCGATCGCTATCGTTCAATGCTAACAAACTTTTTGTTGCCAAAAATGGAAGAACTGAACTTGGTTGACATGTGGTTTCAACAAGATGGCGCTACATGCCACACAGCTCGCGATTCTATGGCCATTTTGAGGGAAAACTTCGGAGAACAATTCATCTCAAGGAATGGACCTAAGACGCAGCCGCGGTCAACATTTAAATGAAATTATCTTCAAAAAGTAAATGTCATGGACCAATCTAACGTTTCAAATAAAGAATCGATGAGATTTTGCAAATTTTATGCGTTTTTTTTTTTAAAAAAGTTCTCAAGCTCTTAAAAAATCACCGTTTATGTCATTGACAGCATTTTATGTAATTTAGCTGTCATTTGCTTAAAAACGATTGCAATTGTAACTTTTTTTTAACTTTGATGTTTCAAAGCTCTGATTTTAAACAATTCGATCTCTTCCATAATCTTTTCAATCGGGGAACAATCAAAAATGACGTTTAAATTACTATACAGTCACCGAATTTACATTGCTGTCAAAAAATTGAGAATTTTCTTCATTTTTTATTGTTTTCACTTAAAAGCTAAACAAACAGTAAAAAGTTCTTGAATTAACTTATAAAAATATAAGAGCGTTCCCCTTGTACATTGAGTTAACAGCATATACAATAAACATACTTACATAATTTAAGTGGTTATAAATATAAAATTTATATTATAAGTCCAACTTAACGTGTGCATATTTTGAACGAAATTGCGTATTTAAGTTTTGGGATGGGATCTCGCTCGCTAATACCTTCAGGTGCTCCTGAAGAAATTGCCATGCTACACCCCATCATTGCGCCAAAGATGCAATTTCTTATAATGTTGGCACCGAACCGTATTATTGGGCTTGAGCGATATGAAAAAAAAACACAGTTGCCCTAAAAAAAGGGTCAAATCGGGAAAGTATTTATTTTTGGAGGTTTTTATATTTAAAGCGACTTCTTATTATAAAAAAGATCAAATGATCACCTGTATTGTGTGTGTTGTACGCTGCGCATGTTAAGATTTGCGTGGTCTGTCGCCCCAGAGAAATTCAATTAGAAATACCAACTGTGCCAACAAGAACAGTCCCAGAACGGCACAGCACAGCCCATACCAAAAGATCATAGAGGTGGAAAGTGCACCATACAGAAAAAGAAAAGAAAAAGTCTCAAACAAAAAACAGAGGCCTGCCTCAGGTGGGGCTTTACATGACGGGCGGCTTGTGTAACATCAAATTGGAACACGCTGCCAAAAGAGTTATTCGAGGTAGCTTCCAGGACATTATGCTTATACATTTCAACCGTCGCGTTGACTTGCTGTACTGCCATACTCCTGCCACACCCTTTCATCCCATGGATCAGTATTCCATATACTTGTGTTGGTCGATCCATGATTCTACCATTAAATCTGACCTGCTTGGGAATATCTTGATTTTACGCTCTCCATCCATACCATTGGGCCAGCAGAGGAATTAACGAAACATTTTTTCTGCGTTTGTAATTGGACGTTAAAAATTGCAGCAGTAAGATGCATTCACATTACATTATTATTTTTTTATTTTTTTTTTCTTATGCTCATTTTACTCTCGGACAGCAGCATTATACTGAACAACCGAAACAGCCGCCAAATAGTGGTGTAATGCTGTTTCCTCAGATATTCGGCGTCCATCCGTGGATTCATGTATAATTTCGGAATTTCATTTCGTGCATCTTGGTTTTTTTTATGGCTTTTTCGCTGAATTTACGCATCAGTGGCGTATGGTCGTGTCGTAATTTTAATCCGTTTTCGATCGAAGATAACCGAATCTGAACTCAGCACATACACAATGAATTTGGGGAGAAACTTTGTTTATTTTTGTTTTTGTTTTTGTTTTTTGAAAGCCCATATTACCGATTTGCATTGAATTTCAAAAAAAAAAAAAAAACGTACAAAAAAACTGAATAAGCAGTTTTGTGTTCCTGGTTCATGTGATTATTTGGCACCAAGTGCGCCTTTGGAGGTTTATATGTTTCGACACAAATGGATTTTGGGGACGAGTTGAGTTTAAAGTTTTTTTATTCTTCTCTTGTTCTTCGCTTTGTTGAAAGTACCACACTATGGCTTCACATCAGGAAGGTCATTGAAGGGTCATGAAATTATAAAATATCCCTCTTAAAGCTGGTACTAGCAGAGTATTAAGATTGATAGTTGTTTTCATGGAAGTAATGCCAATTTATCCATCCTTACCCACTCTTAATTCCTTTATTCAAATTATATCCGGCGGAAAAAGAAACTAGATGACTCACGTTGGGCGCCATATAAGTATTTGAAGTAGTTTAGTGTACCAAAATCACTTGGGGTTGGAAAAAATTCATCAATTTTCATTAAGCCCAACCCTATATTCTTCTCCAATACTCGATAACTACAAAAATATATATTAACCAAATTTAATTTTCCAATGAATGAAGATGAAAATCACTTAAATGGCATCACTGATCACAAAAAACCTGCAAGATTTTAAATTTTGTATCGAACCACTGCATGCACTCGTAAGCACATATAATGTTATGTTGGTGTATATGTACTATACATATACATAATAGACGTCGATCTTTACAGGTTCATGCAACCGGCACGCTTATATGTGAAGCGCCAAAGCCAAATAGAAATTAGAATATCTACTTGGAAAAAAATAAGACTATTAATAAAAAGATATCGGTCGGTTGCATTCGGATACATTCGGTTGCCTCACACCGCACTCGACTGACCGCGCGTGTAGCACTGCTACACACCAAATTCGGCAGAGTGTGTAACCGGCTTTTTCAACTCAGCCAACGATTGCGACTCTGTGATGCTTTGCGAGTTACATTATGCCTTTGTTTGATTCACTTCGCGCCCCCTCTTTTATATATAAACGAAGACCGTAAATTGGATGGATCATAGAAATGTGGAAGAATATACCTATGCCATGAGGTGGAGGTATATGTAGAGAAGACGAGATGGGTCTCACATCAGATCACGTGGTGGTGATTCATCCAGTCTTCGGTTTTGGTTAAGTGAGCTGCGCGGCGTGGCGCGGTATTTGATGTTTAATCTTTCGCATCAGCGATGTTTTGTAAATGGCACAAAATCATGGATTGCATGAGAATCTGTTTTTATTCAAAAATCGCCAATTGAGAATTATTGCAAAAAGAATTATACTCCAAGATTTCGAAAAACTTCAAACCTGCAAGTGGTTTTAAAGACTACCTGTTGCCCGCCCGCTTTGATGGTTCTAGCTCGAGACATCCAAGATATAATCCAAGTTAGGTCTTGTAGCTTCAATTGAGGTCTGGAAATATCGAGGGAGGTCTTGAAATTCCAAAACTTACCTTTAAAATCCGGAAATCCGGATATTCAAAGGGAGTTCTTGAATATTTTGCTAAACTTTCTTAAGATCTCTTTATACAAAATGTATTTGAAAATTAATTTTCTTCATTTAATTAATTGTGTATTTTCTTGATTTCTCAAATTAGCCGATCGGATTGGGCATACAATTGTAGATCCCTCCATCCCTGACGTAGGTCGTTTACAGAAATGGTTAAGAGTTGTAAATTACTAGGCCCTTTCTCTCTATCGACTCTTGTGCCATCTAAGTTTTTAGTACAAATTTGTCAGTTCATCGAAATCGGCATAGACGTTCTTGACTTATAAGCGTACACTCTCCTTAATATAATCATATATAGAGGTTCTAGTTGGTTCCAGTGTGATAGTCTTCGATTTTAATTGAAAATGTAATTTCGAAAAGGGCACATGTCGTATATTTTGTCAAATAGGGTTTTGTATACCATTGTGACGTAAATGCTTGATTGATCAGGAGATTTTCATGTCCCCTTGTGGATATCAAGATGTGTAAACTGCATACTAGCTACCAGAACGTCTCGCCCCATAGCGAAATCGATCAGCCTGCATCCGTTGTCGGAGTCGATGTCGTGCAGGCTGTATCTCCCGATTGTGCCACCAAAGGTGTCATCTCTTCCTAGCTTGGCGTTAAAATCTCCTAAGACAATTTAAGGGCATTGCTCATAAGTCTTGTCCAAGAGCTCGAGGAATATGTCTTTGGTGTCTTCATCTTTCTCCTCTCTTGGGGCATGCGCGCATATTAAGCTTAAGTTGGCGAATTTAGCCTTGATGCGGATTGTCGTGATGCGCTCGTTCACACTGTTGAAACTCAAGACTGTTTGCCTGAGTCTAGTTCCAACAACAAATCCACACCCAAATAGACGCTGTCTTTGTAATCGGTAGAAGTTGCCGTAGTATACATCGCAGTCTTTTAGTTTTCGTTTGCCCGGTCCATCCCATTGCACTTCTTGGATGGCAGTAATATCTGCCTTGCAGAAGTTTAGGGCTTCTGCTAAATGTTCGGCTGCACGTGGTCTGTTAAGGGACCTTACATTCCACGTACAGATTTGGAGTTCGTTTGCTTGGGTTGTCAACAGTGAATCCATCCGTATCCGAGGCTTGTTGGTGCTTCGCAACTAATGTATTTTTTACGTGGTCAGGAAATCACCCCGACGGCACAACCAGTAACCTGGAGGGCCAGGTGCTTAGTATAACTCCAAGGACGGGGAGCCGGATAAACCGCTCCTTATAGGCCTAGGCTCCGAATAAGTCGTAGAAGCCCTATAAGATGTTCACTAAGAAGTTCAAGCTTACTGAAACTTTACGGCACCGTTGATTTCATCTCGAGAATTCGTCCGCAGGATAAGCATATGTGCCTTAGTGGAAACACCGCCCCCCCTTCCTCTCAAGTTTGCTGCCGCCAACAACTTTCCACTGGGGTTAGAACCCAATCTCCAGTTAAGGTACTAGGCACCCGATGTTCACCGCGGGGAGGTGAGAGTAGAAGTTGATAGACTACCATATAGCATAAATGAATTGATGGTTGCATTTAATACTTTACATTTCGTGGCATTGCAAACGTTTGTATTTCCGAAGAATTTCGGCCACATTATGTTGAGTGCTAGTTTAGCTTCGCTGAATTTTTCTTTTGCATGTTTTGAGAAGTTTAAATTGTATGTTATTAAAACACCTAGATATTTAAATTCATTTACTGTTTCGAGGCGCTTGTTGCCAATCTTCCAAACTTCCTCTGGTCTTCTTCTGCTCATTCGTTTTTCAAAAATCGTAACCTTTTCGAAGGGAATTTAAAATGAAGATTCCTCTATAGTTTTTGGCAAGATTTGGGTAGCCCTTTTTTTTCGAATAACATTTATAACAGCTTTCGTAAAATTCGGGGGTACATAACTGTTCTCATATAGTGAGTTGTAAGGTCGAGGATATATTCTTTTAATTCTCTATTACTGTATTTGAAAAATTCAACAGGAACTCCATCAATACCAAAAGCTTTATTGTTTTTTAATTGTTGCAAAGTAAAATCAAGTTCCTTTGGTGTTATATGAGCATCATTTTCGTCAACTTTAGTATTTGGAAGAGCGAAGCTGAAAGTATAAACATTATTTTCGGACGACAGTAGAATTTTAAAATGAGCAGCTAGAGTTTCAGCGTCAAGAGTTTTCTTCGTACTTCTTTTCCCATCGGTTACTTATTCTACAACATTCCAAAATTAGAGGTTTTTGAAGAGAAGCATATTTGAAGCTCTCAATAATTTAAGGTACTTAAACGATTTTACTCTATTTCAAAAACATTATTCTTCGTTGTATAAAATAATTTTGGAGATAAAATCATTTTTTGTTAGTAAAATATTCGAGGTGACAAACATTTTTTTTCAGTTTTTTTTTTTTGATTTATAAAAAAACAACATTCCTTGGAATTTTTTCGAAAAATTTATTTGTTTGGTAACAAGTTTTGGTATATAATATAAAATGTATTTAAAGTCGCTTGATTTATTGGTGCGTGAGATATTTCGGGTTAACCGAAAATTTCACCTTTTTTAAATTGCTATTGTAAAAAAAACACACACGCAATTTTTTGAAAGTCCTTTCTGCATTATTATCTGTTAATCAACATTTATTTGAAGTCTATATCTCTACTAGTTCTTGAGCTATGGACGACGAAATAACTTCGTGTACACACGCAAGCTGAGACATTTCTCTAAGAATCTTTTACTTCGACTCTAGAAACGTCGATAAATGTCAAAATTTAAATTCGACAAATCAGACCGATTACAATAACTTCCCATGGGAAGTTAATAAACTGAGCTAAACTCAGCCCAAACGATTGAAAAAGTATACAATTTCTCAGTTTCGTTAAGTTTCTGGCACAGTTTGATAATTGGTTTCGTTCATTATTACCGCAAAAATTCAATCCATTAAGGTTGCCAATTTAATTAGTTAAGTATAAGACATTTAAGCAAGAATTTGACATTTATATTCATTTTGACAGGAACAATTCTTTAATGTCAAAATTGTATTAATTTTGACAGGAACAGTTCTCTTATGTCAAAATTTCTCCTATAAAACTCCACATCCATAGTAATTTTTATATTTTCACCTTCAAGTTGAAATCTATTCAAATATTAAATCCGCAGAACATTTTATTTTTGATAAGATCTTCATTTTTTCTTCATCTAATTTCAAGTCATATTTTTTAGGATTTATTTTGTCAACGCCCAAGACAACGATAACAAAAATTCTATAGCCAACAATTTGTGTACGTTAACTCTTGTGTATGACATGACATGGAATGTTAGGAACACGTCATAAATCAGAGAAATATGTGCTCGCTTACAATTGAGAATGTGATGGACCCTAGATAAAAATGCGTGTGCGATGTGTTCGTTGTATAAAAAGAACCATTAAATGGCCTGTCATCGTTTTGTGGTTGTCCGTAGTCGGTCTGGCGGGCGGTTGTCATTACTCGTTTGGTTGGTTTGTCATTGTTAACAGAGATAGAGACCACCACGTGCGTCGTCGTCGTAGTCGGTCGTCAAATCAAAGTTGAATTGAATTCATTTTTGTTGTTGTTATTATGGAGAAGGATCTCGTCATCTCGACAACATAATCTAGGATTTTAGAAATAGAATATTTTTCACGATTTCATTATCAAAGTTACATCATTTATCTGACCTTTTGTATTTTTTGTTATTGTTGAAATGATTGAAAAATGCAGCATTTGAGAAGTTGAGAAGATCTTTAAGGGGTTATCGTTTGATATTCTGAATAAAATATTTTGAAATCAGACATTTTTGAAATTTTAGCTAAGCTGTTTTAAAAAGGTTTTGTTGTGGGTTGTTCCTTGTACGATTTAATTTTTTACTAATAAAGGTTTACTTGAAAGGTATTTTGTTATTTTTACAAATTTTCTACCTTTGATGTGAGATGTATTGCGGATATGTAAGAAACGCCCAAGAAATAAAATAATGACTCACTGACATTTTTTTCCGAACTACGTTTTCGTTGGCGTTTTACAATTTAAAAAAAAAATACTATAGGGATGACAGTATAGATGTAGATCTAAGAACTTTATTATTGTGTTGCACAATGTTGACATATCGAGGGATCTATTGTAAAACATACCGAAACGGTATTTTTTATAAGACCACCCACATTCATAAGTATATCTTCGAGGAAGAATGACTTATTTTCCTGGATTAGCACAAAAAGTCTATAATAATTGAAGTTAAAGACGCAATAGCTGTCAAAACATTGAATGCACAGTGAGTTGTTGCTTTATGCGGAAGTTGACGATATTGCCAACTTTCTTTTTCTTAATTTTGAACAATAGGTACAAGTTTTTAAATTGGAACATCAGTACTTTTAGAGAACTATCAGTTAGCATTTTCTGCATTTACATACTAACTAGTGAGACTCAGCCCTAAGCCAAAAACCGTTGTAATCATGGAGACCATTCAAAAATTACGTATTTCATATTAACCAAGGCCAGGTGGAAACTTCTACATCATAAAAAAAACTAAGGGGTTTTTCAATAAGAGCGGGTAGATGTTGAAATGGAATAAAACAAGCTGTGTGTGAGGTATTAACAAATTTTGTATTTAAAAGGCGCCTCGGCTTCTTCCGTGGTACGGATCAAAGTGATCCAATTTTCAATGAACCTTCCATATAGATCCGGCTGAATTTGAGCAATGCTCTGTGTGATATGTTCACCTTTGGGGCATCGGTGGATTGTGGTTCACTTGCATGGACCTGCAACTTCAAGAAATCGCACAGGAAAAGTCTAGTGGGTTCAAATCAAATGAACTTGGTGGCATATTCATATCATTACTTCGTGAGATAACCTAACCCTCAAATCGTTCATGCAAAATGTCAATCGTGGAGTTTGCTGTGCGGCACTTATTGCCTCGCGTGGGTTGCTGTCTTCGCATATACATACGTCAATTTTGCTTTCTACCGGAAAATGGGCGCAATGTGCCCAACGTTTGCGTTAACGGACACTCTTTTTGATAATAAAGTTTTATCATTTGAACGTCCCATTCAATCGTGTAACTTGCAATGATGATTTGACATAACCAACTAAATGATAAACAAAAGGCTTGACAGCTGTCACCAAAACAAAATGGCCGCTATAACACAAATATAAGCTGACAAAGCAGGGACAAATTTGGTAAAATACTCGAAGAATTAATAAAAGTGAGTATACGCCTCAATGTACCATTAGTTTATTTATATTTTTTAAGTCAATTCTCGAACAATTGATGTCAAACAAGGTTCCAGGCAAGGTGATGCATTGTCTTGTAATTTTCTTAATAAAATCCTTAAAAAAATAGGGCAGAGCCCCAACGTCAAAAACAGATTTTGGTCTAATTAATTGACAAAATCGGATAAAAGCACCTTGGGTTGTTTCGAGACAAAAGCTCTTCGCGTTATAAAAACATAGATTCCTTAAAAGAAAGTCCTTGAATCCATACCCACATAACAGCGCAGCAGAAGAGGGCCGCAGATCAGGTTAAGCTCATAAGTGAAAAAAACACTTCTTTTATTTTGGAGTGCTCACTGCTCAACTTATGACTTCTAGCTAGGGACCGAGCTAGAAGGAGAAGTTTGTTGTATGTGGCCCTAGGTTATAAACAGGGCTATAACACCACCTTTTTAATATATTTTATACGCACTCGAGAGGTTATGAATACTCTAAAAATGATTAAACACCCTTAATTTAATTAAACATAGTGCGAGCAGTTAAGAAAGGACAATAGGATTAGAAAGAAGAAATCGATAAAAAGATTTTTAGAGAGATGTTTATGCGTGTGATGTTTGTCCGTACGTCCGTACTTTCGCGTTTTTTCGTCATCCATGGCTACGGTGACCATCCGTTCATTTTTATAATGAACAGTTTGGTTTGAAGAAAATGTTCATTATGAATTTTTTGTGTCGGAAAACATAAAAATCTTCATTATTTTAGAAATTGCTCATTAATTGTTCATTATTTTATGACTTTTTTATTTAAGGAAAGCCTAAGCATGAAAACCATTAAATGTTCAATAAAAACGTACCCTTACATCATAATTCGTAATCTTTCTTTTTCGGAACACTTCCTTCTTTCCCAATTACAAAAAATTGATCATATTATACATCCTTACATACAGGGAAGAGAAACTAGTACTCTCACACTTGCGTGACACAGTGAATATGAATGAAACTCATCTTTTTTTTGCATTTGGACCAGTTATGACATTTTCCAAAAGTAATTTCGAGAGTCCACTCCGAATGTTGGAATCATTGCATTGTTGAAAAATCCAAAAATAAATGAAGAGCATAGCACTCTTTCCTGAGACAAAGTGGAGTTAAGTTTAATATATATTATGAAAAAGGGAAGCAATACTTCATAAATGACACTGATGTTTTTGACGATTTTTCATTGGTAAAAAATTATGTTTTTTTCAAAAAAAAAAGATTGAAGGAAAGGAGACCAAATAAGTGCTGAAGATAGGCGGGTCGAAATTTTCATTTTTTTCAATAAAAAAATGATAGAGTATGAAAACATTTCAAAAATCGTAGAGATTTGTTTATGCCTTCCTGAGTCTAATGTCCGTGCACAGACAGTTTTCTCCATTTTAAACAATGTATGGACAAACGAAAAAACAATATGAAAATTGAAACAATCAGGTCTATTTTAATTTGCAATTGCAATTATTATAATTTAAAAATTATTTGAAAGGATTGTCAGAATTAATTTAAAAAATTATTCTTTCGAAAAGGTCTTATTTTAACAATATTAATATATTTTAATTCGATGTCAAAGTTGTTTGATTGTTTTTTTTTGTTGTTGTTAATAGGTTAAAGACTGAAGGACTCTGTGTTATTTCTATGTTTGTTTTGGTTATTATCGATAAATGTTTTTTTTTTTTTTGTTTATTTTATAAATTTACCTAATAATTAGATATTTATTAATTTATTTAATAAATTAGATGCCGCAACAAGTCCGTATAGAAAACCAGGACCTAGTGAATTACAAGTCTCAACCATTCCTGTATGCGAGTAATTTCAGGGATGAAGGGGACCTACAGTTTATATGCCGAATCCGAACGGCTAATTTGAGAAAACACTTTTTCATGACAAGAATTACTCTTGGAGAATTTTTCATTTTCTCGCAAGAGCCGTCCCCGTGAAAAAAAAAACTTCAGGTGGCACAGGCAGCCCAAGACCTTTCTCAAAGCAATCCAACGCTCTAACCATCATGTCACGGTTTCTACAATTTATTTGTTTTATATTATATTTATTTACAATTTTTTATGAAATACAAAAAAATCTTGAAAACTGGTCAACATTTTTTTATTTTTTTGGGTACTGTTCATTATTTTGTTTCGGAAAATATGGTCACCGTATCCATGGCTCAAAAACCAGTAAAGATATTGACTTCAAATAAATGTTGTCATACAGATAATAACGCAGAAAGATGCAGAGAGGACTCTAAAAAAAATTGGGGGGGTTTTGAAAATGTTGGTTTACCCAAAAAATATCTCACGAATCAATTATTCTATCGAGTTGAATTAATCTTTAAATTATTTATTTTGACGTGATTTTTTTCCAAACAAGTATATTTTTGGAAAAAATCCAACAAACAGTTTTTTTATAATAAAAACAGCTTTTAAAAAAATTTGTTACTTTGAATATTTTACGAACAAACAATGATTTCATCTCCAAAATAATTGTATGCAACGAAGAATAACATTTTTGATATCTGGTAAAATTTTTACAAAAATCGAACTTTGTATAGAAAATGAAAACTTTAAAAAAAAATTACTAAAATTTCGTAAAAATTGATTTTCGAATCAAATCTTTTCAAAAATTCTAGATTTTAACTTAAAGTTGTATTTTTTTATAAAAAAAATATTGTTTTTAACATTCGGTAAAATTTTGAGAAAAATCGAACTGACAGTTTTTTAACAAGAAATAAAACATAAAAAAATAATTCTAAGACTTAGTACAAATTTACTTTGGACTCAAATATCTTTTCAAAAATTAAAAATAGTGGCTTTAAAATAATTGTATCTCACAGAAAATATTATTTTCGACATTCAGTAATTTTTTTTATCAAAATCCAAAGGTCAGTTTTTTTTCATACAAAATTCAAATCTACACAAAATACAATTTATATTTGTTTATGTAAGAAATAAAAACTTTTAAACTAAAATTTATAAGAATTGGTGTTGGACTAAAAATCTCGTTAGCAAAAATAAATTTTGAAACCAAACTATTTCATCAAATAGAAAATATTATTAGTAATTTTTAAATCTTTTAGAATAATTCAACTAACAACTTTTTTAACTAAACACGAAAACCTACAAACCTTTTAAAAGACAAATTGAAAGACAGGATGGGAAGATATCAGTGTGAGCCGCATTTCAGTCTTTTTTTATAATTCTATTCAAAAGACTCAAGAAAGTTATAAGACTCAAGAAAGAATTAGATCCCAATTTTGGTCGAAAAGTCATCCTTAGCGATGCGGCCCATCCTTGGATGAAACGTAAGATTGGCCGATTCGGGAAGAACGCCCATGCACGTGAGATTCATGAGGATCCAATGCATTGCATTTTATAGCCAGATTAGAATGGGTAAAAAACTTCTTGCATCGTCGGAAAAAAGCTAAACAGTTACGATGTCTAATATGTGATCACTCCATAAAAAGTGGTTTGTGATGCCCAAATCTAGAAGTGAAAGCTGTTCAATCTCCTTTATGCAAGTACCACGCATGGATATAAGCATTGTGGGAGGGTTATGCTTTTGGGATAGTAGACTGCATTTAGCTTTCGAAGCATCAAATTCTACACGGTTTTTGAGGTAAGTTACCTAATTTTGTTTCAATTAATATTATTCATGTAATGTAGTACCCGTGGCATGATGGTTAATGCGTTGGACTGTCATGCCAGAGGTCTTGGGTTCGATCCCTGCCTATGCCATCTAAAGTCTTTTCACGGGTACTGCCTCTTGCGATTAATTCACAAATTCTCCAAGAGTAACTCTTGTCATGAAAAAGTGCTTTCTCAAATCAGCCGTTCGAATTCGGCATATAAATTGTAGGTCCCCTATATTCCTGACAACCATTACTCGCACACAGGAATGGTTGAGAGTTGTAAGTCACTAGGTCCTAGTTCACAACGGACTGTTGCGCCACCCAATGTATGTATGTATGTAATATTATTCAATATTGTTCGTATTTCAATAACCAATTTTATCTAAATTAAGCCAAGTAAGAACCTTCTCTTAATTCTTATTTTACTTGCCACTCTCAGGTCGGTCAATCTATAAAGTAGTAAGTTTAGACATAAATAAAATCAAACAACAATTTAATTTTATAATATTTTGCGGTTTAACAATAAAAAAACAATAACTAACTAAAAAAAAACTAAAAAAAAAAAGTATACATATTTTATTACGGATAATAATAAAAGAAAACAAAAACTGCATTATTATGGAGCCCGCTTCATATACGAGTATCTACCAAAGCGTAGAGCGGCAGCCTTTGACGTGGTTTGTCTGGTTCACGCTGATGCACACTTTCAATGTTCCATCGACAGGCTCCCAGATCTCAGATCCCAGAGATGCAGTTGTTGCGAAAATAAATTGCAATTTTTATTTTTGTTTTGTTTTTGTCTTCTTGTTTTAGATCGGCATTTTGCAAATCAAAGATTCGTGTGGTATCTACATACCATACAGTAGTAGTTGGTACAGTGTGTTGTTCGGACGTGAGACTAGAGGGCTTGACTTGGCTCTATATAGGACTGCCGCTAAAGGCCCATTGGCCATTGGGCTACTATACGTATAGCACCACCATCGCCGCCGTGCGTCGTATGGGCCTCATTATTAAGTAATCCTACCATTCGACCAACAAACCATACATACACTCAAGCGTGTCATATCACTGACTTCTGTTACGCAGCAGTGTAAAATTACACATTCTGCAACTAAGTCTCCGCCTGATACAGCACAAATATCGGACGGGACGAAAATTGGCTACATGTTGAGTTCTTCTTCTTGTATGCAACATCAAGGATCGCTGCATTGCATTCCGCGTCTCATTAACACTCCTTCGTAATATTTCACACATAATTGCGCATCCATATAGCAACAGTTTTAGGTTAAAAAGAATCGCACAAAGCTCGGATGTTATAGGAAGGATATGTATTGTGCATAGGGCATACAATACTCGTATATAGAAGAATAAGACACAGTGTGAAATTCGATGCTTAACTCTGCTGCCGTCCATTGGTCGCCCAATTAGTTTCATAAAAAGTAGGCACAATTCTGAAGGCTGATTTTTGTTCTTTTATTTTTCTTTACTTTATTTTTACTCTGAAATTATTCAGTGGGAATCTTAAAGTAGCAATTAGCACTCTTGTAGTTGCGAAAAGATTTTTTGTTTGGATTTTTTCGCAAATTGAACAAAGAATTTAACATGAAAACTAAAGTGAAGTACAGCGCGGTTTTCGTTGCGTGCTCATCATAAAGAAGATGGTTATGCATCATACGTATCTATAATTCGCTTGATGGGTATACAATTCAGGAAAGAATAAGAGTTTTTCTATTAAATCATATATTTTGTGAGGTGTTTGAATATGATAACCAAAACACTATTGTAATATAACTCGTGTTTTTTAGAGGTTCAGAACTAAATCAAATTCTTTGAAGTGTGCTCCTAAAAATCGACTTGTTTTCAGATCTTGCGTAGGTCATAGCACCCAAACCAATTAGTTACGTTTTGTTGTTTTATACGATGTGAGCAATATTACCGAACCTTGGGGCGTTTAAACTTTGCCGGTTATTATGAAATTCCAAATAAAAAGACACCAAAATATTAAAAATGTCATATCGCCCCAAAATGATCCTATTGTGCAAAAATGTTTTTAGAAGAAATTGCCACAAAGCCTAAATGTCAATTTCATATTGTCCAAATCAATTTTTTAGTATCATAATGACCAAACTAGAAATTGACACTCCAAAAAGATCTCATGCGTTTCAACATTTTTGTGCATTTTGACAAACTTTTTGTTTATTTTGGGCACTATGACATTTTAAATTTTTAATTTTATCAACCAAATGCAAACATTAAATGAAAAAACTTGAACGTCAAGAAAGCGTAACAAATATGTTTGGCTTTATTTCACTTTTTGAAAGCGAATTAAGGCCAATTTTTAGAGGGAAATAAAACGAAATCCTATTGTGACCCCAAGCAGGAAAGTTGCAAGGGTCAGTGTCTCAGAGCCCAACCACCCAAAATCTTTTGGGCGTTACGTTGACAGTTGGCATTTTATTTGAACTTTAAAACGTTTTCTTAGTGATATTGTTAACGACGTTTCTCTTTTTGGGCCTCATGCCAAAGTTATAAGAAACGACAGAGAATATAATCGTCTTAATGCCCAAAATATATGTCAAATGCACCAACCACTATATCATGATACCCAATTCAAAATTAATAAAAATGCACGACTGGATCGCACGAACTTGCTTCTTTATGCAAAGAGTCTGTTTAAAAAAGTACCCATATAAGAATTAAAAATATACCTGTAAAACAAGTTTGTCTTCAAAGATATAAATGCCATTTGATTTGTCAAAAAAACTCCATTTTTCAATTTATTTGTTTGAAAATCGTTAGACCAACTTTATTTAAATTATTTTTTACATATGTACACATTTTCAATTTTTTCTTAAAAATATTTTTGCTATGCAGTTGTTTAAAATAAATAAATAAAATTTAATATAAATTTTGTCGGAAAGAATCATCATCATACATGCAAACGGTGATTTTTTAAGAGCTTGAGAAATTAAAAAAAAACGCATAAAATTTGCAAAATCTCATCGATTCTTTATTTGAAACGTTAGATTGGTTCATGACATTTACTTTTTGAAGATAATTTCATTTAAATGTTGACCGCGGCTGCGTCTTAGGTGGTCCATTCGGAAAGTCCAATTTTGGTTAACTTTTTCGAGCATTTCGGCCGGAATAGCCCGAATTTCTTCGGAAATGTTGTCTTCCAAAGCTGGAATAGTTGCTGGCTTATTTGTGTAGACTTTAGACTTGACGTAGCCCCACAAAAAATAGTCTAAAGGCGTAGATCGAATGATCTTGGTGGCCAACTTACCGGTCCATTCCTTGAGATGAATTGTTCTCCGAAGTTTTCCCTCAAAATGGCCATAGAATCGCGAGCTGTGTGGCATGTAGCGCCATCTTGTTGAAACCACATGTCAACCAAGTTCAGTTCTTCCATTTTTGGCAACAAAAAGTTTGTTAGCATTGAACGATAGCGATCGCCATTCACCGTAACGTTGCGTTAAACAGCATCTTTGAAAAAATACGGTCCAATGATTCCACCAGCGTACAAACCACACCAAACAGTGCATTTTTCGGGATGCATGGGCAGTTCTTGAACGGCTTCTGGTTGCTCTTCACTCCAAATGCTGCAATTTTGCTTATTTACGTAGCCATTCAACCAGAAATGAGCCTCATCGCTGAACAAAATTTGTCGATAACACATTTCGAACCGAACACTGATTTTGGTAATAAAATTCAAAGATTTGCAAGCGTTGCTCGTTAGTAAGTCTATTCATGATGAAATGTCAAAGCATACTAAGCATCTTTCTCTTTGACACCATGTCTGAAATCCCGCGTGATCTGTCAAATACTAATGCATGAAAATCCTAACCTCAAAAAAATCACCCTTTATATATTATTTCGTTAGCATGACTCCCTTTTTCGGCTACCATACGGAATTAGTTTTAACAAATAAGGTGTCAAAACAAAGAGAATGTTCCGTAGACTATGCGAATTGTATTTTATTGAATATTAATTTATAATTTGTTGGCAAATATTAACTTTTTATTAAAATACAAATATGAAATACTCGGAAAATATTATATTAAGGGGAATGGTTTGTGTATTTGAATGAACTTATCGAATACACACCATTTTTTGTCGGTAAGCTAGATTCATCCCAAGACACAACTCATCCCGGAAATGAAAAATACTTGTAAGAATACTTAAAGAAACTAGTTCAACTAGTTCGTTCAAAGCTTTTTCCTTTGGATAGCTTTATTTTAATTTCATATTAGAAGAACCGGGATGGAAAATAAATTATCTGAAGATAAGAAAGAGGCAGAATTAAAAAATCATTCCTGTGTGCGAGTACTCTTGTCACTGAATCGATAGGAGACCTTGAATCAAAGGTGAAAACCTTTGAAACTTCTATAAGTAAAGCTTTTAGAGTCTCTTGCCCAGTTAAATATAGCCGCAAAACTCTTCCTTCTTGGTGGAATGAAGAACTGTCCAGTCTTAGGAAAATGACGAGGACAATTTTCAATATCTGCCACAAACATAAGTTTTACCAACCGTATAAAGACTCTCTTAAAATTTACAAGCAAGCCCTGTCATCAGCCAAAAGACAAGGCTGGAGAGAATACTGTCAATCAATCGAAGAAGCATAAAGAACTCCGCAAGGCTCAGCAAAGTTTTATCGAAGGAACATTGTAATCCTTCGTTTCTAAAAAATCCTGATGAAACCTGGACAGCCTCTCCAGCCGAATCTCTTGAGCTACTGATGAAAACGCACTTTCCGGGTTGCGAGAGTGATAACCCCGAATTGCTTGAAACCACAGATCTAAACGTAGCTCATGTGGAGCAAGTCAATTCCGTTATAACCAGAGAAAATATTTTGTGGGCCATCAATACCATTTCTCCATATAAATCCCCAGGCGTGGGAGGCATACTGCCAGTTATGCTTCAAAAGTTCTATGATGTGGCAGCCTCATGGCTGGAACAAATTTTCAAAGGATGCCTCCTTCTCAAACATGTGCCCATGTCGTGGAGACAGGTTAAAGTATAAGTTTTTATCGCGAAAGTGGGTAGGTGAGGTCACGAATCTGCGAAAGATTTCAGACCAATAAGCTTAACATCTTTTGTGCTTAAGACCTTGGAGCGCATTCTTGATTACCATATTAGAGAAATCCTAGTTGGAGGACCTCTCTAAAGCTCTCAGCATGCTTATCTTAAGGGAAAATCTACGGAGACTGCCCTCCATGAGGTAGTGCGTACTGTAGAACAAACAATCCATTATAAAGAATTTACTCTTGCCAGCTTCCTAGACATAAAAGGTGCTTTTAACAACTTCCTTACCGAATCCATAGAAGAATCGCTCGTTAAGTTCGGTGTAGAAGACTTCATTCGAGAATGGATTATTTCCATGCTCAGTGGAAGGAAGATTCGAGCCACTCTAGGCAATACAATAGCAACACGTGAGTAGGGGAACACCCCAGGGTGGTGTCCTTTCGCCTCTTCTATGGCTTCTGGTCATGGATACAATTCTCGAAGATATGGCCCACCTAAAATAAAACCTGTACAAACTATCTTCTGTGCAGGCCAAGTCATGACATAGCCAGGATTGTTGCGGTTTGTACTGGACATTGGTCAATAGGAGTTCATACGGAGAAGTTGGGTATCTCTTACAACACCTTTTGCCGTAGTTGTAGTGACCAAAGAGAAAGTGAAACGATAATCCATCTCCTCTGCAAATTTCCTACTTTGGCAAACACTAGAATGAAATACTTTGGTAAAACATTCTTTCACGAACTTGATGGGCTATCTGAGACAAAGATTAGAGACCTAATATTTTTTCTAAATGCGATAAAATGGCTCTAACATAATCGCTATGAAGCTTCTCTATAAATCTGTCCCTTTCAATCATAGGTCAATCGAGTTTTTGGTATCAAAACGGCTCACTACAGCGCTAATCTGATCTCAGGCTAGGTTGCCTTGAGATCGCCATTCCTACCTACCTACCTACTCTTGTCAGGATTGGAAGGCACCTACAATTTTAGGCCGAATCCGAACGGCTAGTTTGAGAAAACACTTTTTCATGACAAGAATTACTCTTGAAGGATTTGTCAATTACCCGACTTAAGGTAAATGTTTTTGAAAATTTCATAAAAACAGACGTTACTCGAAATCTGTTATGATTTGGGATAAAAAAGTTTCCAAATTATGAAAGATCATAACTTGGCCTATCAACATATTCAGTTTAGACTACTGGTCAACCTGTATACAAACCTTTATCAGCAAATACCTGCTGCTTTATATTGTACGACAATCTTTTAAACAAATTTTGTTTACATAAAGTTAAGTAAATATTCAAATAAATTAAATATTTTTTAAAGTAACTATTAAAATTTGGTAAACTTTCATAACAAATATTGTAAATAATGGACATTTGAAAAAAGTGTTTAGGAATTCATTTGTTTATAACTTTTGTAAAAACAGAAATTACAAAAAAAAAATTAAAGCAATCATTTTAAAATATGTGTCTTCAAAAATATGTAGTGCAAAATATGAAACCGAACAAGTCTATTTATATTGGTCCACTTCAGAAAGTTTGACTCAACTATAAGTTGGCAACACTATTTTAACTGACTGTCATTTTGTAAACTGTCAAGTGATTTAGTTTAAGTTTGGTTTAGCATTTAAAGAATTGGGCGAAGAAACGCTAAAAAAAAATGTACATCGATTTCAATTTACATATAAGCGATAAAGCTTCAACTTCTGGTTGAATGGATAAGTCAATAAACAAAACCGCCGCATTTGCAGTGAGTATATAGGCTCTAAACTGTGTCCGAGCTTATCGACTATGCTCTCAACATCCTCTGCACAAACCGTATTCTGAGCGTTCAAAATTATTCTTGAAACACACCTGAAATAATGAACATATAATTATTGTTGGAGACTTTAATCTTACTAATGTTGAATGGGTTTTTGATCCCCAAGAACACCAACTTTTATCATTTAATGTTAACACAGGTTTTGAATGTGAAGTAATTGATTCTTTTGCAAGTTATGACTTGGTTGAATTTGATTGTTGCAAGAATAATTTAAATCGTATTCTTGATCTTGTTTTTGTCGATATAGAATTAAACATACCAGATGATAAATCACTTTATCCTATTTTTCCTTACTCTGTTCACCATTTAGCTCTTAATGTAAATTTTTCATTCTATTATTATTTCAACATTAAGACAACATATTAAGAACAACCGAATTATCTAATCATAGTTATGAGGTTAACATAGGAGAAAAAGAAATTAATATTTCGGAAATCGAAGAAGGTCTTTTTTTTGAAGAAATGTGCACTTGCTATATCTGAGCTCCTTTATTTCATTTTCAATGCCTCTCTTGGGTAAATTGGATTTTTTCAGAGTGAAAAAATCATTTCTTTCTCCAATTCATAAAAATGGTCCTTAGCAGGAAGTAAATTACTACAGTCCTATTTGTAAATTATCTAGTATACCGAAACTCTTGGAGAAAATTATATGTGAAAAGTTGACATTTCTTCTTAAGGAGCATATTTAATACTAAAACTAATTTTTCTATCTTTTCGAATTTCGTTTTTAATAAACTCGAAGAAGGCTACCAAATTGATTTTATCTACACTGATTTTGTGAAGGCTTTTGATAGAGTTAGTCATATTATTTTGATGTAAAAACTGGAACAATTTGGTTTTCACTCAAATTGTTGAAATGGTTGGAGTCCTATCTAAGGGGTCCGGTCGTGTACAATTCGTTTGTATTAATAGAGTGCTGTCTAGTCCAATTATTGTTACCTCGGGTGTCCCGCAAGGAAGCCATCTTGGTCCCCTTCTTTTGTTAATATTTATCAACGACCTGGCTGATATCTTCCCAAATTCTAGCACACTTTTATTTGCAGATGATTTAAAGTTTTTCAGATGCTTAAATTCCTTAAATTATTGTATTCTTTTGCAAAATGATCTCCAAAAGTTAACAGAATGGTGTACAACTAACCAATTATTCTTGAACGTTAATAAATGTCAATTGTTTACCTTTTGTCGCAATTTGTCAAAAATTTCTTTTGATTACAAAGTTAATAACTTTCTTCCTGAAAGAGTTTTGGAGAAAAAGGACCTTGGTGTATTGTTTATCAAACAATACAAAAAACTAAACTTTAGCAAGCATATAGAATATATTGTAGCTAAATCCAATTCAATGCTGGGTTTTATTAAACGTAATTTAAAAGACTTCAAGGACCCTTTTGTCCTTAAATCTCTATTTAACACCTTTGTTAAATCAAACTTATAATACTGTTGTGTGATTTGGAATCCTTACTACAATATTTATTCAAATATAATTAAAATGATCCAAAAAAATGTGCAAGGTTTATAATTCAGAAATTAGGTTGGAACATCGAAATCCCGTCGTACTCGACTAAATTTAAACTTCTTGGAACTCAGTCACATGAAAAAAGAAGGAAAATGTTTTCAGTAATGTTTATAAATAACTATTTGTCGCATCATATTAAATGCCCTTTCCTTTTAGCTTTGATAGATTTCTATGCTCACTCGCGTCAAATAAGAGAACGTTGCTTATTCCGAGAAAAGGAACATAAAGTAAACTATACTCGTAATGAACCTTTAACTCGCTTTTTGTAGATATTATTTTTTATGAAAAAAAACGGACTGTTGGATTTTTATATAAAAATTACTGAATTTCGAAAACAATTTTTTTTTGTGAAATAAAATAAGTTTGAAGCCAATATTTTTATTTTTTGAAAAGCTATTTGAGTCGAAAGCAAATTTTTACCAAGTTTTAGTATTGTTTTTTTTAGAGTTTTATTTTTTGTAAGAAAACTGTCGATTCGATTTTTTTCAAAATTTTATCGAATATTGAAATCAATATTTCTTATAAGATAAAATTAGTTTGAAGACAATATTTCAAATTTTCGAAAAGATATTTGAGTCTAAAATCAATTTTACCCACTTTTGTAAATTTTTTTTAGGTTTTAAATTTTTTGTACAAATCAAAATGTCGAATGTCAATTCGATTTTTTTCAAAATTTAACTGAATGTTAATAACAATGTTTTTTTGAAAAATATTTGAAAAGATATTTGAGTCGACAATCAAGTTTTATTAATTTTTGTTTTAGGTTTTTATTTTTTGTAAAAAAACCGTCAATTCGATTTTTTTCAAAATTTTACTGAATTTTGACAACAATATTTTTGAAAGACAAAAGTAAATTAAAGCCAATATCTCAAAGATATTTGAGTCGACAATCAAGTTTTATTAATTTTTGTTTTAGGTTTTTATTTTTTGTAAAAAAACTGTCAATTAGATTTTTCTCAACATTTTTCAGAATGTTGAAAACAATATTTCTTATAAGTAAAAATTACTAAGAAACAATTATCTCAGATTTTAGAAAAGATATTTGAGTCGAACATCATTTTTTACCAAATTTTGTTAATTTTTTTCGGCTTTTAATTTTTTGTAAAAAAACTGTCAATTCGATTTTTCTCAAAATTTTACTGAATGTTAACAACAATATTTCTTATAAGATTAAATAATTTTGAAGACTAAATTTCATGTTTTTGGAAAGATATTTGAATCGATATTCAATTTTTACCAACTTTGAGTAATGTTTTTTTTAGATTTTTATTTTTTATAAAAAAAAACTGTGAATTCGATTTTTCTCAAAATTTTATCAGATGTCAAAAACATTATTCTTCGTTACACAAAATTGTTTTGGAGATGCAATCATATTTTTATCGTAAAATTTTGGAGGTGACAAATTTTTTTTTCAGTTTTTTTGATTTATAAAAAAAACCGTTAGATGGATTTTTTAAAAAAATATATATTTGTTTGGTATCACGCTACAATAAATTATACAAAATTTAATTCAAGTCTCTAGCGTTTTTGGTTCGTAAGATATTTAGGGTTAACCAAAATGTTCACCTTTTTCAAAAAGTTGATATCTCTTCTGGTTCTTGAGCTATGGACGACGAAAAAAACGTCGCGAACGTACGTACACACGCACGCACAGACATCTTTCTAAAAATCTTTTATTTCGGCTCTAGGGTCCTTGAAACGTCAAGAAATGTCAAAATTTTCAATTTGGCAAATCGGACCCATTCAAATAACTTCCTATGGAAAGTTAATACAAATAAATGAACGCTTAATATGTCACTATTTGACATTTCAATTTACTTGTCATTTTCTTCAGAAGCAAGAAATAAAATTCAAAACTTAATAATTAAAATGGAAAAACTAATTATAATCAAACAAGCATTTCTCGTCCATTTCAAGTCTCACAACACGATCAGAACGAACAAAAAAAAACACAAATTTGAAGCTATGATCGTTCAGAGGTAAAAAAGAAACGCAATTTTTTGTTTAACAGTTCTGGCTCTGCTCTGAACTAAAAAAGAGACACTGAATTATGTTGAGACACCTTTGCATCCACAAAAACTAACAGTTTGGTGTGCCTTATGGTTGGTCTGTACTTCTTTAAAAACTATGGTGTCCAAAACGGATCGTTCTAGAACCGTGCAGGAGCTGTCTTATCAATAATACGGCGAATGATGTAAATTTTAAGTCAATTAATCTGTTTTATGAGATAACTCATTTTGACGTCTCATAACTTTATAAAGCTCTCACTTGACAGTAAGAAGAAAGTAAAAAAGAATTCCTATATTTCAAAAAAAAAAAATCATACGACGCGACGTCAAAATGTGTCCATATTGCCAAGTTAAAAAAAAAAAACTATAATTTGATTGAGCGTCAAAATCCAATTTAAAAGTTATGTTTCTTTTTAAATCGGTTCGAAAATCTAAAGACCCAGAGTGAAAAATCATTCCAGAACGAAGTGAATCCTTAAAGGTAGTCAAAAAAAAAAACTTTATTATAAATATTAAGGTCAACCCATTAATATTTATCACCCAAATACACTTCCAAGCATCTTCAAGTCGAACTAAAACAACAATAGTTAATTGTGGCCAGTATACCTATGGCTCCAGCAGAAACCCATGAAAATGAAACTGAGGGTCAGCTCACTTTGGATAATTCAACTAATTACCTCATTTATTGAATTCCATGACAACATCGCTCTGAAGCACCCGGCCGTTCGGCAGATCGGCATTGTCAGCACGAAAGAATACACTGTTCATGTCTTCCTCCACTCGACAGTGATTGCTGTAACCAGCTTTTGTCTTTCCAAAACCTTTTTTAAAAAATAAAAAGTTAATGTCATTGATGCTGTATGTTGTGAATATTTTGGTCTCTTGGACTCCTTTTGACTGCATAAGAATGAAAATCGAATTCGGATAACTCTCTTGCATCAAAGTCACACAAAGAGACACATTAAATCTGTAAACTGTAATGTCCTCCCCAAAAACATACCGTGTTGTCAAGAGGACATTAAATCTTTATATGTATGGATGTTGCACGTACATTTATGTCGCCTTGCCGCTACAGAATCTGTGTCAGACGTTCGCAAAACGATGTGTCTTGCGCACCCGTATATACCTTGAATATAAAGACTACACAACAACCAACCGATTTTATATAACATCAAATGCCTTAAATTCCAGTTGGTGCTTAATTGAGGTTGGTCGGATTCGATGTACCAGAGCCTACCTATGGAATGGGTAAAAGCATAAAGTTAAACAAAAAAAATATAAAAAGATCCAAAGGACCCGTTTTATGGTCGTGATACTTATGTCGCGGTGACATTTTTAAGGCGTGCGTGCCATGCAGGTCCTATTATATTGTCGTTGTCGAGTTGGAACGATCCACCACTGCCGCTACCACCACCGCGCCACTGTTACTGCTCTGTTTAGCAATTATGGCTAAAAGTAATTGATGAAGAATTATTGCTTCGCATCTTTAACATGCGGTTTAAGTGATGGTATATAAGTCTGCCTTTAACTTAACCCTTGTCTGGTTGGTAGCCTCTTTGTGGGACATAATTGCAAGGAGGTTTATAACTGCAGGAAAATTGCAACAAATTGATACGAACATGTTGCCGAAAAGTTATTAAACAAAAAGAGCTAAATTTGTAGCTATAAGAGATTTATAGCTTTTGTCATGTTTTGAGTGTTGATATGGCTTTTGGCAAGCAATATATTTTAAGATATTGTTATTGCTGCAATTTTTACCAAAAACAATAAAAATTTTAAGATTTTTATAAACAAGTTTAGTCTATATAGCAGTTAAACATGGAATAAATGATGGTTAACTTTTGAAGTATTATAACTGCTTCACTTGAATTTTGAGTGATAAACTGTCAAAATGACGTTACTCTGGTTTAATTTACCAATTGCCACTAAAAAATATGAAAAATGTCATCAAGAAATTGAAACCAACTGATTTATCTGGGTTAACTGAGGTTTAGGAATAGTTTAAAGTTTAAGGTAAAGTTTAAGACGAAATTGGCCAATAGAAGAAAACACATACGTGTCTTTAAATGGTCTGTCGGTTTCAATTCTTGAGTCAGGTTAATCGATGTGTTTGACAGTTGTCATGACTTCTTCTTCTTTTGCGTTTCCGGCTGCTAGGAGCAACACTTTAACTACTCCTGGAGCTTAGGGCGGCAACCAGTTGCTTCCATCTCTCTCTATTCCTAGCACGATACCTCAGCTGAGACCACGTCTCCAAGTTTTGGGACCGACCTTCTTTTATGACAGGATAATCTCCATGTTTCTTTTGGCCTTCCAGACCACTTTTTACCTTGAGGATTCCATTGCTATGTTTTCGTCCGACCTCCTCAATGTAAGACCAGTCAAGCGCCACTTTATCTACACGATGTCAACATCCACTTTTTTTTGCCCAGCCCTAAGCCACAGTTCATCGTTAAATATGGTTTGTGGCCACCAGATGATCAGGATGTAACGTAGACAGCGGTTGACAGAAGTTTGCAACCTTCTCGAGATGTCAGCAGAGCATTTCCACGTTTCCCAGGCATATAGCAGCACGGATTTTACGTTGGACTCAAACAACCTTAACTTGGTACGGAGCGCTATTTTCCGGAGGAGTTCCACACTTTAGAAAGCATTTCGAATGCACTACGGGCTTTATTTTTTCTACTGGTGACATCCAGGTCCGTTTCACCATGTTGTAAAAAATAGCTTCCAGGATAGTTGAACTGGGTGACCTTTTCTACTGCCACTTGTCTCACAATAACCTGTTGTTGTTGGTTTCAGCCGGGTGCATTAACTTAGTCTTACTGGCATTAACCCTTAAGCGACCCACCATTTTGTTGAAGAGAGTGGCACATTTGGCTGATGTCTCCATTTCTATTTGCCATAAAGCATATGTCATCAGTATAGTCCAAATGGTTTAATATTTCCTTCAGGCGCCATTGGATACCCAGTTTCTCATAACATCATCAATATCAAGCAAGAACAAAATCGTTGAAATACATCACCCTGTCGCACTTCAAAATCATCGGAAAGCTGTCCATTGTGCATGTGCATAAACGAACGTCATGACCAGACTACTAGAACAAGAACTACCACCGAAAATTGAAGTAAACGCTCTTAAAGTTGAGACCACTTACTCCGAATTTCGGTACAAAACATTTGCAGACTTTTCTAATTTTTGTAAACTAACTGTTTCGACTGAAAAGCCCTGTAATTATCTTTATTTAAATTGTATAAAATAAACTCAAATAATTAAAATTTAAACACAACACGTTTTTACTTGCGACATATAGGAACTATATGGCAAGTTTTGCATTCGTGCAAAATTTCGAACTCGAGATTTTAATCAAACATGATATTACGATGGTAGACAAGTCGAAAAAAGTGGGTCCCGCGATTCCGTCCGGTCGGTTTTGTCTGTCTGTCCACGCTCCTACAGCCTAAACCATTGGGTCGATTGAGTTCAAACTTGAAAGTTAAGGTTTTGAGCAGATTCGCGTTAGGCGTTTTTTTCATTTTTTTTTTAAGATCAAAACTAACAGTGGCCCCAATACAATTTTTTTGGTCAAAAACCGAAAATTCGAATTTTCTCAAAAACAAACCGATAGATTTTTTTTAAATTTTCTCTAAAATTTTATTTTTTAACTTGGCTTCTTTTCATAAGAAAACCATATTTTTGTATTGCTCAGGAAAGGTACCACTCATAGAACCGTTATTTTGTTTTTTAATTTTCTCAGCAACTTATGAACTGATTTTAATAAATTTTTTTCTGAATAAGCTCCTATATTGCCTTAACAATATTTGATTAACAAAAATGCAATTTTTAATTGCTTGAATTTTTTAAAAAATATTAAAATTTTATTTTTCAAAACTCTATATCTCAAAAACGGGTCAACAATTTTTTACGAAATTCAAACGTAAGACGTATATTTACAATCACTAAACAACTGCATTCCAAAAATATTTTTAGATCAAAATTGGAAAATTTTATATATAAAAAATTAATTTAAAAAAAAACCGCTCTAACGATTTTCAAAATAAAAATTTGAAAAATCAACGGTTTTTTTATTTATAAAATGGCATTTAAATTTTTGAAAACAAACTTATTTTTCAGGTAAAATTTTGAATCTTAAAATATTATTTTTTAAATTATTTTTAATGTGCATGAGCCCGAAAGAGCGCATTATTTTGACAAAATTGTAATTACATTCCTATCTTTCATCCAAATTAATGCATTTGGTACACATTTATAAGATATATTTAATCAACAATCTATTTTAAAGAGTCTACCAAGAAGTATTATCTTGGTAACTTTGTATTATGTATGTGATTTTAAAATATTATTCTTTACGAATAAGGTTGTTTCACACATGATTTACTGGCCTTCGCCTATATAAAAATATAAATACTTAGTACCTACGAGTTAAAGAAACTGGCCAGAGAGAGTATATGTATTTTCTATTAGAATCACTTTTTCAACGCATACACATTGTACCTATTTATAAAGGTATTACGTACAACTTCTACAACTACTGCTTACGTGTCACTTCTTAACTAAAATCCAAAACCCACAAGAGCCTGACTGTAAACAACACATGAACAGCAATTTCTTGTACTTGTTCGTATGCTTGTTTTTTAAAACTTTAGTGAAAAAAATAGACTGAACGTAATAACTCCATGTTTGCGCTGAAAACTTAAGAAGGAATGTTGTATGTACCTTCTAGCCACCAATAACATTCCTTCATTATCATCATAAACATGTCCTTATCTATCTATCTGCATAAAGCTAAGCACGCCAAGTGAACTATTCTATGGTCGTTTTAGACATCTACCTGCTACCTAACTACACAACCAATAGGCGATCGCCTTACAATTTAAACATTCATGGTCTGACTCTTTCTTATCTTTAAGGAACAAGTTGAATCTATATGAATCGCATTGTAGCTTTATAGCTAATAGAAACCATTTTTCATATACAAAGATCGTACACTAGTAAAACAAGCCTTATGAATGTAAATAAAAACAAATATGGGTAAAAGATCCTAAACAGCTGACTTAAGCATGCAAAAGTTTGTTTCATCCCCTTATTAGATACAATATTAAGCCATTTTTTTGTTATATAAAGTGCGTTGATATAAATAAAACAAGAACAAATTCATCAACCTTCATATGGAAGCTCTTTATGTGATAACATATACCAGGATAGACTCAAATAAAATGAAGGAAATTGTGTTGACTTTTTAGGTCAAAAATTAATTATCTCCCTTATTCTGCTGCTTATGGGAATGGGAATAATATTTTTCTCTCGCTCCCGCTGAATTTCTTTACTTTCGATACTAACGCCACGCCAACGATTCGGCATCTGGTCGCCCTAAAAGTTAATGCTCATGAGAGTACTATGGTTTTCATATACAAAGATCGTGCGGTTTTTTGACAATTCAAATGGCATTTATATCTTTGAAGCCAAACTTATTTTACAGGTATATTTTTAAATCTCATATAAGTACTTTATTAAACAGACTCTTTGCATAGAGGGGCAAGTTCGTGCGACCCAGTCGTGCAATTTATTTACTTTGAATTTCACACTTTTATTTTTTGTTGAGAGAATGAAGATGACAATTTGGAATGACGTTTCTATTGAAATTTTATGGAAGTTTGATATGGGCTCATGTACATTTCATTAGGCCCGTTCGATGACCGTTGTTGAGTAGCTCCGTGCGTTCAACACTAACAGTGACAGTCCGATGATTAATGCAAGGGTGCGTTCACAATTTGTAAGCCCCTTTAAGAAAAACAGATATTTAACTTAAGCGAGCAATTTAAATATTTAACTTATATGAGCAATAGAACCGCACCTTCGAAAAAAAAATAGTTGATGTAAGGAAATCGGTTTGTTAAACATTTCTGACACATGGATCAAATGTCAAACCAGTTCCTATTGTAGAATACCCTTCTTCATTTAGTTTTGTTCCATAATAATGATAGTTTTACAACCTTCTTTTATTCTTGATCCCATCAAAATACCAACTTATTGAGTTGATCAACATATTCTACATTTAAAACATTCCTTATTATAAGGCTAACAAAGGGAACTACAAAACTTCTATAAAAATGAAATTTGATTTTTCCAAGCGCCCACTTATAGACGAGTGACGTACGTATAAAGTTAATAAATCCTTTGAATCTAAAACCATTGTTAAAAACGGCGGCATTTTGTCATCTAATCAATTTCAATCCCATTACCCATCATTTCAACTCATTAAAGACTAATTTTAAAAAATTCAAACAAAATATAAGAAGACAGTTTGACCCCCACCTAGAACTGTGCGAACGTAAATCAAAATAAATTTTAGTCAAAATGTCATAATGTCTCATGAGCAACTCGATCGAAACAAACATTAACACTACTTACACACCAAAGAACATACCCGTACATATGTATTAGCATATAGCTCGCTCGTGGCATATTCACCAAATCCTTATTCATATTCAGATGGCACCACTTGAGATCGAGAAAACCGCTTGTGCGGCCAATGACAGTGACAGCAGCATCAGCAGCAGTGGCGGTGGCGGCTACACCAACATCGTCGCCGCCGCGCCGGTGACGGCTTGGTTGACTTCTATGTGGGAGATGCTGTGTGCGTCCCGCGCTTTGTTATTGTTGACGATCATTATGACATCGGTTGCAGTCAGCTTAATTTTTAAACCACCAGCGGTCTGTTCGTCAACACACCGCACCGAACCGCTCCGTAACGCCTCCTCAACGTGTGTGAGCTCCATCATTGTCTTCATCATCGTCATCGTCAGTCACATTTGAGTTTTCGTTTTATTAATTTTACTGTTTGACCCTCCCTCGTCCTCATCGTCGTCGTCAGCGCGGCGTTCTGTCGGTCGACGAAATCGCTACTAACGATGTCATCGTCCATCCACCTACAGTTTCGTTTTCATAAGGTAATATACTGACAGAAGGAGGAGATCTGGAGATCTCAACTTGAATGTCATGTCTTCGCCATTGTCTCTCGATGTAAGATAGAGTATATAATATGCGTGTTGTATATATTCGTACATATCTTTGGGTTGACGTTAAAATAAAATGACAAACGATATTAATAAAGAAGAATTGAAATTTGTATTGAAAAGAGAACTCTGCGGGTGGCTAACTGCCTGCCTGTCACACTAGGGTCAGAAGCTAACAAGACCATCCAGAATCCAATCCTATATAGGATGGAAGTCAAACGGGAGTTGAAGTCGTGATTTAAAGAGATGATGAAAATAAAACTGCACTTGTTTGATGTTTTTTTGTTTTGTAGTTGAAGTCTGTCCTGTGCGGATTCTGATTCAAACTAATGATCACAATTAGGGACATCCCATCCCGTCCCAAAATTAATAAGGCGTTTTTGGGATATTTATCAGAATTACATGTAAGCGTTTCAAATATAAACTCAGATTTTTGAAACCCATTTAGCTGTCAAAATCTATGAATGAATTCAACTCATTGATTAGTTTAAATTGGATTATATTAAAATCTAAGGCTTAAGTTACACCATTGTCATATCGGTCAGTGGTCAGCAAAATATCTTGTAAAGACAAAATTGTCCGTTCCTACTTCTTTTCGGATTTCACCCTAAAGTTTTACAATGTTAATAACTAAGTATTTGCTTATTCGATTGGCTATTTCGAAGATTTATATTATTATTATAACTCACCTTTTATTTATTCTCACCTATTGCAATCTTTTTAGCATTTTTTTTTCTTTAAATCATTTTTAAATGATTTACAAATTTTGTTCTATTCTGGGATTTTTGACAGCAAAAGTGAAAATGTTGTTTATATTTCAGAGAATGTGGAAATGTCGGTGATCTTTGAAATATAAACTGGACAAACGGCAATATAATAAAGACATTGTCAGCAATTGTCAGATTTCTTTAACAGCGACATCTGATATGTGACAGTGACGTTTCTGCAACAAAAAAAGTGTTCGTATGATTGTTTGACATTTGGAATAATAATTTTTTTGTTAAATCTGACATTATGCTATGTGTAGATAAGATGCAGACATTGGACAGGTTCAGACAACATAATTGACTTTATTTGCAGTCTAATAGATTCTTTGAACGTTAGTTTTGACCAAGGCAACTAGTTAGTTTTTCAAGTTTTATAGACTTTAAACTGGGAACTTTACTTCACTTACCTCTTCCTTCAATTATTCGTGGAAACACTACTAAAAACAATCCTCATTAAAGCTACAAGTCTTGACATGTATTTTGTATTTTAAAGAAATGTAACTTACTCCTTTTCCTATTTTACAAGGAACCCTTTTACATAAAACTTAAAATAGAATTGTGGAGAAAATAAATTAATCACACAGAAAAAAAGTTCAGCTTTTAGTTGAATGAAAAATTATGATTAGCCGTCATTTTGACATAAGTATAATTGACTTGAGTTAGGGAGATTTTTCTTCACTGAGTTTCCAGTCAACTTTCCAATAAAGTTGCCTCAATTGGATGTCAATTTTTTGGCAGCTGCGGCCAATCATATACTAAAAACTTGCCTTAATTTCAAGTCCCTTAAGAACTATTCAAATGGGCACGACCAACGAATAAACGAATATTCGTCGATTTTGACAGTTCATCCACATGAGAGTCGAGAATATTTCTTCAAGTAGCCACAGCCGAACACCATTCACCATCGGAACCAAATTAAGAATGATTTTTTTAGGTTAAGGACGCTCGATTATTATATTCGTTTCGAGTGTGGGTAATGTGGAACGCGAATAAAGTTTGACAGTTCGTATCAACTACAATTTTTTTCGCGACGAATACATTTGTTTTCTTAAATTTATTAATACATGATATTGAAAAGTAAAAAGAATTATTCAAATAGAAACTATATTGCTATCGTTTTGTTAAGAATCTGTGTAGAAATATGTATATAATAATATAATATAATCGTTCATTGGTCGCACTCATGTGAATACTGCTTTATGTCGTCTGAACCTGCCCATTGTTTGACAACCCAGAATCAGCGTAAGATCTAAATATAGAGTTTTAAGAATTAGTTTTAAGGAATTTAGGTTTTGTTAATTTATTTTGAAAAATGTTTTTTATTGATAAGCACAATAACTGTAAACTGCCTTCATATTCATATTCAAATAAGAATTAATTCTTAAGCATTTTGTACAAAAATTTGACACCGAATTCATGAAAGTGACAGATGGATATTGTATTTAATAAAAATCATTTCTAAATTGTATTTTTTTTTTTTGCAAATGTGGAAATCCTAGGGGATGTTCACACTTCAGGTGATTCATAGTGGCGTCTCACCATTTTATCTTGCTCTCACTTGAAGCATTAAAAGTATATAGAAAAGTAAAGCAAACACTTTTTATAATGGTTCACCATAAAATGATAAAACGTCAAACTGAAAATCTTTAAAGAGCTTCCCTTTGATTAGAAATGAAAATTATATACTGATCGATCGGAAATCACACAAAGATTTTTTTGAGAAAAATAAGTGTTAATACTCATTTATTTTTCTCTAAAAACTTATTTTTCGGCGGAAATTCATTTCCCTGAACAGCTGACACTTTAATATTCAAAAGTAAAACGAATCGTTCCACTGATTTCTGTTCCAATTTCACACAATTCCAATGGCAGTTTTCTGTCAGTAAAAAAAATGTTAGTTGGATTTCAATAAGGACATTTTTTTTCAATGACAGAAATTTTGAATGATAGCTATAAACGACCTGTCAAAAAAATCCAATTTTTGTTTTCAATGATGAAAACCAATGATAGGTATAACTGGCGCCTAAAAAAGAGTCCAAATAATAACATAAATATGTACTTAGACATTCTAGCAATTTATTGTGAAGTTCATGGACTCTGGCATTGGTTAAGCTTACTGGTTAATATTTAACTCTCCTATTTCCTCATTTAAGACAATGCACATTACACCACACCAATATCATGTAATAGATAAATCCATTACCTGGAACTAAGTTTGGGACAATCACGAGAAAGAAAGTTCATACATTGATTGTTGAATTCAAGACCATTGCTTGAATTATTCAAGTATAGATTTACCCTCATCTAAACGAACCTTAAGGAATATGTAGATATAATGTGAACTACCGTCATATCATGAGCATCAGAGAGTGCTGCTAAAGGTAGTATTTATATTTATTTGATTATAACTTCTCTTATTTTTTTTCCATAGAATTAGAAACGATAACTTTCCACGCTTTAACGTGATCAGACTGATCACTATCTACGATCCAAGCTCACGATCAATGATATACCAACTTATCTTTTGAGACAAACATATTTGCGCCATACCAACTCCAACAAAGTACTTAAGACACAACACGTGACCACATCACAGATGCACAGCTATAAGAGCATCTTTTTTTAAACTTTTTTATTTCTTAAATAATTGCGGAGACTTATATAAAGCCCAAGAGCAACCATCAGGTTGGCCTCGAGTCACAACACTTCGCAAGCGATCGTCTCACATAGATTTGCAATCCATGACCATGGGGAGCTCACTCCCAGCATTGGCTTCATTGATGTCTAAGAGACAAATAGATCCTTGCTGGAAAAAATGAAGCAATCAAGACAAGCGAGCCAGCCCGCTCCGAAGCCGACATACCTACTCACAGCGCGGCAGCACAATCGGGAAGACGCTGGCTGCTGGCCGGCTTGCTAGTTGGGATTGTGGCTGAGGTTGCGGCATGTGCAGCCAAAAGAGTAAATATACATACCACGGCTAGATATGGATCCTGGATTAATGTACCACCATCTTCTTGGCACTTTTATTCAAGTGAAGTTGCCCCTTCTTGATTTACCTAAAACAGCTTGCGACAAAGCAGAAGTCTCTATATGTAGTTGGCTTGGCTTGTGTGCTATACTTGGCAGTTGGCATACTTGAGGCCGGCCGGTGCTGGCTGAGGTGCGCTTGCACGTCTCATGATGCACGTTTCATGCCATCCAATGAGTGGGTAAGGCCCTGGTCGTCGATCGGTAGTTGCATATAGATCTCTCGCCACGATTCATGATCGGTGGTTCGTTTGGTCATTTATTTCGCACACGCTTCAGCAATACTCCACCGTGTAGTATCGCTTTGCCTTTTATAGGATGCAAACTTGGGCATTGGGTATGGGCAAGTCGTGAGACTCCTGGCTGCTGTCTAAGTTCTTAGACCGTGCGGTTAGTTGAGGCCTTTACCTTCAACTTCAACGCCACGCTGCCGTCATCGTCATCATTGGAGTGCGATCATCATCGTTCTGATCGTTTCGTAGCAATTCATTCGCGGCCACTGCCGCTTTTACTGACGCTGACGCTGGCTGTGTTTTGTATTTTGTATTTTGTGTCGTGCCGGAGATGGTGCGGTGGTGTTGGCAATGGTCGGTGGCAGATTCAAGGTCTATTTTGGGTTCCTTTATATAGGAGCTGGTATGGGAGCCACATTTTACTTTGTGCCCGTTGACGGCCACAATCGACGTCCGGATGGACTCTAAATGGATCTATACATCATCATCATCATCAGCGACAGGGAACAGCAGCATCGCAGGCAGAGAATCAAGAGTCTGCAGGTCTGCAGCATGCTTCGTGTGCCTGTCGCGCTTATATCTCTTCCAGCTCGAGTGGTATGATCGTGGGCAAAAAGTCTGGCATTCGACTCACTATATCGTGCTCCCTAATACGATCTGCAGCAATTTTCTTCTTCTCCCTGCTTTTTTTTTGTTATTCCATTTTGCTTCTTTTTTTCTTTGTTCGTTTTTGTTGGTTTCCTTTCATTCCAGAAGTCATATAAAGGCCGTGAGAACGACTTGTGATTGGAAGTTCCCAAGGCTCGTGCGAGGTAGCGTGGATGAATTTCGTTGCTGTTTCCCTTTTCATTGCGCTCGCTGTAGTCTGGTGGGACGGAAACCTCTATGCTGGTGGGTTATCTACTTTTTTCCCTCGACTTATTAATTTGTTTTTCAAAAATCCGCTTTGATCGATTAACTACAAAAAAAAGAAAAAGAAGAAAATAAATTGTTATAAATGTTAACCTTTGGAACTTAGTGTATTCCCGTATAAAGACCAATCCTTTCTTCTGAAAATAGTATCAAAAATGTATTTAGGTATACATCTACACTCGTAAAGCTTAGTGTGGCAGACGCAGAACTCAAAAGAAGTGTCATCGCGCCTCTAAGCAACATCAGCAACAACAACAAGAACAAGAACAACTACCAACTACTGCAACGGTCGCCCGCTCTATGGGGTAACACAATACTATCTGTGATCTTACACATGAGCGCGTGCAAGTGAAATAAAATTAATTCCGAGATGCGCGAGAACGTCTAGCGATGCACATCTCGCTGCGCTGATCCGACCTCACGTTCAGCCAGGGTCGTCCTTCCTTACTCATATGCGAGTTGAACATGCATGATGCGCGATGATGATGGTGTTGTTTTTATTCGTAGATTGTAGACTTCCAGCCAGCGTTGTTGGTTGTAGCGAGTTGAAGGAAACACAATAAAATGTGTGTGCACTTTTGTGCACTTGTGCATCTCGGAACTCGGAGAGTGCCTTGAGTGTTCAGTGCACTAAACAACATGACTCCAAAGTGCATGGATGCATCCAAATACACGTGTTTTCATATATGTGTGGGATTTTATCTTTTGCGATGATGATGGTGACGGCAACGAGTGACGTGACGAAAAAAAAGCCTGCAAGAGGATTCAGAGTGAACATATTTCTGTCTTGGTTTTGTTTTCTTGAAGCTGAAATTTTATGGTTTGTTCGTCATATGGGATCGTGAGAAGCTGAAATTCCCCCACTTGGTTTGATTATGTATTAAAAAAAAAAACATCATTAAGGAAATATGCACACGCGAATGGGGTACACATATATTTGTACATCCCTTCAACCGTCATTGAGTCAATTGGAAGAATTTTTGAAACAAATCATTAATCAACTTTTGAATTCGAATTTTTATCAGCCTCCCAACCAGGTTAACCACCCATGCAGTGTTTCGTTCGGTATGGTTGGCAATTGTTTTTTTTTTGGCAAAAGTATGGTTTCTTCGAAATGGCAAATTGATTCCATAAATTTATCCGAAGTTTGAAAACAGTTGCGTTACAACGATCAACGCTGGAAAAACCACTGTGTAAGCTTTTTCATCTGTCCTACTCCTCAAGTCTCGTTCCGAGAGGATGCAAAACTGTATTTGTCCCATCTCTAAAACAGCCGAATCTTTCTTACCCTCTAATTACCGACCGATTGCACTTATGTCCCTTCTTTCCAAGGTTATCGAAACGTTGATTAATTATCAGCTCAAGAAATATCTTAAAGACCGAAAGCTTATAGGTCCACTGGTGATCTCATGGTTCACCTCACCTAACAGTGGCGCAAATCCTTACATCACTTTGGAGAAAGTAAAATATTGCACTTGATACTTTAAAAGCATCTGATAGGGTTCGGCATCAGGCTGCCTTATCGAAAATTCGTGCTTTCGGTTTTCATGAATCCCTGCTTCATTGGATTAGTAATAACCTTTCGAATCGATCAATACAAGTTGTATTGGATGGATTCAAGTCTGAAAACTATAAAATAAATGCTGGTGTGTCCCAGGGCTCTGTTCTCTCTCCAACACTCTTTCTCATTTTTATTAATGATCTCCTGTCTGCAACGTCTAATCCAATATATTGTTTCGCTGACGATAGTACTCTTAGCTTTTCATATTCGTTTTCAAACTCACATTCCTCTTATTCGGATGTGGAACTGCATCGACACAATATGATAAGAAATAAGGATTAAAAACCGCGTGGATTTTAAAACTTCGAAAACCTAATGCTGTCTTGTATCTTTAAAGCGAGATACACCCCATTGCCATTATCCATGGATGGCACTTGCATCAATGAGACTGAACACCATGATATTCTCAAGGTGTTTGGGTTTCCTTAGGCGACGCAAGAAATATTTCATCCCTTCTGATCTGGCTGTTATCGATAAGACTTTTTACGTCAAGAGCTTGAGTATAACTCCCATCTCTGGGCTGGTGCTTCTGCAACTTACTTAAGCCTCTTTCATAGTAATGAACTTAGAGCATTTAAATTGATACATGATATTATCATCATAAGTTCATTAACTTCGCTTGAACATCGTCGTAAGGTTTCTTGTCTGACCCTTTTTACCATTATTTAAACGGTTTTAGCTCTAGTGAAATGGGCAGCTGCATTCATCCCCTTAAACAGTTCAACCGTAATACTTGTGCTTCTAGAATGCTCATCAGTATACCCTCGAGTCCAACTTCGGCCGTGCTGTCAAACATAGAGATTCGTTCTTTAGCCGTACCACACGAATGTGGAATGACTTACACTCTGTTTTTCCTAGTCATTGCAATATTCAGAAGTTCCAAGCCAATGTGCGCCGACATCTCCTTTCAAACCCTCTCTCCTTTTCTTAGTGCTCACACTGTGTCTTAAGACCCTTGAGAGTGTGCTTATTATAAATAAAAATAAATTTATTTTAAGGTATTCAAACACTTGAATGCAAAACAAAATATGGCAAATAGCACTTAGAAAGATGTATGGCATCAAAGGTATATTCACATTAAATAGAGAATTCCCCTTGTATCCTCCCTTATTGGCTTTTTAAACAGTAGCATTTAAAAAGAGAACATTTTTAAAGACGTTGTTCTAAATTTTCTTGTAAGAGGAAAATGTGTTTAAAAAAAAAAGTACGTATACGCCCAAGTGCACTTTTTTTCTTCCGATGTTTTTAAGGTATAGTTAAATGGTATAACTTAACTTTTTGAGTTAACTTGACTAAACTTAAATTATTATGATGTCTTTTTTTTGAGTGATTGTGTAACGCAATTTAAAGCTATGCATTGGATACGAGAGATTTAATTTTGAATGTCTTTAAACTTAAACTATAGATTCGGCTGAATTAGAGCGATAATTTTCAGGTTATGTTCTATTGTAGATGTGCCATCATACTATAATTAAGTATTATTTTTAGGATTACTTGACTTCTCGAAAGCCTTTGATACGGTTAATCACAGTGTTCTTATTTCCAAAATCCAATGGCTATTCCGATTCAAAGGTTCAGCTTCCGATTTATTGTGTTCTTACCTTTCTGGGAGAAAACAAGCTGTAGTTGTAGATAAACATGCTTCAGGATTGCTGGAGTTCCCCAGGGATCAATACTAGGATCATTGCTATTTTGCATGTTTATTTATGACCTTCCAACCCAGGTGCATTATTCGTCCATTGATTTGTATGCAAACGATGTCCAGATTCGCCTAAGTTATGAATTGGAAATGATTGAAAACGGTGCTTACCTACTTCATGGAATTTATCGTTGGTCTGAGGAGAATAACTTGAGGTTGAACCCAATAAAATCTATTTTATAAACATAAGCTTGATCTCAGTTATATTCCACCCATACAAATTGACAACCAGGTAATCGAGTACGTTGTTAAAGTAAAGAACCTTGGTATATGGTGTAATTCCACACTTAGTTGGGATTGTCACATACAACACATTAAAGGAAAAATGTACGGATGTCTACGCAGTCTTTTACACCACAAGATATTAGACTTTACTTAGCAAAAACTTTTTTCTAATTATCACGATTATTACTTACGGATGCTAAATATTTTGCAGTCATAGCTCAAAATCTTAAAGATATATAATTCGATTTTGATACGTGTACAATCTAAAGCGTTATGGTCATGTTTCCGCGTATAATAAAAATTTGCTTGGTTGTACCCTGACCGCATATCTAAGTTACTATACTTTAAGGACTTTGAATAACACCATTGCAAAGAAGGAGCCATCTTATCTTTATAACAAAATTGTGTTCTCTACTTCCATCCGATCTTTTATATTTATTCCACCAAGATTCACTTGCTCTGCCTCTGAGCGCCAATTCTTTGTCTGTGCTGTCAGACTATGGAACTCCCTACCCTTAGAAATACGAGAGCTTCAAGGACGTAAGCATTTTGATCGCGTTATCTTTAGTTATTTAGCTGAAAATTCTTAACTTAATTTTTTTTTGTATTTCATAAAACTTAAATTTTTTCAATCCTTAAAAATGTTATTACAAATTTAAAAAAAGTTGAAATGTAATTTAACTAATTTTTAAAATTGAATTTATAAATAGATATAGATTATAGAATGTGGTTGGAGTTGATGGTGTAGACCGTGTATTTATTGGAGCTTTACTTTTCTGATTTTGCCTTACATCACACACGTGTTTAACACTGTATTAACAAGTGGCATCTATCCCAAGCTTTGGAAGTTAGCAAAAATGGTTACTGTACCCAAAACATCGAAAAGAGTTTCGTCCAATTTCTCTACTTTGCTTTCTCTCCAAGGTCTTTGAAAGGATTATGCAAAAGCAAATAAGTATACACCTTAGTGGAGCCAATTTACTGACACCTTTTCAGTCTGGTTTTCGTCGTAAGCATAGCTGTATGACAGCACTAATCACTTTGACTGACCACCTAAGGCATGACGATAAGGTGAGTTTTTTGGTTCTATTGGATTTTTCAAAAGCTTTTGACACAATTGACCACTCTATTCTTATACGTAAGCTAAAGCAACAAATCTATTACTTTCATATTTAAGTGACAGAAAGTAGGCTGTATCCGTCTCCAATACGCTCCCTCCGTTTTTGCCAGTCTTGAAAGGTGTTCCGCAAGGTTCGATTTTGGGGCCAATTCTTTTTTCACTTTATATACATATATGAACTGCCATCTATTTTGAAGTTCTCCCTTACACACATGTATGCAATTGATGTGCAACTTTATTTGAGTAGTTCGCTTGGTCTTATTGAAAATTGCACCCATAACATAAACCAGGACCTTTAAAGCATTCACACATGGCCCAAAACTAAATTCTTAGTTATTTCTAAACGGTCTCTGGATCTTTCTTATTTTCCTCGATTAATGCTTGATAATGCCACTATTTAATTTGTAGAGACAGCTAAGAATCTTGGAGTAGTTTTTGAAAGGTCGTTATCATGGAAAAATCACATTAGTACTGCTGTTGGTAAGGTATATGGAGCTCTTAGAATTCTTCAAAATTCCCAAAACATAACGCCTTTAAATTCTAGAAAGATGCTAGCAGATACATTGATCATCCCTATACTCACGCATGGTTGTGAAATCTATTGTAACTGTGATGCTGAGAGTAGACGAACACTTACAGTTGCGTTCAACAACACAATAAGATACGTATGTATATTGTTTAAAAAGTTATGACCACATCTCTGGCTTTGCTAACTTTTTATACAATATGCAGTTCAAGCATTTTCTTCACTGCCGAACCCTTCTTCTTCTTTAAACCTTGCAGACGGGTCAACCACTGTACCTTTTTAGTGGATTATAAACTTGGACCTTTAACTTTCAATAACCTTGCAAGAAAAAAAACATAAGATCTTTTTGCCCTCTCGCAAAACATCTTATGCAAAAGATAACACAGGTCAACAAAATTAAGCTTTATTTTTCTTAATTCGAATTTGATCTTATATTTTTTTAAACAAGTCAAGTTTTTGAAAAATATATATTCTGACATCTTAAAGAATTTATTTTTAAATGCTTGAAAGTTCTTAAGTTCTTGAAAAGTAGAAAAACTTATTTTCCAGGTACAGTTTAAATATTTTTGATATTTCACTTAGTTACTGGAAATTCTAATTAATTTGACTCTATACGAAGTTTAAAAAATTCTTTAATGTAATACTTTCATGGTTTGGCAGGGCCGGATTGAGGGGAGGGCTCCACAATAAGAAGCACTTCCAATTCAATACCCATCTTGAGGGAGTACCTTGATGGCTTAATGGCTGAGTGGGTGGTACTTGCCCGCAACTTTGGCGGAGTTTTTGGTCCAGAAAATTTTATCGGTCTTTTGCTGCTAATATAACAAATTAAATGATCGAATATTGGGCGAAAAAAGGTTCCACAGAACTTCAAAATTGCGATCACAGCCAGTACAGAGAGGCACAGAATTCTGATAAAGAAATTATCGAACAAGAGAAGCGGCCAGTTTTAATTCTTGACAAATCTCAGCTACACTCGTTGGTCTTGTCGAGCTGAATCTACGAAAGCCTTAGTCAACGTTTATTCGGAAATTGAAGAAGCTCTAATCAGCATATCTTCCAATAAAGAGCAAAACTACATCGTGAGGAATGAAACAACGAACCTTATACAGAAGATGAGTGGTCTCGAAGCCGCTTTGCTTCCGACATTATGGAACGATATCTTGGAGCGATTAAACGTTACAAACAAGATGTTGCAAGACCCGAAATTGATTCTTGAATCGGCAATGCGTGTAGTAGAATCATTGAAATCATTCATGGAATCAAAATGAAATGATTTTGGTAAATACGAGGAAGTAACGGAAAAAAGATCCCATACTGATGAATATGTACAATCACGCACCCGCACCAAAACGAGCAATATGAGGTTGAATCCGCTCTATTACGGGAAAGCACAAGACGGAAATCTGTCACCCAAAGAAAAATACGAAGTATCCGCCTTCATCCCAGTGATTGACCAACTATCCGTTTCTCTTAGTGAAAGTTTGCATGCCTCTGAAACTGTACGTTCGAGGTTTGGATTCCTGAATCACATCGAGAAGATGGATGCTGAAAATTTGCACGCTGCAGCAGAGGAATTGGTGAAAGTGTGTCTGGAAGATTTAGAGCCTAGTCTTGGTAATGAGTTGGTTCAATTTGTGTCTTTGATTGACTCATACAAAAAGGAAAAGGACTATGGAGCAGATCAATCGGCGGAACTATTTTACTACCGAATTCTCGAAAATCAGAATTTCAGAACTAAATTCCCAAACATCAAAATTGCATTGAGAATATATTTGGTTTTGATGGTAACAAATCGCACTGGAGAGCGCTCATTTGCAAAACTTAAAATTATAAAAATAGGCTTCGAACCACGATGGGAGAAAACCGTCTATCGATTTACTCCGAGAACTGAATTTCAACGAAATCATCAACGATTTTTGGAGAAAAAAGCTAGAAAGGTTCCGTTCCTTAACCCTAAAATTTAATTTCAGATAATTATTTTTTCCGATTAGATTATTAATATGTGTTTGTTCAAAACCAAAGGAATAAATTATTTATTGAAAAACTCAGGTGAAAAAAAATGGTTTACTTTATTTTGAAAATAATTTGTGTCGAGGGGGCCTCCGTTCTTTTGTTTCCCGAGGCCTCTGGAGCTCTAAATCCGGCCCTGGGTTTTTAACTTTATTTTAACATGTTTTCAATACATATTAAAAACTTGGTGTGATAGCCTTGTTTGGAAAACTGATTTGTCATCAAAACAAAAAATTAATTTAAACCGTTTTTGACAAGTTAAAGAGGTGATATCTCAAACACTAGACATGGTAAAGTGAAGTTGAAAACTGATTTGGACTAAGGCCACCAACAACCTTCGGAAATAATTAGAATGTCAGTTAAGAAACCTTGTTACTAGTCGATCTCTTGTTATATAAATTGTTTTTCAATTGGCGCAGGTAGGTTTTGTTGACACATTTTGTATGCCAATATGCCAAATGGCAAGTTACACGATTGAACAGAACGTTCAAATGATACAACTTTATTTTCAAAATTGCATTGCTCCCATTTAACGGTGGTGGTCCTTCACAGTCGACTCTTCAAATTTTGGTGGTCAAATTTGAAACGAAGGAACGCAAGATCGCCCGATAACATCGCCGAGGTCCATCAAAGTGTACAACAGAATCCGAGGCAGTCTATTCCTCGCCGTGTACAAGAACTCGGCCTTGCGCAGACTTCAACTTGGCGAATTTTGTGTTGGGACTTGGGCCTGCACTCATACAAGATCCAACTGACCCAGGAGCTCAAAGTTCATGACCGTGAATGAATAGCTGTATTAACAAGAAAAATTGCCATAAATGGGACAACACTAACCCACACGAGGTTGACCAGGTGATAATGCACCCTCAAAAAGTTGCCGTTTGGTAACTTATGGCCCAAATTGAACCATATGGACCTAGATGACATGTGGTTTCCAGCAGGATGGCGCTACGTGCCACACAGCAAACGTCACGATTGACATTTTGGATGAACGATTTGAGGGTAGTGTTATATCTCTCAGGGGTGATGTGAATTGGTCACCAAGGTCATGCGATTCTACCCAGCTAGACTTTTTGCTGTGGGGTTTCTTGAAGTCGAAGGTCTATGCAAATAAACTGTCACTCAAATTCAGCCGAATCTATGTGGAAGAGTCATTAAAAACTGGACCACTCGGATCCGTGCTACCGTAATAAGTCGAGACCGGCATTTGAATGATGTCATATTCCACACTTAATGGCATACAAGCGCCTTTCAAATAAAACAAATAATTTTGTTAAGACCTTACACACAGCTTGTTTTATTCCATTTCAACATCTACCTTTTTGAAAAATCATTTAGTTTTCAAAAAAAATATAGACAAACTACGCACGCTAGGGCTCGTTTCACACTACACAATTTTGACCGAACAACGGCAAAAAACCGGACGGCATAAACCATATCAATGGCTAATTACACATTATACGGTTTTAACCGTACGGTAAAACACCATATATGCAGGGTTCCTGTGCTAAGTATACATTTCACAGGTTTAGTTTTATAAGAACACACTGGCTGATCAAACTCTACCGCACGAAAAAAATCGTAAGATGTGAAAACATGCATTTCGTCACGTACGCCACTAAGCTTATCGCGCCATCCGGCTGCCGTATAATGTAGTGGCTGTAGACACTGCGCGGCACTGGCACCGGCAGCGGCACCGGCATTTTGTCCTGACCGCCTCTAACAAAATGTCGCCGTCCGGTTTTTGTCCTTAGGGTCAAAACCGTGTAGTGTAAAACGAGCTTTACTACTGGAAAACTAAAATTCACGCCAAACTCTAACTTGGTTTAAGGCGGACGAGTAAATTATTATTTTTTATATATGCATCTGTAAAAAATAAATTTTTAATATTTTTGTATTCGATTGGGGAAAATAAATTGATTTAAAAACTTGTTAGCAATCCTTAAATTTTTCCATCAAAATGTATTCTATTTTAAACAAACTAATTAACTCAGCAAACTTTTTCCGAATTTGAACATTCGAAAACAAATTCGAATGCTTTTTTGACATTTACATTGACACTAAGTCACCAAAATTTGACAGCTTCATAATGACAAACAAAATCATTAATTGGCTTTGACAAAGGAAGCGGATTAAATGCGCCCATTTTTTGCAGGAAACAAATGTTCAGAAGTTTGCCGTCCAATACATTAATAATAATTCTTAAAGGACTGTTTCAAATATTTCAATTATATCAGCCTTAAATTTTGTATTGCTTGAAAATATGTTTACGATCGCATTTCTAGAGGTTTTTTGAATATTTTTGCAATCTTACATTGTCGTGCAATAAACATAGGTATTTAAAACAATAAACTTTGATTGGAGCATAATTTCTCCTCTGGGTCCTCGCTCATGTATTACCCGCATTAGAACATCATTAAGACGTTATAATAGTCTCGGGCAGCCAAACCTGCAGCCCTTGATGATGGTACAGAGCTACACCTCTATACTATAAGAAAGCAGTATAATAACTTTAAATAAGTATCCTGATAAGTGGCCAATTCAGCACGACACCTCTTGGATTGCTGGGGTGATGCTGATGTTGTCGCTTCCCAGTCCAGAGTGCTATGTTCTCATCATCAGGCAAAAACCATCACGACCACAAAAGCGAGTATGCACTCTCCAGCTCTGTGATGTTGGGTGATGTTCAGAGACTCCATTCATAGTTAGCAATTATGGTTCACATGTTCTTTGAAATTTGTGATTAAAGTACAAAAACAAAACAACAGAAGCCCTAAAGGCTGATGCGCGGCACCAGGCATTGTGCTGGGTGCTCTCGGTGGAGCATCTTTCAAGTTCCAACACTTGGCTTGTTGCCGTAATCACACAACAAAATTGTCTTCTTTTAGCACCTTGTCGAAATGCTGGTCTAATTGCATCCACACCGCACAGACACCAGACACCAGAGTCCTCTTTCGGAAGCTAATCTCTCTGGGCAAACAAGAGTGTAAATTGCAATTGAGGTCGGAGTCAGAGTCGGCGTCGTCGGAGAGTAGTGGAGTGCGAACTCATGTCCGGCGATATTTATGAATTTGAAGTGATTTACGTAAGTGTTATTACGATGATCGTTGTACAGGATACAGTGTTTGTCCACTAAATTGTGCGATTATGTTTATGTTTATATTTTTTTTTCTGTTCTTTCTTTTGAAAGTCTCACAATCCCTGAGTCCCAGAGTAAAATTAATTCAACAAGGTTATCGGCAGTTTGGTGGCAAGATTCGCACTAAAGGTACTTGTAGTTTTTTTAATTTTTAAAATCTCTCGTGCCACATCTTAACATTATTTGTCATTATCTTGTTTTTGTTTTTTTAGACTCGCTCAAAAATAATGTAACGACATGGTTACGAAATGTTTATTAATAATGTGTAAAATTATTTTTTTTTTGTTCGTTAAGTTCGGGCTTAAAGCACCGTCTTAATTGTATATTGTTGAGTTCGGCACGAGAGTTGATGTTGTTTGTCAGTTTTAAAGTACAAGTGCAAAGCATATAAAGGATTTTGTCTGATGGGTTTCGAGGAAGAAGCTCTGTCTTTTAATGAACTATTAATGGCACATGGGCTGGGTAAATGCCTTTGGGGATTATAAGGTGCGTCTGTGGGGAGTTCTTTTGCACGTGGTTCAAGAATGTGATATTTGGCTTGGATGTTTTTCTTTAATAGCCAATTTATTTTTATCTTACTGGGTATAGCCATTTCTTGTTAATTTTCTTTTTTTTTGCTATTTACTATTTTCCAAGAGTATCGAAATAAGAATCTTTATATGTGGCATTTATCGGTTAAGTTGGCAACACTCTTATTTTAACTAACAGCTTCAGTTTGTGGAAAGATCTTAGCTTGCGTGCATACAAAATCCAACTTGTTCAAGAATAGAAGCCACAGCTACATTTGATTCGGTAAATGGGCTTAAAATAAGATTGGCATTGATTTCAATTTCCATAAGGAACAATTGTTTAGCGTGAAGCTCCCTTTTGATCAAATGAATACTTCAACAAACAAGCCGTATTTTGATTATAATAATTTTCCAAGGGTAATTCTTGTCATGAAAAGTGTGGCAGTGGCGAGTGCTAGTGTAATCGTCTGCTCATGTAACTGATGATTAATTAATGAGCCCATCTGAGACTTGGGTTAGAATAAGTACATTTTGATAAAAGAATAATAATATTGCGTTTTAATTAAGTAGAATTGGCGATTACCACAACAAGTGCTTCCTCAAATTATCCGTTCAGATTCGGCTTAAAATAACTGTAGGTCCCGTCCATCCCTGAAAACAATACTCAAACACCGGAATGGTTGAGTAAGTCACTAGGCCCTAGTTCTCAAAGAACTGTTGAGCCACCTAATTTATTTATTTATTAATTGAACAATCATGATGTGCTCAAGACGGCTCAACATGCCACACAGCTCGGGCCACAATTGATTTGTTTTGGACTTCTAAATTAGACTATGTCCAAGAATGTAATGGCTGTCATATGCCAGAAATCATATTTAAATTATAATTCCCAAAAAATATCTTTCGAATAAAGTAAATTTCAAAGTTATTTGCCTCTAAAAAAACATAATATGCAATTTGTTCTCATTAATTCAGTCTCTAGAGGGCGTTTACATTTTCAATGTCATTTGACAAATATGGTTGCGTCATATTTTCATACTGTCAAACGTCTCTTGGCATTTGAATCTTTGACGATGCTGACCTACCTACTTGAAGAGATGAAGATAATTCCTCAATTGATGGTTTCTTTCGATGTTTAGGCAAAGCCGAAATATGTATTCCCTTATAACAAAATGGGCAGGTTCAGACAACATGAGGGATTTGATAGTAAGACAAGTTTCTAGCATCTGATTAACCCCAGCTGTCAACAAATTACCTTCCAATTAACAGAACTAAGTTGACTGCAAAGTTAGTCAAGAAAAATCTGTCTAAGGCATCTTGCACATGAGCTATAAACTTTGAACAGTGAATGTTCGCATATTTGGACCTTTTTTAAATGAGCTTTATTTCTATTCGCAGACAGCGACAAATTGTCAATTTATATATACCCTTTTCAACAAACAAAACAAGAGTGGTATAATTTTGAGGTTAAGTTGAGCGCGAACAATTTATTCGTTGCAGTGTGGATGGTATGTGGAACGCGAATAGAGTTTGACAGTTTGTTTTAACCACACTGCAATTCGTTACTACCAAATTGTTTTTACAAAATTGTCTTGTTTTAGAGAACAAAATGCCAATTTTATTATCCTAACATAAGTGTCAATTGGTTTCTTATAATTAAAATGTGTTTTTGTTTGAAATTGACGTTTTGAAATATGTAAAATCACGTTTGTTCGGCCATTCGTTCATTTGTTGTTTGCTCTCATGTGCAAGGCCCTTAACTATCAAGTCAATTCCACTTATGTCAAAATGAAAGCAAATCATAATTTTTCATTCAACTGGAAGCCGAACTTTATTACTTCATACATAATTTATTTATTTTCTATTTGATGTTTTATGTACATATATGAGATGAAATTGTAGCTTGCATGAGGAGTGTTTTGTAGGCAATTATGTTTTCGGTAGTTTTCGCGCAATCAACTTTAGGTCGAGGTTAGTGAAGTAAAGTGCCGAGTTTTAATTTGTTGACACTTGAAAAACTAACTAACTATGTACCTTGGTCAAATTTTACATTCAAAGAATGCAATTCACTGCAAATGAAGTCCTTTATGGCCGAAACACAGACACGCTTCAGCTTGTGTTTCAGCCATTATATTGTCTGAACCTGCCCAATGTTAAATAGGAATCAAACTTCTTCTTTTTCTTTTGTGATTTCCAAAATAACGGATAAAGCTTATATTTTATTATAAAATGAACTTGACCAGAGTCAAATTTAAATGAATGAATTCCATGACCATTAAAAGTGAGTTTAAACTTTATGTTCATATCAGACATGTTCTTTGGTAATCTAACTCTTTAAAATCAGATAAAATCCATTTTTTCTATTCCTCTTTTCATTGTAATGATGGATGAAGAACTAAAACAATTTTCATTGTTTTTATGATCCTCTAAGACGCAAATAAAATGAATGGCTATACTCGGGACAATACAATGTGCCCACCCAGGCACAAGATTTTTAAACTAAAAGTCTAATCGAACTTTATGAATTTTAAATGCTGTCCATCTACCAACTGGCATTAATCTAATCTGTTTAACCTCATTCCGAAATTACCTACAGCACACTACATGAGCTCTATAGACCCACCAAGACCTATAATAAAGGGCTCATCCACAAAGCATATGGAGGAGAGTCGCTATTTACATAGGTAAGGTATAAGGTATTCTTGTTCAGAAAAGTTCTAAATTCATAAATGACACAAATTCGATTAGAAGGAATTGAGTGTACATAGGTACATTTATGTTCGTTTGTCTGACTTTACAAAAGAGGTCCGTGGTCTCTTCTCCATAGTTCGTTGGATGGTCGCGTATCAAATTCAATTAAAATTCAGCACGTGGACCAAAATAAGATAGTTCAGCGCACACACAGCCTCCCTATGAAAAGATGTACGAATAATATCAGTTTCTTTTTTACTTGGTTCTCTATCGGTGGCGGCGCGGCACTGCGCGGCGACACAGATGATTGATACCGCCTTTGTGCTTGAAAGTATCAAAATTCAGGCCATAGTATTATTTTTTTGTTTATTAATACATGGCAATAATGTTGGTTCGTAATAGACGAAGATCTATAAACTTGGATCCACCATCAACGTTATGCTAGCGCCTTATGTTAAAAAACACAAAATCAAAAAACGAAAAAATAAAGAACTCAAAGTCAATGATGCTAATTGATTTGGGACTGTTGTTGTATTATGTCCATTAAAAAAAGGGGCAGATGTTTGATATGAAAGCTCTATCTTGTTCGTGGCGGCATCGTCAAAGTAGTTTTTCAACAGAAAACCCTTGCTAGGATTTCTAGGACATACGGTAAAATGAATTTCCAAGAAATGTTATACTGCTTTAATATTTTCCGCTAAAAGATGTTTTGGTGGATTTTGTTAAGAACAGTTATAAAAATGGATTAGTTAGGTACCTAATTTTATAAAACATGGCTTTCAATATGTACTCATAAGTATAGAATGTCTATTAACCTAATTAAGTTAATTTGTTTACAAGCCAGTTTGCCGTAAACTTCACCTTATCTGATAGTGTCATGGCTGCAACAGTTCTTCAGCGCATTAAATTAATTATTCTATATTTTTCCAAACACGTACTGTGGAAAGAGTCCTAGAAGATCTGAATATATTCTTAAATCTTTTGGTCGCTTTATTATTCTCAAGAGGTGTTCTATTCATAAGGACCAGCAGTAAGCCTTTCGTCGTAAGAACATCGAACTTGTCAAATTGTAGAAGTTAAGTAATGTCAATGATTCTCCTGAAACTAAAGGACGTTCGTATCCCTCCACCTTTTCAAAATCATCACCTCCTCCCACTTAAACAAGGCATACCACCCAACGCTTTTGTCACCAACTCTCATCCCACCTCCCACGATGTAATGGAGAAAAAGCTAGACAGCGCTCCTCTTTCCGGTGCACCTTCCCACCCTAGGAAACCTAACTCAATTGCTGTTTACCGATCCTAATCATTTCCTTACATATCAGCATGATGTTCTTAACATCAACTGACTCCTTACCCTATTTCTTCCTTCCAACCACCTCTTATCTTTATTGGGCTGGATCTAAGGTGTTAAACGACCCGTGCCGATGATCAGCCTGGCTGTGAGCCCAATTCAGTCTCTAACGGAGTATCCGGATACCTGGATTAACTAGCCTTATCTGTTTAATGCGGTCTCTGTGAGACCAAGTATGAATGTAAATAAAAAAGAAAAATGATGAGACCGGTATCTCTTCAAGACCGGGCGGCAGTTTGGCGCCAAAGCCTGTTGCCGTATCTCCTACGGCCAACACAGAGAAGGGAGTAGTGGCAATCTGTGGACCCTCTTCTGCTGTTGGCATCAACGAGAGTAAGAAGGTAGTGATAACTAATTCCAGTAGTGGCAGTGTTGTGAAGAATGGCCCTACCTCTACTATTGAGAGCACATCCACAAATGGAAAGGAGAAACTCTTGAAAAGACTCTATAAACAAAAGCTGCAAGCTGCTAGCATCCTGAAAGCCTCTGGTGAATCATTGGAGGCTGGAAGGACACTTCAGCAAACCACTCGCGTTGAATGAGCAAAGAGTGTTCTTGCTGCAGCAAGTACCGGGAAAGACACCAAACGCCAAAACGCACTTGTGTGCACAAACCTCAACCAGCCAGTTTCATAACGTCACGAAGGGCAAAATCGTGGTTGCGGTCATTGACAGGAGCAATGATGATGGCACAATATCGGCTGATCGTTGGCAGCTGGTCAACGTAAAGCTTTCAGGTGGCTTTTCAAACATTTTGAGAGAGCTTCCAGGGCCATCATCTAAGATAGGCGATGGAAGACGAGTCAATCCATTTTTACACAGATGGTTCAAAAACAAAAAAAGGAAGTGTGTACTCTGAACGACTGAAATTAAGTCTCTCATTCCGCCTTCCCAATCGTTGTAGCGTGTTCCAGGTGGAACTTTTGGAGACAAAGGGAGTCTTGTCCTGGCTTAAAGAAAACGTGATATCGACATCTGATATTCGTATTTTCTCAGATAGCCAGGCCGCTATCAAATCTCTGGACTCTTTCTCTACAAACTCTATAACAGTCCATAGCTGTCGATCATCTCTAATGAAGATGGCAAATCAGTTTAATAATTATCTTTGCTGCGGTGCTCGGCCCGCCCATAGAGACATTCCAGTTAACTGTAAGGCAGATGAACTCGCCAGGAACGGTACAGAGCAGCCCATCCTACCACGTTTAGTAAACTGGCTTATTGTGTCCTATTACATCATGGACAGCCACTTTAACCTAACCTAACCTATCCTAAAGCCTTTCGTAGCAAGAGTTACACAGGTGATCATCTTACCGAACATTCGAACAAATCTTAACATCGTTTTTGAGAGAAAGTAAGATTATTGCACTTGATATTTCAAGGGCATTTGATAAAGTCTAGCATCTTGCTTTTTTAACGAAAATGTTTGATTTCAGTATTGACGGTTTAATACAAGTTGTTTTGGACGGATTTAATTCTGAAACTCACAACATAAATGCTCATGTGCCCCATTGCTCCATTTTGTCTCAAACAATCTTCCCTTCTGCAACTTCTAACACAATTAGTTTTTTCGCCCTCTTAGCTATTCATATTCTTTTGCAGACTTACATCTCTTCTTTGGGTTTGGAACCGCAACAACAAAATATGATAATCTAATTAAATTCCGACATATCCAACATTGTAGAATAGGGAATAAGAAACCGCCTGGAATTTACCTTTTGTTAACGTTATTTAACGGACTTTTTTCTAGTGAATTAGCCATATGCATTCCTTCCCGTAAACAGTTTGACCATAATCACGCTTCTAGAAACGCCTATCAGTTTACTATTAAGCTCAACGAATTATCGTGATAGACACTGCTTAAGTGTTTCATATGCACTTCGGTTGACGTCTTTCATCAATCTGATGTAGAAATGATTTGCATAAAAGTTAGAACTGAGACAGGACTGCTATAAATTATCGCCACATATCTCAAACCTCCAAGCTCTCCTAACAACTTTTATGAAAACTTAATGGAATGCATAGACAAAATGAACGATCAAATTGAGCCACAAGACGAGTTACTAGTCTTAGGACGTTTCAATCTTTCAAACTTGATCTGGACTAAACAGACGCACGAGAACTATCTATCTCCTATTAACATGTCTACTACCAACGAATTCTTGACAATTGACGGTCTTTTCTCATGTTGACTAAGCCAATTAAATGGGATTGCCAAGAACTTCAACAAAATATTGGACCTTATATTCTTCTAGAACACACTCAATGCTGATATTGCTGTAAATTCAGCCAATACCCTACTTGTCGAAGAAGACCGACATTACCCAGCATTAGACCTATCTTTTAATTTAAATGTATGGAATGTTTCTAATTGCTCCAAAGAAAATCTAGAATTTAACTTTAAAAAATGCTGTTTGAGAACTGTGACATTAATTCTATGTGGTATAAATTCTTCTGTGTTCTCTTTAAGTTTTTTATGAGACCTCTAGGGTTTGACTCTTGCTAAAAAAAACTTAAAAAGTAAAAGAAACAAGGCCTGGATTAAATATAATAAAACAAGAGCTGATAATGACTTGGTAATATACAATGAGCTAAGAAATATGTTTATTGTTTATTCAGATATTCTTTATAATCACTTTATTTTAAATACTGAAACAGACATAAAAAATAACCCAAAAAACTTTTGGAGCTATGTTGATAGTAAGAGAAATACTGACGGGTATACAAACTGCATGTCTTTCAACAACGAACTTAGACATGACTGAAAAAATTTCAAATATATTTCTAATTTTTTGAAAGATACTTTAGAAGTGCGAACTCCTGAGTCATTGGCCCTCTCACAAAATGTCCCTCATTTGAAATCGTTCGCAAAGCTTCAGAACTTGACGTTTGTTATAGCCCTGGTCCAGATGGTGTACCTTCTTATATTTTGAAAAAATGAGCATTCTCTTTATCCTATCCTCTTCATATTCTTTTTAATGAATCGCTCAAATCGAAATTTGGAAGAGTTCGTACATAACACCGATACATAGAAAGGGCAGTAAAAATGAAATACAAAATAATCGTCGCATTGCAACACTGTACATCATCCCTAAGTTATTTGAGCCCATTATTTGTAAAGTCATATCGTTTAATTGTTAGTCCATAATTTGTGACAGTCAACATGGTTTTGTTCAAAATAAGTCAACAGTTACTAACCTCTTTCATTTCAGTTCTTTTTGTTTAGATTCGTTTGAAAAACGGAAACAAGTTGACTATTTTAAGGCCTTTTATTTATTGTAAGGCCTTTGATTAATTGTGCCATAAGACATTAACTTCCAATCTTAAATCCCAAGGCTCTAACGATAAATTTGTTAGTTGGGTTACGTCGTACTTATATAATAGATCATACAGCGTAGTTTTTAGGAAAGACCGGTCATCATATTTTTATACCAACTCTTGAGTACCACAAGGTAGCCACTTAGAACCTTTACTGTTTATTTTGTACGTTAACGACTTACCTTCTATTATAAAACACTCATCTGTTTTAATTTACGCAGATGACATTAAAATTTTCAAACTTATTGACTCACTTGACGTCTGTTTACTCCAACAAGATGATCTAAATAGTTTTCGGGAATGGTGGTTCATAAATAAGCTTTTACTAAACATAGACAAATGTAAATTAATGTGTTTTACACGCAAACAAAATGTTTTGACTTTCATTTATCAATTAGACTCTCCTTATTTTAATAAACTCTCTACTTTCTCTGACCTAGGTATTATTCTTGAAATTATAAATTAACTTTTACAAATCATTATAACTATAATATTAAAAAAGCAAATAAGACACTCGGATATATAAAACGGTTTTCACGTGATTTTCGCGACCCTTATATTCTTAAACTTCTTTATATAACATTTATAAGACCAATATTGGAATATGGCTGCATAATATGGGATCCCTTTTATTCAGTCCATATAAACAGAATAGAAGGAGTACAAAGAAGATTCGTGCGAGGTCCAATAGGCTCGAACTTCCATCGTACAATCATAGGCTCTCGCTCATAAATCTTCCATCGTTTTCTAAACACAGAAAGTACATTCAGCTTTGCTTTATTATAAAATTAATCAATGGGTCAGACGTATCACCATCAATTTTGGAACAATAAAACTTTATTTATAGTTGTTCAAGTATTAGAAGACAAGTTCCTGTACGTCCTATATCAAGCAAATCGAACTATGGTAAAAACAGTCCCTAAGTTTAAAAATAAATGTAATGTTTAACGAATTCAAAAAGTAAATAAAATGGCCCTACTGTGAAGTACAGAGATTCGTTCTTTAGACGAACTACGCGAATGTGGAATACTTAAAAATGCTCCATCTTTCCCTTAATTTGCAATGTTCAAGAATAAAAAAATCAGTGTACACCTTTCCAACACCTCCTACTTTCCTAATGTTTTAACTGTGTCTTGCCCTTATGCAAGATACCTTCGCCTTACATCAAATAACTTAGAATATCAAACAACACAACATTCAACAAACTGAAACTATATACTTCGCCTTTTCTTGAAAGAATCATTCATAACAACAATAAAATAAAGGCGAAGCTTTTTTGCATTCCTTATACATCCATTCCTCATAAAAAATATAATGTATATGGATGCATGTCACACTTTGACTTTGTGGACTAAAGTGGACATTGGTGGGAGGGTAAATGTACCTTTACCCATCTAGAATGATGTTGACATCATAATAATCCAATCTAGTAATTTTATTCCGTTTCCCGCGATTCTACAATTTCTTTTGTCGTATAGTGAAGTCGACATCGTTGTCATTGTTGTCGCCGTCTGTCGACTTGACTTGTCGTCCAAAGATGGGAGTAATATGCTTTGGCAAGCGTTATAAAAACAACAACACAAAAAATACCCACTCAAGACTCAACTTACGCATTCCTAATACGTACGCTTGCGCGACGCCATTCCGTGGGAAGAACTCTATATTTTACATCAGCAAGGTATAAACGCTCTTTATCTTAATCATATAGTTTAGTTCATATTTTGTTATTATGGAATTTCTACTTTTTGTTTTGATTCTTTTTTCAGTAATAATTTTAGTTGAATAATAATTTATAACGTGTACCTACATATGTTTATATTTTAAGTAAAACGAATATGTTTGGACATTAAGTAAGTAAAGGTATTAATAATTGTTAATTGAAATTATTGCCGGTTTGTCGGTGAAGTGAAGATACCAGGGGCCTGATTATAAGGTTCGCGGCGAATCGTTTTCAATTCGACCTTTCAAATTCGACCAGTGATTTGACACTTTTGGTTTGACAGCTTTCCACACATTTTGTTTTGTTTTGATTGAATTTGTGAAAGTTGCGGTGATTCATTTTATAGGGTTAAAATAACAAAACAGCCTGCACGACAACACTTCCGACAACAGATTCAGGCTCATAGATTTTGCTGCGGAGCGAAACGTCATGGTAGCCAGTAAGCGTTTTCCGCACCGCAACATCCACAAAGGAACTTGGAGTCCTCCAGATCAATCTACCGTCAACCAGATTGACCATATTGCGATCGACATCAAACACGCTTCCACCATCATGGACCACTACCTCGTTGTAGCCAAGGTAGCACTTAAGGTTTTCAGACCCAAGGCAAAACAAGGAGATGCTGGGAGAACGTACAACGTCGAACGGCTGCAATCGCAAGAGATCGCCAAATCCTTTTCCGACCGAGTTACAAGTAACCTCTCTCGAAGTTCGCTGCTTCTAACACCGGAACCGCTGTCAACGCTGAAGATATGAAAGGACCACTTCTGCAGACTGTATAAAGCCGATGACGAACCGATTTCCGCTGTCAGGGAGGATGATGATCCATTCTACATAGACGACGAAAGCCAACAATCCCGTCCTCCCGACTTAGACGCGACTTAGACGAAGTAAAGATTGCCATATCTAAGTTGAAGTCTAATAAAGCCGCTGGAGCGGTAGGCTTGAATGCCGATCTCTTTAAAGCAGCTGGAGATAAGTTGGTTAGAAGCATGCACCAACTTATCTGTAAAATATGGTCGGAAGAAAGCTTGCCCGATGAATGGAACCTCAGTTTTGTTTTGCCCGATCCTGAAAAAGGGAGACCCTTTAAACTGCACCAACTATAGAAGAACCAGTCTACTTAACATCGCCTATAAAATCTTCTCTGCCGTAGTATGTGAACGTCTAAAACCCACCGTCAACATCCTGATAGGTCCTTATCAGTGTGCTTTTAGACCAGGAAAGTCCACAGTCGATCAAATATTCACATCACGGCTGATCCTGGAAAAAACCCAAGAACACCAAATCGACACCCACCATCTTCTCATCGATTTCAAGGCTGCATATGACAGCATCTACAGGGACGAGCTGCCAAACTCGTCCATTTGTGCAAGATGACCATGAAGAATTCACGCTTCTCCATAAAGGTTGGAAACAACTTAACAGAACCTTTCGATGTCAAAAAAGGTTTTAGACAAGGTGATGCGCTGTCATGTGATTTTTTTAACATCGTGCTTGAAAGAATAGTGCCGAGCTCACACGTCAACACTAGAGGCACTTCCTTTCAAAAGTTTGTCCAATTACTAGCATATGCTGATGACATTGACATAATCGGAAGAACTCAGTGTGATGTAAATGGGGCTTTTGTGAGTATTGAGGCAGAGGCCGCAAAAATGGATTTAACGGTTAATGAGGGCAAAACAAAGTACATACTGTCGTCAAGAAAGGACCTACAACACCGAAGTCTTGGTGAAAACGTCACCATCGACAGACATAACTTTGAGGTAGTCAAGGACTTCGTCTACCTAGGCTCCACTGTAAACGCAGTAAACAACACCAGCGCTGAGATCAAACGCAGAATAACTCTTGCTAAACGCTGTTTCTTTGGGCTAAGAAAGCAATTGAGTGAAAAAGTCCTCTCTGGAAGGACCAAAGTGTCGCTTTATAAGACCCTTCTCATCCCCGTCCGGCTATACGGTGCAGAAGCGGAAAAAGCGGATGAAAGCACCTTGGGTCGGGTCGAGAGAAAAGTTTTTCGTGTGATCTACGGTCCCGTATGCATCGAAGGGAGTGGAGGAGAAGAAGGAACGACGAGCTGTAAGGGCCGTACAGCGACGTAGACTTAGCCACAAGGATAAAAGTGAAAAGACTAAGATAGCTGCTCCGGCCTGAAAATTCTTCGAATCCACACCAAGAGGACAGCGCAGTAGAAGAAGACCGTGGATCAGATGGAGCGCTCAAGTGGAAAGTGACCTCACCCAACTTGGAGCTCGAAACTGGAGACAACTAGCTAGGGACCGAGCTAGATGGAGAAGTTTGTTGAGTGAGGCCCTAGTTCACACTAGACTATAACGCCACCTTACGTAAGTATGTAAAAGAACAAAATGTATGCATACTTTTTTCCAGCTTTGAATATTTTTTCAAAGGGGGTTCTAGGCTATTAAAAACTTTTGAAATATCATCCCACAGCTCATGCTCCCGTTGCAATGCCCTTATTTTACTTCATAAGCTCGACGAGAGCCAAAAATTGGTATCGATTTGTTTGCTTGTTTTTGTCCTTCCTTAAATGAATTTTAAAATGTTATATTTTATTATGGATTGTGGATAAATTATAAGAAAATAAAAAAAAACTCACATTTGTATATAATTACAATCAAGAAAGAATCCACGAAATCAAACAGTGAATAATAATAAACACTGGACAGGTTCAGACAACATAAGGGACTTGAAAGTAAGGCAAGATTCTTGCATCTGATTGGCCAGCTGTCAAAAAATTGCCTTACAATTAAGGCAACTTTATTGGAAAGTTGACTGGAAAGTTAGTCAAGAAAAACCTCCCTAACTATCAAGTCACGTCAACTTATGTCAAAATGACAATTAATCATGTTTTTTTATTCAACTGAAAGCTGAACAATATTGCTCTATGATTTATTTATTTTCTGCACACCTTCATTAAATACTTTCTGTAAAAAGCTTCCTTGTAAATTTGGAAAAGAAATAAGTAATATTTCTTTACAATACAAAATGTAGCTTGCATAAGAAGTGTTCTGTAGACAATAATGATTTTGGTAGTTTTTGTACTATGAACTTGAAATAAAGGTTTGTGAAGTAAATTTCTTAATTTAAATTTATGACACTTAAAGAACTAACTAGTTGCATTGGTCAAAATGTACGTTCAAAGAATGAAGTTGACTGCAAATGAAGTTCCTTATGTTGTCTGAACTTGCCAACTCTTTCGCCTATGAATCCTCCAAAAAAAAGCATTTTCAAATTCGCCTTCGAATTTGTTAATCGGTCGAATTCAAAAATGGCAAACTAACTAGCACAACGATTCGCCACGAATCCCATAATCAGGCCCTCTATAACCTTTTATTTTCAAACGTAACGTCCATAACCTCTCTGTTGAGACGACTTTAAACTGTCTTTTAGGTGTTTTAAATATTGAAATATAAAAAACTGCATACTCTGAGGCGATCCAATCGAAAATTAGGTAGCTTATCAAAGACGTGCGTATGTATGCATTTTTGTTATTTTAATAATGTACCAACAAAAATAAAGAGAAATCCCTGCCGCAGAACAGGTTTTAATTTTTTCTTGATTAAAAACCATTGGCCTACATTTCTTGTCCTAAATGAAACCCATTCTTTTGGGCTAGTCTGGTACATTTTAACAAATACAAAAATCAAATGAACTTTTTTTTCTATTTTTTTTTAATGGTAAAAATAAAATTGAAGATATCAAAAAATAGTCTTTTCATAATGAAAAAAATAAGCAGAAAATTTAGGCATTACAAAATTGAGAAGGAGAACGAAACAAATATTTTCACATCATTCGATCAATCCAATCGGATAGATTTTCGAGTTCATTGTTCTTTCCAGAGCCCTCGTAGAATTGGATGTTCTGATTGAGATGAGAGAATTCGAAATCCTTGCCGTCTTTGCCCAAGTAAACAACCTTATTCTCGGAATCGTCAACAGATTGTAGCTTGCTTGTACGAGTTTTTCTTACTGTGTTCCTGTAATGAAATTTAAATTTACAATAACTCGTGATTATTCTTGAGATGATTGCTCAAACTTACATTTCCTTCTCTAACAGAGTTTTGATAACCTGAATGCTCTTGGCCATTTCTTCATCTTGTTTGTTGCAGAAAATCAAAACTGAACAAGGATTTATAGCAGAATCTGATAACAAAGTGTACAAATAACTGGAACAAAATAATATATTTTAAAAATAAAACCACTTTAAATTGATTCTGTAAGACAACTCACTCTGCAACATCTCTAACATCCTTTTGTATGTTCACTGAGTCTACGACAAAGATGACTCCCTTTGCTGTGTTTTTGTATTGATCAAAGAACTTATCTCTAACTCGCTCATGACCTGGGATATCAATGAGACGAGTTGAAAGTCTTCCAGCATGGTAAGTACCAACATTCTCAGCAATCGAGGTGAAAGTTTCTGGAACTTTTGAATAAAGGAGTTGACTGAATACAACACTTTTGCCGGAATCACAAAGCCCGGTAAGAATGAATGTGCTTCTGGTTGATGATCGTTTCTTGTAAATGAAGTAGATGACTTTTTAACACCCAAAAAGAAGAAAGTAAAACATTTTTAAATCGAGTCAAATGGACTTGGGGAAAATATTTTTATAATTTGATTTTATTTAAAAAGGAAAATTTATTTTGTTTTCTCACCTAGAACAACCAATCCAACAATTAATGCCACGAGAATTTGTGAAAAATCAACAGGAGTTGATTCTGTAGAATTTTGCTCATCTGGTTTTACATTTATTCTATCCATTTTTATTTATAAATAATTATTTTTGTTGGAGGAAAACAATACAAATAATTTTGTTCTGCCAACACCAACAGCCAACAAAACAAGAAAAAATGACAAGAACTAGAAATAATAACGAGGACAACAGACAACTGCACAAAAATGTGTGTGTGTCACAGTGACACGCAAGTTGATTTTTTGAAGTTTCAAAGAGTGATGCCAAGTTTTCATTTAAATTAAATTTGTGTAAGGGAATGTTTATAACTTTTCTTGACGATGGAACATTGCACGATTTTGAATCAACTTGTTTTGAGGTGTTATAATTTTATTCTCTATCCAATTGGAATAAGTTAAAAAGAGATGATAAAGCAAATGATTCCCACGTTAAATTACAAACGTGATTTGAGAATTAAACAAAATACAATCTTTTTATTTTATTGTTTTCTTGGTATGTTTTCATATCGAAATTTTGATTTTTTTTAATCACACACGGACTTTGTTTACAAAACCTATGGTACTATCATCGTACGTTTTACGGTGGCGGACCCCGTGAGCTATTGCAGTTTTTTCTACTTACCTTTTGCATACAAAACTTTCAACTACGGTGAATGTAACAAAAACAGTTCTATGATAATACTATAGATTTTGGGCCTTACCAATAATCAAAATTAAAGCTCACTAATTAATATTTAACTGGGTTTTAAATATTTTGCCATACCAATAAACATTTTAATAGTTAGGTTAAGGTCTAACGCCCAGTTAAATTTTTTTGTAGGGAGACTGAATTATAAACGGACAGTTAAATTAAACTACATGGTTTTCACTGTCATTTTGACAGCACACGCAACAAATACTTTTCAGGTTAAAAGAGTTGAGATTTGTTGATGGCAATATTTTATAAAAAAGTAAGTCGAATAATACTTGTTTTAATATATAATTGTGATTTTGTTCTAATAAATATTCATCACTTTAGAAATGGCTAAAAAACAAAATGTAGAACGGAGCAGATCGTCAAATTGGCAACGATGGCAATGAAGGGGCTACTGGTCCAAGCAGCTAGACCACTTGCACATGTTATAGATTCAAAGCTAAATGATGGCAAGTTATTAAAAGCCACAGCTATAGCCTGGCAAAATATTGCTGCAACGTTTCAGGCAAGTGGCTTTGAACCGACGCCGAAACAAGTAAGGGATGGAGCCGCTACAAGGAGGAGACGCAGACCAATTTAAGTAAATTTAATCGATCTCAGAGGGAGACCGGTGGGGGAAAACTTCCTGAGGAACCTTCTGAGATCGATTATGAAATTGTTGAAGTTTGTTAAAGATGCTGCAGAATTTGATTGCCATGCAATATGGATTGATGATTATGATGACAAGTAGAATATTTTCTCTATATGATTTGCAATTGTTTTTAAAATATTTATTTTGTATTCCAAAGAAAACATACCATCCCCATCAAATCCACCAGAACCTGAATTTTATGGATAATTTATCTGCCAATGGACGAGAATTGTGCGTTTTAATGAATTTAGCTTCATTTCCTTCACTGGAATTTGATTGGTAGATAGATTGTCTGTAAAATCTAACTAAATCATAAGTTTTAAAACATGAACCAACGTATGTGCAGTTTTAAAAAGTCACTTATAAATAATTGTTACTCATAAATTTGTTTTGTTCTCATTTTTTTTTTCAAAAATTTGAAAACATTTACTATTTCGAACTCTCAATAATTTGAATTTAAACTTTACATAATTTAATTTTAACCAAATATTTTTGTTTATTTTTTATGTTTGCAAAATTCACTTATGTCAATTCAATACTTTGTTTTTGACAGAGAATGTAGTAGATATTGTAATAGGAGGCTAATTAGAAAAGATGTGTTTATTTTGGTAATTAGTATACACGCAAATTAACTCGCTGTTAAAATTCAACTCAACGATACCTAAACGCGTGTTTAGCGATTTATTATTGACCCTTTATATAGAAAGCTACGAAGGAAATACAAACAGTTTGTTAAAACTAAATCCAAATTATTTAAAAATAAATATGCTTTTTCTAAGCTCCCGTGAGGTTTGTAGGTCAAACAATTGTTTTTAATAAACATTCTGTAGACTTCAAAAGAGTTTCAAATTTTTAATTGACAGCTCAATTAAATTGACTGAAATTAAACCTTGTTTAAATTTTCACTTTGTTAAAATAAAAATATTCTAAGACAAATGTGTTCAAAGAGCTTCAAAGTAATACGTCAAAATGCAGACGTTAAGGATCTTAAGCTGACCATGCACGATGAAGTCAAAAATACAAATGGCGAGACGACACAAAATCGGCCGTTTATGGAGAAACTGAGGTGGCTTGGTTTGGCTCTATTGATTTATTTGCATTTTCAGCAAGTCAGAAATTCATGATCCCATGCCATGCCAACGTCTATAAAGCGCTAACAAGCAAAGCAGCTCTGTCAAAATACACAGTTTCAGCTTACCGTAAGCAAAAATTTAAACGATAGGAATCAAAAAGAAAATCAATAAGCAAAGATTTTACTGATCAATTGAATTTAAAAAAAAAAGCTTTTAGGTAGAATTTCAATAAAGACATTTTTTTTCGATAATAGAAATTTTCAATGATCCCCATAACCAACTTCTACTCTGAACGTCGAACTTGTCGAGTTGTAGAAGCTGAGTAAGGTCAATGATTCTCGAGAATTTAGCAACGATCCTATCTCCTATACTCCTTCTCACTCTAGGTAACCTAGCTGAATTGCTGTTACCGAATCCCAATCTTTCCTTACAAGTCAGAATGATGAATTAACGTCAACTGACTCCTCACCCTTTCTCTTCCTCCCCACCACCTCTCATCATTATTGGGCTGGATCTAAGGTGTTAAACGACCCGTGCCGATGATCAGCCTGGCTGGGGGCCCAATTCAAAAATAGCCCAGTCTCTAACGGAGTATCCGGATACCTGGCGACCTCCGGATTAACTAGCCTTATCTGTACATGCGAATCTCTGTGCAGATGGACCTCTTTTCTTCGCATCTCGTGGGACCAAAATGAACAAAACCAAAAACAAAAACACATGTGAGACCGGTATCACTTCAGGACCGGGCGGCAGCTTGGTGTCAAAGCCTGCTGTCGTATCTCTTGCGGCCAACACAGAGAAGGGAGTAGTGGCTAACCATGGACCCTCCTCTGCTGTTGGTAGCAACGAGAATAAAAAGGTAGCGATACCTAATTTCAGTAGTGGCAGGGTTGTGAAAAATGGCCCTACCACTACTACTGAGAACACTTCCAGAAATGGAAAAATCTCTAAAGGTCTTTATAAACAAAGGCGGCATGCGGCGAGAATCTTGAAGGCCTCTGGTGCATCATCGGGGGCTGAAAAGACACCGCAGCAAACCGCTAGCGTCGAATGGGCCAAAAGCATAATTGCTACAACTAGATCCAATAAGGACTCTACGTCCAAAAGAGAAAGATCTCTTGAGGGGGCCGCACCGACACCAAAACGGCCTCGGGTGCATAACACGAGCACCCCCCTCAATCCCATCAGGAAACAATCTAGTTTCAGTGACGTCGCGAAGGGCAAAGTCGTGGTTGCGGTCATTGACAGGAGCGATGATGATGGCACAATATCGGCTGATCGTTGGCAGTTGGTCAAGGTTAAGCTCTCGGGTGGCTTTTTGAGCATTTTGAGAGAGCTTCCAGGACCACTTCCTTCCATAAGCGATGGGGGTTGGCATCAAGGCCATGTCAAACTCATGGTTTGTGGCGACCAGAGATCTTGTGACCTTTACAAGCTTGCTGTCAGCCGGTTAGGTGAAGTTTGGCCAGGTGCGAAGCTCGAGGTTGTCGCTGTGGAAGACATTCCCAGCAGACCTAGAGCCCGTATCTGGATACCGATTGAACCTGCTGGTATCGAGGACATTCTCGAGATGGTCAAAGTGTGTAACCCGTCCCTTCCGACGCATAACTGGAAAATAGCCAAGCTAGAGGAGGTGAAGGGTCTTTATAGGAGCGCCATTGTGGTACTCAATAAAGAATCCTTGGCTCCTCTAGCCCTAAACGAGGGCTCCATAAACTATGGTTTCGAAACCATTAAAATTCGAATATATAAAAAAGATGAGGTTAACGCGGAAAGCGGGCCTCCAAAAACTACCGAAGGTGAACTAGCGGTTGGTGAACCTGGGACGTCGTCTTCTCTCCTAACAGAGGGTGACGATGCACTCTTGTCCTCTCCAATCGCGAATGCACCCTCTACAAAAGTCGTGGACAGTCCATCCTTAATGGAGACTGAGGACGACCTTAACATGATCCTTCTGAGCGAGGACGAACTCTTGGGTTCATCCTCAGACACAGAGGATCAAAACAAAACCGTGGTGGAGGTTGATCTGCCTAATTGTAGCCAAAATGCTGCAGTTAGTACAGATTAATCTCCAACACTCCATAAAGGCCTCGGCCTCACTTCTTCTCCGTCTGGCGACTAACGGGGAAGATATTGTCCTGATCCAAGAGCCATGGGTTGCAGGATCCGTTGTTCGAGGACTCAGGACTCCTGGATACTACACACTTTGTGTGACAGATAAAGGTGAACCTAGATCTTGCATACTAGTGAAACGTAGCATTAATGTATTTTTACTCCATCGTTTCAGTGACAAAGATACCACCGTAGCTAGGCTAGAAACAGCCAAAGGAAGTTTCTGGCTGGTATCGGCGTATCTTGGGCATGACCACCTTGGCCCTCTCCCTGGAAAAACCCTGGAGAAAGTCGTCGCTGAAGCGGAAAGGCAAAGGATCCGCCTAATTATTGGGAGCGATGCTAACGCTCATCATACTGTATGGGGCAGTACGAATATCAACGACAGAGGTGAGTCTCTTTTTGATTATATTCTTGGTACTAACCTCTTAGTAAGTAATGTTGGTAATGAACCAACCTTCATAACTAAAACTCGACAAGAAGTCTTAGACATAACTCTTGTCTCAGATAGTATACACCATATGATCTTGGACTGGAAAGTATCCAAAGAACACTCGTTCTCTGATCATAGATATATCCAGTTCAATATAAATGTGGATGATAACCCGAGTCCATTGACTTTTCGAAACTATCGGAAAACTGACTGGGCTTTATACAGGAACTTATTACAGAGTTTACTAGAACCTGGACTATCTAGTCCTTCCTCTAACGCTAACGAACTTGACAACAAAGTCAATGACCTTACCTCAGCTATGAACAGATCGCTAGAAATTTCTTGTCCACTTATACACATAAGAGGAAAGAGGAAACCACAATGGTGGTCCTCAGAGCTTGACTCGCTCAGGAAGGAATGCAGGAAACTTTTCAACCGAGCCAAAGCTGCAAGACTAGCCTCTCATTGGGACTCCTACAAAGAATCCCTAAGAATCTACAAGAAGGCACTAAGGAAATCCAAGCGATCTTCTTGGCGATCCTTCTGTGGCATGATAGAAGAAACTTCTGAAGCCTCTAGGTTACGGAAAATTCTTTCAACTAATCCAGCTATGCCAAGCTGCTTGAAAAATGCAGACGGCTCCTGGACTAATTCAAGTTATGAATCACTGAACCTACTATTGGACACTCACTTTCCTGGTAGTTCTCTTACCGAAACTTGCAACAGCTTTGCACGTTCAAGTTCAAATACAACATATCCACAAGGTCTGATCACAAAGGATAAGTTACAATGGGCTCTCAACAGCTTCAAACCATTTAAAGCTGCAGGACCAGATGGAATAATACCAGCAGAATTACAAAAAGCCTCTGATATAATTGCACCAATCCTTGAGGCAATTTTTACCAGCTGTCTTTACCTGGTCCATGTTCCCTCGGCATGGAGAGAAGTTAAAGTTGTCTTTATACCTAAAGCAGGTAAATGCTCCCAAGTTAATCCTAAAGATTTACGACCTATAAGTCTATCATCATTCCTTCTTAAGACCCTGGAAAGATTGATCGATATCCATTTAAGGGCACGTATCGATACAAGACTTCTGTCTTCGTCTCAACATGCCTACTGTAAGGGTAAATCGGTGGAAACAGCGTTACACACTTTAGTACGCACCATCGAATATTCCCTCCATCATAAAGAGTTCACTATGGTTGCTTTCCTTGACATCGAAGGTGCCTTTAACAACGTGGACACATCTGAAATCACTTCTGCACTGACATCTCTAAATGTAGAGAGTTCGCTTCGGGAGTTAATTCATTTAATGCTTACTAGCAGAATAATTAATTCAAAACTGGGCAACTCTTCTAGTAGACGATTCGTTAGTAGAGGGACACCGCAAGGTGGTGTTCTATCCCCTCTCCTCTGGAACCTAGTGGTGAATGAAATCCTAACTAGTCTGGATGCGGAGGGTTTCAGAGTGATAGCCTATGCGGACGACGTTGCTATAGCAGTTTCAGGAAAGCATCTTAATATCCTAAAAGAACTCTTACAAAATGCCTTGGACAGGCTAATACTCTGGGCTGATCGGTGTGGACTGGTTGTTAACCCACACAAAACCGATCTGGTCTTATTTTCGAGGAGATACAAAATTCCATTTGTCAACCCTCCTTACATTAAAGGAATCCAATTAAAATTCTCAGACGAGGCCAAATACCTAGGTCTTGTCTTAGACAAAAAACTAAATTGGAAACGCAACGTACAGGAAAGAGTCAAAAAAGCTACTGTAGCTCTCTTTTCTTGCAAAAAAGCTATTGGTAATAAATGGGGTTTACAACCCAGAATCACGCATTGGCTATACACATCGGTAATCAGACCGATTTTAACGTACGGTGTGGCAGTATGGTGGACTGCTTTAGAGAAAGGTATAAACAGGGATAAGTTGAATAAAGTTCAACGTTCAGCCTGCCTATGTATAAGCGGATCGCTTCGCACGACCACCTCTTGACATATTTAGTAAACAAATAGCTGCAAGCTCTGCTATCCGCCTCAATGCTTCCTCGCAGTGGACTAACAACAACATTGGCCACTCCGTAATTCTAAGGTACTTAGAATCAATTCCAAAGCACACAGACTACACCATCCCCCAACTACAATTCGATAGGAATTTCCAGATTTCTATACCTACCAGATCTTTTTGGGAGGATAGGACATTCTTAGAGGATGGGTCAATCCACTTTTACACAGATGGCTCAAAGACCAAAGAAGGGGTTGGTGGTGGTGTGTACTCTGAACGACTGAAATTAAGTCTCTCATTCCGCCTTCCCAATCATTGTAGCGTGTTCCAGGCGGAACTTTTGGCGATTAAGGAAGTCTTGTCTTGGCTCAAAGAAAACGTGATATCAACATCTGATATCCGTATTTTCTCCGACAGCCAGGCCGCTATCAAATCTCTGGACTCAGTCTCTACAAACTCTATAACAGTCCATAACTGTCGATCATCTCTAATGGAGATGGCGCAACAGTTTAATATTCACCTTTGCTGGGTGCCGGGCCATAGAGACATTCCAGGTAACTGTAAGGCAGATGAACTCGCCAGGAACGGTACAGTACAACCCATCCTACCACGTTTGGCAAGTACTGGCATACCAATCGCTACTTGTAAACTGCTACTAATGCAAGACGCTGTGAGGAGGGCAGGCACCAGGTGGACCAACATCACCACGTGTCAAGCCACAAAAAACATCTGGCCAACACTGGATTTAAAACGTTCAAGGTGCTTGCTCTCTCTAAGCAGATCGCATATAAGCTCGATAATAGGTGTCATAACCGGACACTGTCTAATAGGAAAGCACGCCATGAGATTAGGCGTATTCTCAAATGACTTTTGCAGAAGCTGTATGGACGAGGAAGAGGAAGAAACGGTTCTTCATCTTCTCTGCACATGCCCTGCTCTAGCTCGAAAACGCAAGAATTACCTAGGAGAATTCTTCTTTAACGATCTAAACGATCTAAATCATATCGGGATAATCAGCCTCTCACGTTTCGTAAGAGACTCTAACTGGTTCCATTGAGCTTAGGAGGAAGCCTCAAGATTCATGTGGTATCACAATGGGCCATTAAACTGGCCTAAGTGTGTCCGTTCCATCTTGGACAGCCACTATAACCTAACCTAACCTAACCTAACCCCATAACCAACCTCTAAATGGGGAAAACTTATGATAAGTAGTATAAATGGATCCTAAGCTAATAAACCGATTTATATTGATTAGTGACATTAAACCGAAACATCTAAAATCCAAATTATAAAGAAGTGACCTATTTTCATGTGTTTGAATGTATACAGAGCTTAAATTGGCCAATTTCTATAACAAAATCAAACAATTCTCTTAAATGTCAAATTTCAAGTCTGCAAAACATTTCAGCTGATTTCTTGTTGATATTTTTTTTCTTCACAAAATACAAAATAGTTTTTCACAAAATAAAAGGAAGAAAACAACACCGTAAAAATGATTCAGAAAGTAGAAATGTCCCTCCGTAGTTTTTACATATTCAATTCAACCTTAGCGAAAAAAGAAGGAGAAGTAAGTAAATCCTTTAAAGACAATTCTTATTTCTAAATAACAAATTCAATTCCATGGTTTAAAGGATGAAAACAAAATCCTTTTCTATCACCCCTCAGACATCGAATTGGACAATAAAAAGAATGATGTTGGACTAAGTGAAGCAATTATCCAGTTTTCTAGGTAAGAAGTAAACAACGTCCTAAAATTGCAATGTTTTAAAATCTATTTGTAATTTGAAGTAAATTTTCTACTAACGATGGATGCAAAGCTGTTCACACCCAAAAGACGACACAAATATTTTTCCAACCAGAAAAAGATTACTGGATGGTCTTGGTATGATCATCTTTTAATAAAATCTCAACAAATCATAGCAACAAGTTTTTTTTCTGGCCTCATAGGTGCTAAATGTTCCAAAAGAAATTAAACTCAATAAAGATGGTGTTGAAGAAGCCGATTATAGGGGCGGAGAAGTTCACGATAAGGTCTTCCGTGCAGTTCTCGAGCAGTCATATAGAATGTTTCGTTTATTTGCTGGAAAATTCGTATCAAATATGATTGGTGAATCAGAACTGCAACAGGCTGAGAACTTGCGTAAAAAACTCTATGATTTCTATTCCATGGTGAGTAATATTTACCAACGATGAGTTCATTTCACTACAAGGTTATTCCTTTTGTCTTTTTAGTATGTACTGACATTAAAATTGCCATCTTGTGATATCTTAGATGCACTTCGAACTATTCAATATATTCCCCTGGAGAAGGCCCTTTTCCTTAGGGTTCATAATTTTATAAATATGATACAAGCCACATTTCCTACAGTAGAGAACACAATATTCTTCTACAATGAACAAGTTGTGTGGTAAACTTTGAGTCCCATTTATTTTGATACAAACATTGACTTGGTTCTTTTAGTTCTAAAATAGATCCACATGATTTGTATTGTATTCATGAGTATTTGTTGGGTACAGTGTTTCCTAATGTAACCAACATTGAACTGAGTGGAGCCTCATTACAACGTTCGATTAGTCTGGATGGATATCGACAAGGTTCATTTATAAATGGACCAGACAAGTCCGAGTCATTCCCCAACTCCTCGAAAGCTCCCAAAATTTACCTAACAATCAAAGATGCGGATTTGAAATGCTATCACATGATTATTTATCGAGCAATGAGTGCTACGTTGTGCTTAATGGTGGATTGTAAGTGCCACTCTGTGCTTCTAGAACTGATGGCTCTTCTAATTTTAAACTTTCTTTTTTAAGCTTCCAATGAATTAACCGATGACTTTTTCCTTGAATTGCACTCCTTTATGGGACCACAACTGTCAAGTATTGCCTCAGACATAGGAGAATCAATCAAATCGAAACTTACAAGTGACGCCAACAATCCTCCAACCGATCCAACGGACACCAACAACCCCAAATTTCTCTTCATCAACGAACTCAGTCTCATTCATCATACAAACATCTATGCTGACCATCGCCGACCTAAAACTTGTACCATTCCACCAAATGTTATGAACCTTATTGCCGATTTACATGAAGACAAGAAATCAGACAAACTAGAAGAGGTCCACATCAAATGCATCAATGATTATTGGATAGTGAAGAAAAGTTCCAACTGGCGTCAGTTTTATGTAATAATCTCAAATAACAGAGCTACTTTATTGGATATAACGAACGAAGCCAAGAAGATCTTCGACCAAGAAATTACAAATGATGTATTTTTTGACAAATAAACATAATTATAATTAGAATAAATGGTGTTCTCCAATTAATGCGTTTTTCCCTTTTCCTATTGGTTCCTCCATTCGACCCAAATGAATCTCAAGCAATTATCGAGTTTCCCACGTCTGCGCTTAGATCTGAGAAGCCACTGCTCGATGTTGTGTGCTTTTGTTTGATAACATAAATCTTACGATTAGACATACACATGGTGTAGCTGTGGTCTTCGTAGATGATTGATATTTTCTCACAACTGCTTTTTGCCATGAAGTTTTCATCAATTCTAGTTAATAAATTATATTTAAATTTAGTATGTTTCTATTTATTTAAACAAAAAAAAAGTGGGAAAACTTACGTTTCAGACATTTGTAGGATGCCCATGAAAATGTTTGCACTACGTTCATCGTTTTCGAGATCACCACCGGATTCTAGGACGGCACCATCGTCCTTGAGGATCAAGTAGCCAATTTGGTTTCCAATCTTTTCCATGTTTTCTATTGATAAAAATAAACAATAAATGGATGGACAAAAGTTCTTTGTGCAGATATCAGATTCAGATGACATACAATTAAAAGATTTCGATGACAGGGACAGCTGATAAGAGAAATAAACAAACAGTACTGACAACATTGACGAATACAAATTAAGGGAGTTGCCAGAGAGTAGTGGCTTTATTTATAATTAGATACGTTTGCTTACATCCGAAGCTACAGATTCTTTTACGATTTTAATGCCTTAAGCACTATTCACATCAGCAGGACCAACGACCAATGAATTAACGAATATTCGTCGACTTTGACATTTCCTTCACATGAGATTTTTTAATTCGTCGCGAATAAAGTTTGACTTTGACCACAGCCAAACACCATTTACCACTGAAACCAAAACAAGAATGATTTTTGTAGGTTAAGTACGAGCGATTATTTTATTCGTTGTGAGAGTGGATAATGTGAAACGCGAATAAAGTTTGACAGTTCGTATCAAGTACAATTTTTTTCGCGACTAATGAATTTATTTTCTTAAATTTATTAATAAATGATGTTAAAAAGTAAAAGTATGCATCATAAATTAAATAGAAACCATAGCGTTTTGTTAAGAATTTGTGTGGAAATAGGTCTTCAAACGTATATAAACTCACATTTTGTAATTCAATCGTCGTTCGTTGGTCGTGAATACTACTTAACAATCACTAAACATGTTTTTGTTGAAAAAGATTCACAAATAAAAAAATGTTCATAAAACATTTCATAGTTTGAGACATTAATATGGGTAAATGTAAGCAGCTGATTATGATTGTTTAAAACATTGAAGGAAAGTTTCCAAACATTTTCTTAAAAAACTAGCTCTTTCTAAGGAAACCAATCCCGATTCAAGAATGTTATCTTATATGGAAAAGCAGTCTTTTTTAAAACTTAGGCAAGTCTAGACCTGTATTAAGAACACGTGTTGTTAAAATACGTATGATATAAACATCGTGGATATATCCAATTACTCGGATACGCAGATGATATTGACATAATTGGAAGACCAATGCGTGATGCCAGAGGAGCGTTTTTGCGCATTGTGAGGGAAGCGAAGAAGATGGGTTTAGTGGTAAATGAGGGCAAGACCAAGTATATGCTGTCATCAAAAAAAGACATTGAACAACGACGTCTTCGACAAAATGTCACCATTGACAGCTATAACTTCGAGGTAGTAAAGGTCTTTGTCTACCTAGGCACCGCTATTAACATAAACAACGACACCAGCGCTGAAATCAAACGAAAAATAGCTCTTGCAAATCGCTGTCCTCTCTCGAGCATCTAAAATCACCATCTATAAGATACTCATCATCCCGGTTCTCATTTATGGCGCTGAGGCCTGGAACCTGTCAAAGAAAGATGAGAGCGTCTTAGGATGCTTTGAGAGAAAAACTCTTCGGGTGATTTTTGGTCCCGTACGCATATATGGAGAATGGAGGGGAAGATATAACGACGAATTGTACGGGCTGCAAAGCTACACTGACCTAGTTAGCAGAATTAAAGTCCAACGGCTTAGATGGCTAGGTCATGTAGAGCGGATGGACATCAACGCTCCACCCCGGAAGGTCTTCGAAATTAATCCCTAGGGACGTCGCAGTAGAGGAAGACCACGACTCAGGTGGTGCACTCAGGTGGGAGAGGACCTCAACTAACTTGGCGTACGAAACTGGAGACAGCTAGCTAGGGACCGAACTGGCTGGAGAAGCATGTTGGTATGGAATGTAGCGCCACCTTAAGTAAGTAAGTAGGATAAATCTTAGATAACGCTCAGTTTAATCACCTAAATTGGCAATTGGTCCTTGAACTTTAGTTGAACAACTCGGACTTAAATTTGTCTTGCGAGTACAACAGTCCTGAAGGAACAAAAACCTTGAAAACATTGTATTTCGTTCTTATGAATTCTTAAAGTAATAATGATACAATTATTATAGTTCTGAAATAGGTAAGCAGTTTTTATTCACCCGCAAAATGTCTGTGAATATATTTTTTACCGGTTTAAATGTACACAAAAATGGAGTCAACAATCCATTGAGAGCTAAGGTCAGTGAATTACAATTCTCAACCATTCCAGTATGCGAGTTATGTTGTCAGGAATGGAGGGGACCTACAGTTTTAAGCCTGTTACAAAATTTTTATTGAAGAAAGGACTTTTCATGACAAGAATTACTCTTGGAAGACTTGCCAATTCCTCGTAAGAGACAGCACCCGTGAACAAAATTTTAGATTACACACGCAGTGATTCGAAGACCTCTAGCATGACAGCCCTAGCATAAACCATCACGCAAAAATAAAAAAATGCATTTTAGAATTCGGAATCATTCATTTCTATTTTAACATTATTTTTAAATTACAACTTTTTACAAAAAAACACACAGGAAATTGATTTATTTTGAAATTTCTTATCATGACTTTGGGGAGACTTTATCTTTTTTTATTTTTAAGAAGTTATTCATTCATTTAAGGAACGTTTCAGGAATTTTAAGGCAGGTGCTTTTTGAAGAGACAAACAAAAATTTCTTTTTTTATTTTTTAGAAGTTATTCATTAATTTAAGGAACATTTCAGGAATTTTAAGGCAGGTGCTTTTTGAAGAGACAAACAAAAATTTCTTCTGGTCTTTGATTGCAAAAGAAATTTTGCTTCTTATTTTCCTTCAAAATGTATGTGAATAAATTTGATTATCTGTGTACATGTACTGTGTACTTGAGCTAATTCCAGTTTTCTTATAGGTTCACAAAAGGATCCTATTTTAACTTATCATTATCATTCAAACAGATCTTTTTGTCTGACATATTTACCGCGTTTACAAGGAGAATTGAATCCGAATTGAATCAGGATTTAGCGCCGTATAGACCTGGATCGGATCGAAATAGGATTACTCGATCCAATCCCACTGCAAGAGGTGAATCGAATCGAACATTTGTTTGTAAACCCGAATCGGGGAATCGAGTTATTGGTGTGTGAGGTTTTGCTTGTGTGCGTGCGATAAGTTTTTTCCCTCTTGTTTGTTCTAAGCAAAAATAGTCCATTTAAATGGAGTATTTTTGGTTCTAAGCTGAATTTAATTTGGCGCTCGTCTTTGTGTTTAGAGCATTGTTCCAAAATTTTAAGTTTATTTAAAAGTAGCAGTACGCACACAAATAAAACCGAAATGTCATTTCGATTCCATTTGAATTCGATTCCTCGATTCAGTGCCACCATATACCTGGATCGAAATCTCAATTCGATTCGATTCGATTCCTCGATCTCGTCTTGTAACCAGGGTAATTTGAAAAATAAAATAAAACGTCAATGTTGGCCCCACTGCTAATTAGAAAATCTTCACCATTTTGTAAAGTACTCTTTAAGCATTCAAATGGGAATGAGCTTACGCTGAAAAAATTCGAATTAAAAAAGAAATATTTACAATAAATTGTGCTAGATAATAAAAATAATAACTAAAAAAAGTGTAAGTTAACAATTATTTTAAAAGTTTCTAAAAAAATATCTCGAATCGAATGTGTTTTTTGTATGAAAAAGCTTTGTTGAAAATTTTGGGTCATCTTCGTTTCGCCACACCCACAGCAAAAAGAAAAATTCAGTGAAAAGCCGTCCATAAAATCACACAAATTACTAAATTTTCTTTTTCAAAGTGTTAAAATAAAACATTAAATTAAGTAAATATCAAAAAATGAATAAAATACCGGAAATAAGTTGGTTAAAACTGCAAAATTTGAGTGAGCAAATACGATGACGACGTCATCATCGGCAAAGTGAGATTTTCTTTTTCTGCTGTGGGCTTCTGTGTACATACATAACTCGGGACAAATCGATAAAAATTCATGAGTAATCTAGTTTCATTTCAAGAATTACTCAAATATTTGCCTAAATTCCTTAGATTGCTGCAGGTTGACAAATTTATTGACTGTGGCATTGATACAAAAAAAATATGTACCATAATTTAACATCTAATTGTTCAAAGAGCAAACTTAATTGTTGCACTACAACAATATATTGTGGGGAGGGAAAGAAATTTCTTGGGGTCAGCTTGATTAATTCCATCGTTCATCCTCCCCTCGCTTGTTTTTATTCGTATGTTGCGGCGCTGAGTATGTGCTCTATGTGAGATGTTGTGTTTCAATTCGTTGAGCTTCTCTATTCTTGTATTGTACTTCTAAAGCCTGTTAGAACGTAGGGAGGGGGAGAGGAAAGAGAGAGTATATTCTTCATTTTCAATGGATTACGTCATATTGCTATTTTGGAAAACAAATTTAAGAATTAAAAGGCTTATTTCTGTTAGATTATTCGGATTTTTAATGAAGTAATTGTTTATTCTTTTTTTCTGTAGTGTTAGTTGAACAAATAGCAATGATAAAAATGTTTTAAGATCATACTTAAAAAATAGATTAGTCGGCCAGAAGGTACATAAACCTAAAAGGTAAAGTACATTCATACATGTATATTTTTGAGCTTAAGTGATATGTTTTTAAATATTTATATTTAACTACCAAATTAATTTTTATATACAAATTCATTTCAACCTAAGCAAATGAAAACAGCAAAAAGGCTTTAAATTCACTTAAAGAAAATTATCTTATCTGAGTTGGGAACATTGAAGGCCTAGACTTCTGACACTAATTAATCAATTAATATGAAATAATGTGCTAATTTAATTTCTTAAACCTTTTAGTTTTGCTTTAGCTACTCGCCTATTCCACTCGTTCCAGATGATTTGTGTTTTATGTTCTCATTCCGATGTTGGTATTTTCTTTTCTTTGATATTATTTTCTTTTAAGGTGCAGTTTTTCGTGTTTAAATGACATTTGAAATGTATTCTCTTTTTTAAATAAATCAAGAAAGTTATTCAGCTAAGGAGTGCTTGATTTGGAGGATTTGTTTGATAATGGAAAGGATTTGTTTTTGTATGTTTTTATGTACAAAAATGTGTGTATTATGTCAATTAGTCAAAACGCACATATTTCCAACTCTATTAGCTCGAAAAAAGTGTGAGAACTAAACTATTTTCGGTAACAGGTCATAAAGGTGTTAAGGGAAATGAAAAGACAGGACTCGAACTCTACTCTGACATTTGAGTTAAATCAAAAAAGATGCGGAAAAAACTCAATAAAGTTAGGCACTAAAAAACACTGTTTGAGAATTATATATTATATAAACTTCATGATAATGTTAGAAACAGGATTATCCCCACTCTTCATAAAAACGTTGAAGCTGCAAGTCGATTACATTATGAAAGTACTGAATATGCCCAACAATCGCTTATCAAATAAAGCAGCTTTAGAGGCGATACAAAGCAAAACAGGATGGGTTAAAGAGTGGATTGGGCTAGCAGAAGATAAAGGTGTAACTTTAAATCTCAATGGACACAGTACATGGAAATCGTCACTGTACCAGGCATCCAGCTTACTTCATCGGATGATCGATAGCAGGCTGAATTATAATCTTAATGAAAGAAAGTACTTCCAGGACATAAATACTGTAGAGCAAATCTCCAACATGTTTCGGCTAAGATGTGAACTACTCAACATAAATTACGTTCCACATCGCGAAGATCTTCCACTGCTATGTGATATTTGCAACATGGCTGAACGAGAGGATATTTTTCATTTTGTCGGAAGGTGTCCAGTCGTGAGAGAAACTAGAAGAAATGAACTTGGTAGAGACTTTTTATCAGAAAACGAAACTTTAGCTCTCTTCAATGAAGTAGATGTGTCTAATATGCTTTTATATTGCAAAACAGCACTTATTTAGAGAAGCAGAATTAGAGATGAACATTTTTAGTTAGTTAATTACAAAACTTTAATACAGTTAAAAAATTGTCAATCAGGCAGTCAAATAGGAACAACACTACTCACTTCACTAGCTAATGTTGTAAAACAAATAGGCCCTTAAACATCCATTGTTTTTGAAGTAGTGTCAGTTGTAGGTTTTTAAACAGTCATGATTAAATGCATAATCACATACTTTGAAACTGTGATGGGCTCATGCACCAAAAGAGGAAACACAAAAAAGCTATTGAATTCGTCAGTTGGTGTAAAACCAGATTAAATTCAAGGATTTCAATTGAGGACATTGAAAAGTCTGATATTTTCCAGACTTTTATATATATATTTATTTTAAAATTACAAATTAGTATGGTCCTTAAATTACTCTCCTTTGGTGACAATACAATTCCAATAGCTCCAATTTCGCTACTGTTCACCTCCTCCATAGATTTTTAATGGTCTTTAAATCTTCAATCCTTTCTCCTTTTATGTTCTTTATCATTTTTTGAAACAAAAAGAAGCCTGCTGGGGTCATATCTGGTGTATAGGGAGGCTAGGGCATTTCTGTCATCGCATTTGTCGTGCATTGACTCGTGATTTGAAATTATTCAATTGGAAAAAATGCACGTCGGCGATTGAAACTGCTGCGCATCCTTAACAAGCATTTTCAGCAATTAATGTCTTACCTTCTTTGAATCTTTTAAACCATTCGCTACATCTGAACAACTCAAACATTCGGTAGGTAGAAATGGCGATCTCAAGGCAACCTAGCCTGAGATCCAATTAGCGCTGTAGTGCGCCGTTTTGATACCAAAAACTCGTTTGACCTTTGATTGAAAGGGATAGATTTATAGAGAAGCTTCATAGCGATTATGTTAGAGCCATTTTGTTGCATTGAGAAAAAAGATTAGGTCTCTAATCTTTTTCTCAGATAGCTCATTAAGTTCGTGAAAGAATGCTTTTCCAAAATATTTCATTCTAGTGTTTGCCAAAGCAGGACATTTGCAGAGGAAATGGATTATCGTTTCACTTTCTCTTTGGTGACTACAGCTACGGCAAAAGGTGAGCTATGAAGGGCCGATCCTTGCCTGGCTAGCTCGTCATCCCGTTCATTTCCCACGATACCACTATGGCCCGGAGCCCAGATCAGGGTGACACCAAGGTTAATATTCAGGCTCGCAAACTCATCGCGGCATTGGTGGACCAATTTAGATGAGAATAGGCTGAGTTAATGGCTTTGATAGCTGCCTGACTGTCTGTAAAGATAGCCGCATTTCGGTTTTGGTTTGGGGTTTTGTTTAAGTATCTTACATGCCTCCCTTATTGCCAGCAGTTTAGCCTGAAAAACGCTAGCAAAGTCAGGAAGCCCAAAGGATTTGGCTACATTTAGGGACTCCCAGAACAAACACCGCACTCCATCTTTGAGCACTCAAACATTCACTTTTAATCTTTTTTTGTAACACAAATAAAACTATGAAATCGCGTAAAACGGGAAAATCGTTTTCTCGGGAGAACTGCCTTTACAAATTGCTTATAACCGCCCTGTTGACGAGTTATTCAAACACTTTTGTAACTTTTTCTCGTATTTTCCTTTACTCTTAATATTATGGCCTTCAAACCAAACAGCTAAGCAACAGGTGTAATAGTTAGAGACTTTAATAAATGCTTGACAGATAACTTCATATTTAGCGGTATCAAATGAGTCCAAATATGAACACTGTTTTACGTCATAAACCTCTTCAATAAACATATCAAATAATGTTGTCATAAACATACATTTTTTTTTTATTTTAAAGAAAGAAATTATTGAAGTATGTAGAACGATGCAGATGCAGTCAAACATTAATTAAATAAATTGAAAAATAATTTTATAAACACCAATAGAAGGTAAAGAATAAACTACTGATAGCCGGGACTTACACACGATATCAGGTATTTTCCGAAAAAGAACAAACTTAAGCCTTCCTTTCCATCAAAACATAAACAATAATAATGTAGATTTCAATGCAAGAATTAGGAAGTTTAAAATTCTAACAACAAATAACATAACCAACCCATTGGTTTTATATATATAGTTGCACACAAGGTGTCATGGATGGACATTACACGTTCAATGGAGGACAAGATAGATCTGTTATCGATCTTTGCGATGCCAATAATGACTGGATTGACAGGATTCAACACTTTGAAGTTCAGTGCAAGCCGTATTCTGTTCATATGCCTATTAGAGTAAAAATCGCGAACTCTTCACAAACGACAGAAACTAATCTGAATCTGCTACCTAGACTTTGTTGAAGAAATGAATCATCTACCCTATACCAACATTCTTTAGATTCGTTTCTTTTAAACAGCAACGCTTCATCAGAACTGCCGGAAGTTCTCACTAATAAGTTGGCTGAATACATACGAAGTTCAACGCATAACAAATCACTCTCACCCAACTTAAAATTAAGCAAAAATGGTTTGACACTGCGCTCATCAAATGATCTTCAATTGAGAAGCTGGTATCTAGAAGCGAACGCAAGTTATAAAATGTTATGGATTGAAAAAAAAACTAGGCCTAACTAAAAATCCAAAGGACTTCAGGAAAATTGCGAGAGAAATAAACGGAAACAACTATAAAATAGGTGTGGGTATTTCTACCGAAACCCTTCCCACTCACTTTAAGCTTCTTCTCGCCAGTGATTCCAGCTTTACAACTTTCACAACGGATCCTTTAATCACTGACCAAATATTAGATCCATACATTGAAAGCGAAAAAATTGAAGCTGTGTTAAACAAAGAAAAAAACAACAAGGCATCTGGTGAAGATGGAATTCCTTACAAATTCTTCAAAAATGCAACCCCTATGCTTCTAAAACATTTCAAAATTATTTTCAATAAAATCTTTATGAATGCGGACATACCTTCATCGTTCAAAAAATCCGTCATTTTCCCTATACATAAAAAGGCTCACTAGACTCACCCGAAAATTACAGAGGAATTTCAGTCATGAATGTAATTGCAAAAATATTTTGCAGTACACTTGTTGTAAGGCTCGAGAAATGGATCGAACAGAACAATATTTTATCTGATCTACAGGCTGGTTTCAGAAAAAAAAAACTTTTCAACGATCGATCACATTTTTACACTATCATCTATAGTCAAAGCGTTTCAAGCATGTAACAAAAAGGTCTTTGTATATTACGTTGACTTTAAAGCTGCTTTTGACCTAATCAATAGGAATGCTCTTATTTATAAGTTGACACAAATCGGTATATCTACAAAGTTCCTGAAAGTAATTAGAGAGATGTACACGGGACGAAGGCTGCTGTTTGGGATGGAGTGAGCTTTTCAGAGTGGTTTAGCACCAGCACAGTAGTCAAACAAGGTTGTCCACTTAGCGCTCTTTTGTTCCCGTTATTTATAAATGATGTTGCGGATGAACTTCCTAGGGGAATAAGAATAGCTAGCTGCACCGTGAATGTGTTATACTTTCAGAATCACCTGAAGGTTTGCAATTGATGATTAATCGGTAATCTGCATATTGTAACAGATGGGGACTTTCTATCAACACGACAAAATCCAAAATAATGGTATATGCACTTTTAATGTAAGAAGCTTCAAATATAATGGTACGCAATCAGAGGTAGCAAAAGAGATCAAATATCTAGGCTTGAAATTGAATCCAACATTAAATTTCTAAATTCATTTATCGGAGAAAGCCCAAAGCTCACAAAGTTTGATAAATTAAACATGGAAAAATATCTTCCGTAACAAACAAATTTAACTATCTACAAAATACAAAATATTTAATTCAGTAGTGAAATCTACTGTCTTGTATGCTGCATAGGTTTGGGGATCAGTAGAATATAGAGAAATCGAAACAATTTTACAGGAACTTTATAAAGAAACTTTTTAACCTACCTCTAAGCACTAAGCAGACAAAGTATAAGCTCTACAATTGGAGTAATAACGGGACACTGCCTCATAGGTAGACATGCTCTGAGGCTAGGGGTCTACACAAATGACTTCTGTTGAAGCTGCATGGACGAGGAGGAAGAGGAAACAGTCCAACACCTTCTATGTACATGTCCAGCACTCTCCATTAGAAGGAATTACTTTCTCGGTAATCCCTTCTTCGATAATACCAGTGAACTGGCAAATATTGACACAAAACGTCTCTCTAACTTTATTAAAAGTACAAAATGGTTTGTTTAAATTCATTACTCTCCCATGAGTAACCTCACTAGTGGTATCACAATGGACCCTTGAGGTCTACGTGTGTCAATGATATCTAGACAGCCACTCTAACCTAACCTACCTCTGAATACGCCTAGTTATGCCATATATTTAGAAACAGGACTTCCAAAACTTCTAACAAGCACCCTGAAGTCTCAAGCTGACTACATCATCAAAGGCTGCAGCAACCATCGGAGCACACGACTTTCGAAAAAACTTCTTTTATATGAGCTGCGAAACAAGGACTGGTGGTTTGCAAGATTGCAATCTGTTAGCAATGAGTGTGGAGTGAGATTGGATGATGATTTCAGCAATGTGAACCATGTGAAAGAACAAATGTACAGCATCTGATAGACGAAGCTCAAGACTCATTCAGTAGAATAATCTACAGTCAGCTCAGCTATAATCTTGGTGCCAGAAATTATTTCAAGAATTCACTGAGTTATGAAGAGATATCCCTAATCTTTAAAGAAGGATGTGAAGTTCTCAACTTAAATTGAAGTCCTTATAATGGTAGTTTTAACCAGTTCTGTACGCTGTGCAACTTTTAAACAAAAGAAGATTGTCTACATTTCATTGGTATCTGACCAATATTCAAAACTCAAAGACACAACTTTTTCGGGAAAAATACTCTCACCCTACAAGAGACTATAAACATCCTTAACGAGCATGATTGGAAAACATTCAAAAATTGTATACAATGTTTGTAAATAAATGAATTACTTACTTACTTACATAAACAGTAATTCAAATCAATTAAGTCTTTTGAACGACCTCCAAATAAACATAAATCCCCAAGCCTATTCTAAAACCCAACTAATTATTTCGTCATATACCAATTCTTGAAAAATTTCAGTTTCAGAAAAATTTTTCTAAAATTAATCTAATCCACTTAAGCAAGTGACTTACATACAATCAGATTTGTGTATTTTATTCAACCACAACTAATTTATACCTGTGATCTAAAAATAAAATAAAAAAGTATATATCCGAGCAAACAAATCAACAGAACCCGATCGGATGTGCATCCTAAAAAAAATAAGTAAAGAAAAACGTTCCATTATTCAACGACCTGCAGGCAGTAAATAAATTATATCGAAGCAAAAGACATTCAATTAGGGATGATGGTTTTATTTTCCTCTCATCCAAAAGAATGCACTTTGTTGTTTGAAGATGTAGTGTGTATGTTTGCTCACAATGTTTTATTATTTGTTTATGTTTTACAAAAAACTACTTCAACTAAAAAGCTGGTTTCCAGGCTCTTTAAATAATTTAAGGTGATCATTTTATTTTGTTTAATGACATTTTTTATATGATGTTTATTGATGGAAACAAAATTAACTTAACTCACATGTAGGAAGACTATTGCACAGTACTGTTTAATTTTGTTAATGCGTTTTTAATTTTTATACATACCTGCATATAAACGTACATACAGGTATTTCCTATCCTTATCTATACATAATGTGCACACGTCCATTTACCTGTATGCTAATTGTGTAAATGTACCTTTGTGTCCTTTTTTTTCCCTTGGTACCTGATTTTTGTTTATAAAATAGAACACCTGGGAATAATCTTGGTTATTCTTTTACAACAATTCAGCTCTTGTGCGTTAATTTAATACAATTATTACTGTTTACATTTTTTTTGTGATATTAAAATAAAATATTTTATTTATTCCCAAAAATTATAAAAGAAAATTCGCTTAAAAAATTAAAACAACAAAAAAAACATAATCACACAACAGAGCGCGAAGTACGGTGTAAAATTTTCAATACGGCTCTTTTCTTCTCTGTTTAAACAAAATAAAAAAAAAAATAATTGTTTTAATTATTAAATTAAAAAAGAAAACTTCAATATCAATCAAACCTGACGTCATTCTGCTTTTTTCTGTTTTTCTACAGATCGTGACGACGAAAAGCGAATTTTCTTTTAATTTTTGGGATCGATTCTCCTCACTCACATAAGAAATAGTTTTAAAAAAAAAATGCACTAAGTACTCGAAAGAAAAATAAAACTAAGACAATAAGAAATATAAATTATGGCTGACCAACTCCTAAATTTAATCATAACGACAAAAGAACCCTTCGAACCGATCTTCTCCGAGTGGTTCTTAAAACAAATCAAAAACAATTCGACTTGTACATTGGAAGAATTTGGATTATTCTTCCTAAATTTTATTCGCCAACAAACCGAGGAATACACGAAAACTCCAGGGACACCTAAGTGTGTTAGTAGCCCCGTTGGTAAGGCTAACATTCGAAGAGATACAAGTGCCACACGTACGCCGCGGAGAATTTTCCCAAACAATTCGCAACAACAGCAACAAATAACTCCTGATAATCGTTTTAGAGGTGATGATTCCTTCCAATTGCGAAGCACTCCCATTAGGAATACCTCACTGTTGAATGAGAATCTCAATCAGTCAAATCACAAAGGTTTCACATCGACTCCACACAAGAGTTTGAACAAATCAAGTGGCGGCAATGGATCTAATGACTTCAATCGCAGTAGCAACAGCAGTGGATTCTGTTTGGGTGACTTTATAGTATCGAATTCCCGGACAAGGAAGAAACAACAACAGAAGGACTCTTCGGCGACAAATATTTCTGATGGTAATATCTCGGATCCCAAGACTAAGAACAAGACTGAAAAGCCAAAGAAGAGAGTAGTGCCAACGCAGGTGAGCAAAACTTCAGTGGCTGCAAACAACTCGTTCAGTAGTCCGACTTTCAGCAGCGAAAACAACATACTAAAAATGTTCAATGATGCCGAAATCGTCGACAAAGGAAAATGTTCCGTGATGGAAGCAAGAAAATCTCTCAAATCGAACATTTTAGAGATCAGCAAAGAAATCGAAGAAGAGAATCGTCCCAACCTCATCAATCAAAGTTTGCGGGAAGCAGTTAAGAGAATGGAGAAATTGAATATGGAGAATGATGGAGAGAGTTCGATTGTAGAAGAACCAAAAATCGATTTCACAAAACTGACGCATCGTCGAACTTTAGATTGCTTGGCTGAGATATATTCATTTCTAATCGATGTCCATATTACTGCCAATGTTTTGAGTGAGCTGTCATACCTGCTGGGACTTCTCAACGCCGATAATAGCTTCTCTGCTCAATGCCTAACTCCTCAAATCTCCTCAGATATGGAATTTCATTTAGACGAAAAGCTAAATGTCATCAATCGCACAAGTAACGAAGCGTATACTGCCTTAAAAACCCTCACGAATTGCATGTATTTTTCTTTGGAAGTTCTCAAGCGACAGAGGCATCTGTTGGCCTTGTTGGATGTGAAGACCCTGAGGGTTGTTTTGAACAATGATCGTATTAGTGACCTCGCTGCGGATCTCAAAGAATTCCTCGAGAAGATCATGGTTGAAAAGCAGCAGCTGGAAGTTAAGAAATCATCATATGAAGCATCATTCCGCATAAGTAAAACCTTCAATAATGTCTTCTATCAGGAAGAAAACGACACGAAAAACAATTTTCCCAATGATAAAGAGTTCAGTAATTTCAAATCGCAACGGGATCAATTTTACACGATTTTTAAGTGTTGGGATTCGAATCATCTCAGTCACACTTGGAACTTTCGTACGGAACTCCATACAAAAATTCAAGTTCTCTTCAATATCAGCGACCATCCTATCAATATGGCACATTTGGCAAAGCTTTTCGTTTCGCAGCTGTTAGTTTCGTCGAACTACAATGAGACATCGCCCACTGACATTGGGGTCGAATTGAAGGCACACGTGGACCTGCAGAAGTTCAGTAAACTCACTCAGAGGCTTGTCGAACCAAGCAATTTTAGTATTGACTATCAATTCCCGGCGAAACAGGCTTTTTTCAAGGACTTTCTTCTCACCTCGTCGTGTTTGGCATTTAGTGAGCAAGTGAAGATTGCGCTCTTGGCTGAGTTGGTTCAATTGAACAGTTCCACCTATGAAGTCATCAATTTGGCATCGAATGAAAGCACTGACTCTGTGATGGAATATGTTGTGCGTCCAGAAGTTCTATCTACAATGCAAGTGCTGGCGAAGTTCTTAGGTCTGCTGCATGCACAACCGTTTCTTTATTCTTCATCCAGTGGCTGTTTGAGCATAGACAAAAAACAGATCGAGCTGAGAAACATGGTGCAACCGGGATTTGATGTCATGGGTATGTTGAAGGTGGCAGTTTCAGAAAGGAAACTTCTCATAACAATTCCATGGATTGTGCAGTACCTAGCGATGTTGGATCATATAACGTTACAGTTGGACTACTATCGAAATGTGCTACACTTGCTCTATGAGCTTTACATCTATTTGGGGGGGAAAGCGGATCTGCTGCGGATGCGACCAACGTCGGTGTTTATTCTGCAAACCTGCTTAGGATGGTTTTTTGAGGGAACCAATGTCGCCGAATCGTATTACGCTTACAGACAAAATCGCACTGTGTCATTCAGCCAATTAGTCGCCATGAAAGAGATCTCTGTGCTGGTACCAAACGCATTGGTATCGGAATTTGCACACAACAAAGACAAGCCAATGGTTGTGAAGAGTATAAAGAAAGAAATCAAAGAAGAAGAAGGCTTCGTAGTGGCCTTGGATCAATGTGAAAGGGTCGAAGATACTTACGACGATGAGTATGCAGTAAAACGAACAATTGGTCAGTTTGATCCGATGCTTGAATGCATCTTAAACGTAGCGTGTCCCTTTCTATCTGAGTTCCGTGTCAATATAATGCCGTTAAAGTATTCCAAATGTGTGTCTCGCAGCGGGCGCTATAGACATGTTACACCGAAGATATCTGAAATTACCAGCTCTCAGAGTCCTAAACACCAACCAAGCCAAGATAGCCAAAGCAAGTTAATAGAAGCTTTCCTGCACTCCCAGAATTTATCCGTCCGTCGAATTATTGAATTTGTTATTGAGCGAACAACTTCGGCAGTCATCAAAGACGCTCAAATAGAAATTCTTCTGCCATCGAAAACTGAAGCTAATATCAAAATCCAAGACATTACTGCAACAGATATTCTAAAAGTAAAGAAGGAGATTCTACAAATTTATACTGAAGCAAATGATGACGCCATCGCCCGATGGAATAATGAGCTACCTTCAATGGTGGAGTCTCGAGTGAAAATGGCACTGGATGCCTTATTGCCTCATGAAACTCCAGAAGTCGTTAAAACAACATGTCTCTCTCTAATTCTGCAAAAATGCCAACTAAAAATCAACGACTGGAGGACGACAAACTTGAAAAACATTGATTTCTATATCAAGGGCATTGATGTTACGGTGGATAAGATCGTTAGAACAAATACGCTCAAGCAAAAGCCATTGTCAACGAATCTTGAAATAATTGTTGATACACCTTGTTTATCTGACGTGTTGGAAGATCTACAATTCTGGATGCATGCATCATCAAGACGACCTGAACTTGTTGAAGAGGGTAAAATCAAGATGTTCCTGCAAGACCTACAAAAAACTTTTGACAACATCCTACCGCAGTCGTTCTATCGCATAATTGGCTCCTCCGTGGTCAACTTAATTCAGAATCTTATACAGAATCATAGTCAAATAGTGTCGAGGGATTTGATAAAGAGTCTAACTGCCATTTGGACTGTTGAAGGAATGCATACTTTTACCCAATGGTATGGCAATACTCCTTCGTCCAAAAAAATGCTTGGTTCAAAGCAAAACAGCGAAGAAGAAGATACATCATCTGAAAAACAAAATCCATCAACGAATTTATTCTCCTCGCTTATAACGATTTCATTCGTGCGATCTCTCAAGACCGATGAATCATTCAATAAGCTTGAACTTCTACTTTTGGAACTGATCGAAAACAATGTTATTACAATTGATCATTTAAATGAACTCTTTGTGCGGATATTCAAAGTTGAATGGAACGAAAAAATCCTTAGTAAAATATCAGCTTTACTACAAACCGTATCCGGTAAAAGAAACAAAAAACTGAAAGAAGACGATGGCCGTTCGAATTTGTTTATGGAAGCCTTAGCTGATTTTTCCAGAGACGTAGACTCGTTTTAGTATTACATAAGTTATGCTTGCCTTAAAGTTTTATTGATATTCGTTCTTTAATAAGATTTGTTACACGAAATTTAATTGAAAAAAATGTATGTTTGAAAGTTGATTAAATGTTTTTACATAGCTAAAAGAAATTAGTTGTTGTTAATTAATTTGAAGAGTTGTAAGGTTTGTTTTTTTTTTTACACAAATATAAATATTGAAGAGAGATGTGAAATTTGAACCAAAAATACATCCAAATTCCTTTATTCTAAGCATAATTTTCTCTTTTCAAAACTTAATGACGTCTGTCTGACTATAACAAAATATATTTATTAATTTGTTCCTTCTTCTTTTATGTTATGATCTCAACAATTGAAATTGTAGGTAAACAAGGTCATTTCTTTTATTAATTTGTTGGCGTGAATACATGAAGAAATTAGTTGAGCTAAATAAATTTTTGGCTCTTCATTTTTTCTCTCAGAGCGATAGAAATTGAATTAAATTAATTGAATAAAGTAAACGATGGAAATAGGAGTGAGAAGTGATGAATTTTTATACGTAATAAAATACAGAGTCCAATTTGTCAATCGCTTAGAGGTCTAAAGATCAGATCCAGCCTAAATTAGCTAATAACCGAGCATTAATTGTTCTCACGTAAATTTTCTCCTGCTTTAAGTTAAAGCGCCGACGCCATTCAGTTGTGCACTCGAAGGCTCCGAGCGTCCTGATCTACGCCACCCTTTTCTACTATATTCTTGACTATATCAGTTTCACGGTATATTTTGTGTAACTCATTGTTTAACCTCCTCCAGAATTGTCTTTGTAATTATCGGACACTACTATTGACCTAAGTAGTACCCGTTGCATGGTGGTTAGTGCGTTGGATTGTGACCCTAGTATGTTCCCAAAAATCAACAAGATATACAGTAAAAAGAACGATAATGACCTTCCGTGTATGAAACTGCAAAAAACTAAAGGGAACAGGGACGTACAGCACAAATAGATCCAGAAGAAGCCATCTTTGACGATGACTTTTACGTATTTGAACATCCGAAGGAAAAAGTGGAGGCGGTAGTCAGTAGGTGTCGATAGTATATCCAACGTTGTACTAAGACATTGACCGATGGAGCCTATTGACATTTACACCACACTCTTCAATAATGCACATTATCCAGTGCATTGGAAGATCGCTGTGGTTCATCCTCTCCCGAAAAAGGGAAAGGACAACTCCAACCCGTCAAATCTTCGGTCGATAAGTCTTCTTCCGAGCATCAGCAAAGTTTTCGAAAAGATCTTCAATAGAGCTCTGACTAAGTGGGTTGAGGACAACAAAATAATTCCGGATAAACAGTTCGGGTTCAAGGCGGGTCATGACACAATTCATGCTGCGTCTAAACTCGTTTCTGATATCCAATGGAATAAATCAAAACAACAATGCACAGGTGCTGTTCTGGTTGATTTGGAAAAGGCCTTTGACACCGTATGGTTAGAGAGTTTTTACCTAAAACTGAGCAAGCTTGGCATAAGCAAGCCATTGTTGTATATACTTTATAATATGCTTAACGATAGACAGTTGTTGTCAAAAGTGGCAATGTAACTTCACAACTTTCTTAATTAAAAATGTTCTTTAACAGGGAGCGGTGAATTCGCCGATTCTCTTCAGCATTTACACCAGCGATCTGATATGTAGTCTTATAAAGACAATTGCGTACGTCGACGATCTAATTGCGTACAGAACGGCCCGAAAGGTTGAGGTTATTAGAATTCTCTTGCAACGTGATTTCGAAAAGATTCAGCGATATTGCGACGACTGGAAACTGAAAATAAATGTCCAGAAGTAAGAGGCAATTCTGTTCCGGAATCCGTTGGCTAGGGCCACGAGGGATACGTGTAAGAATTGGCGCAAGATGGTCATCGTTGATCTTCACGGCCAGCCATTAGCGAGCAAATGTGTAGTGAAGTACCTCGGTATCTGGTTAGATCAGTATTTATATTTCGACAGACATATAAATGCTGCTCTGACCAAGGCCAGAGGAGCTTTCGATCTGACGAAAGACTGTTTTTTAGCAGACGGCTTGACCCCAGAGTGAAGGTAATTTGCTACATGGGCCTCATACGGCCAATGATCGTTTATGGTTGTCCTGTGTGGTTCAACGTTGCCCCTTCCCAGATGGAGAGGTTTCGGGTGTTCGAGCGGCAGTGTTTATGACGCTGTACCGGCTTATATCGAACAGCCGAATCTTCTTATGTGCATTACTTTTTCAACGAGGTCCTATACAACGGTGCTCGAATCAACAGAATTGAAAAATTCGTGATAAAACTCGTTCGAGGTCACATTGCTAAAACTATGTCTTTGACCAACAATTTTATTTTCGGGGCGTTCTATCCGAACGACGAGTATTTTGGAAGTACACGTTTGAGCGGCTTCATTCCACCAGAGGCATTCCTCTTTTTAGATAGATGCGGCCCACTAGTCACTAGGCCCTAGTTCTCAACGGACTGTTGCGCCACCCAATTTATTAATTTATTTACTATTGACCTAGTGTTATTGCTTCTTAGTTTCCAACGTTTCCCGCAGACGAAGCCACCATAGACTTTATTTTTCCCTCATTTATGTGCAATCCTAGATTTTTCGCTGCTCGCTCGATCTGGATAAATAAGTATTCTACAGTGTTTTGGTTCCTTCATCTGCGTAAGCCAGTTGTTGTTTGAGATTGTTGACGATTTTGCTTCTGGTAGGTAGATGTTTTAGATTCCCAGTTTTCTTTCTCTAAATCCTTTGTCAGAGCCCATTGAAGATGTTGACGGTCCTGAATAGTAATCCGAATACCATAACTTGGTTTGAAACATTGTTCAATTGGTCGTTGTTATCCTAAACAATCTTATCTGTTTATTTGGGATGTCCAATTCTCTACTGAATTTACAAAGTTCTATCCTGGCTATACTGTCATAGAGGCCTTTGAAATCTATAAACAGATGGTATATTGAGATGTTAAAGTCTAGTCATTCTTTCATCGCAACATCTACATCAAGTTAGCTGATACATTTTCTGCTAATGAGGGTACTCATTGAGTTTGTGCAAAACACAATCCAGGGGCCCTACTCTATAATGCGTTTTCGAAAGCCAATCCGATTCGAATCTGATATTCGATTCGTTTATGAATTCGTACTCTGTAAAATGTTCGAATCGAATAAAACAATCATCTAGTACTGTTTCTATTTATATAATAGATTTGCTCAAAGTATTTTTTATAAGATTTGTCAAAGTAAATATACAAAAAATAAATCAAAACAAATCACAAAGAAGACGATGAAAAAATAAAAATACAAATTCAGTCATTATTATCACTTGAGAATTATCGTAATGTCTTTTTTACACTTCATTGCTTTGCAATTGCCACATCTCTTTTTTTAATTCAAGCTTAGAAAGTTTCAGCTGATTTTTTTCATAGTCAGGCTATATTTTTCTTCCTTCCAGTCATACGAATTCCACCATAATTTCAAATTGCTTTTGTGTGGTATGCACATTTTTCGCTGATGATTCCCTGTAATGGGATTAATTTTTTTAAATTTTGAATACAATAATTATTTCCTAACTTATATTTTATCTATTTCGCACAACTAAACACAATTTTCTTTTTGTGTCCTTTAAAAACGACCTTCGAATTGTAATTACCTCTCTTGGTGTAAAAACAAAATTTTCGTTTTCGAACGCTAACGACATTCAGAAACGCAATGCCTGATACGAAAAATCCGAATGCGGATTTGTCATTCGGTAAGTACTAGATTTCTTATCCGTATTATAATAATACGTTTTCGAAAATATTTCCTTTCGAACGGCATTACAGAGTAGGGTCCTGTATTTTTCCTTGAAAATATTCGTCCATTGACGTCTTGAAACCGGGAAAACTTTAAGGGCTGTCTATTTGCTTTTAATTATGTTAATTTTCTTATTTGTTTGCCATCAGGTTTTCAACAATTTGCAAGCTCTTTCATTCCCTTAAATAACTTTATGTTCTGGAAATCAACGGAGGCTAACCGTGTTGGCTTTGCTAAAGAATAGAAGCTCCCTACCGTACTGCCTTACCAATGCCGGAGATAGCCGTTAGTGCCGCTTGGGTATCGTTACATTGTGGGAAGAGGAGAGATCTTCTAGTTGTTTCAAAAACGCAAATACATCTGCTTCAAAAACACTGACAGTCCTATGTAAGCTTTATTGGTCTTTCCAGAGAAGGATTTTATGAAGCAGAACAAGATTTATGAATAAAATACCATCCATTCCTGCCTCGAAGAGATATCTGTTAAGGCTACTGAGTTAAAATCTTTCTAAGTCTTCAAATAGTCTGTTTTAATATCTTTGTCTATGTCAATAGTGTTCTTCATGTTTCCATGCATGACCAAAATATGTCCTTTTCCAGTTGTTGCACTGTATTTAGTCACGCAATTTATTGATTTATAAAAACACAATAAAATTCTTTTAATAAACAATTCGATACAGTTCGTAGAAACAATTGTTAATATTTAATTCATATTAAAACATGGGTAAATCACATAAGTTTTAAAATTTGAACTTTATCCACCAACATAAAGAATTGGCGATAGAAAAACTTTCTACAACCAAATATCATTGCCTTATCTTTTTTATTTGAATTTGAACAAGAATTTTATCAATATTTCACCTGTTTATGAAAAAAATCAAACAAAAAACCACTCCTTAACTTAATCAATGGCAAAAATATGTTGGTATCTGTGAAAATAAGATAAGAGACGGGCGGTAGTTTTATAACTACATAAGTCCAATTTAAAATGAACTAATTTCACATCCACAAAATTTGCACAACTATTAACTAATGTCGGCTACAATCACGTCATCGTTGTTTTGCCGATCATCATCAAGTCTGTGAATATATTTGTTTAAAACATTAAGCTCTCTTTTATAATTAACATTATTTAAAAATTATTGCACATTCTATTCGGTATTCAGTCAGTCGGTTTCGTTCGTTGATTATGTAAGCGTTTTGAATTTGAAATGACTCATATTTTATTCATGATCTTTTTATTTGTTCAATAGGCTAGCCAGCGTCAAATAGAATCGAAAGAGAAGATTTAAAAGCGAAAGGAAGAACAAAACTAGGTTAGTGAGATAATAATTTAAAAAATCAAAATAATAAATGAAATTTAAATATTCTTTTTTTTTATATATTTATTCCAGAAAGAACAACAAAACTAAGAGTAAATAAAAAAGAATCCCATTTTACAATTATTAAAAAGAAACGAACGAACGAAGCAACCACATTTTTGACACAGAATGGAGAATTTTACTCCGAAAGAGGTGAAAATCCTCGAAACCGTTGAGGATATTCAAGAACGTCGTGAGCAGGTACTCTCTCGATACAATGACTTTAAAATCGAGACCAGACACAAGCGTGAGAAGCTCGAAGATTCGCGTCGCTTTCAATACTTTAAGCGTGATGCCGATGAGTTGGAAAGCTGGATTAACGAGAAATTGCAAGCGGCCAGCGAGGAAAGTTATCGTGACCCAACAAATTTGCAGGCCAAAATACAGAAGCATCAGGCTTTCGAGGCTGAAGTATCAGCTCACAGCAATGCAATTGTTTCGTTGGACAACACCGGTCAGGAGATGATCAATCAGCAGCATTTTGCTTCGGAAACCATTCAGAAGCGCCTTGATGAACTCCATCGGTTGTGGGAGTTGTTATTGAGTCGTTTGGCCGAAAAGGGTCAGAAATTGCAGCAGGCTTTAGTGTTGGTGCAGTTTTTGCGTCAATGCGAAGAAGTCATGTTCTGGATCAAGGACAAGGAGGCATTTGTGACTGCCGATGAATTCGGACAGGATTTGGAGCATGTCGAAGTATTACAGCGCAAATTTGACGAGTTCCAAAAGGATATGGCTTCGCAAGAGTACCGCGTTACAGAAGTTAATCAGTTAGCTGATAAGCTGATTCAAGATGGTCATCCAGAGCGAGACACAATCACCAAGAGGAAGGAAGAGTTAAATGAGGCTTGGCAGAGATTGAAGCAGTTGGCCATCGTTAGGCAGGAGAAACTTTTCGGAGCACATGAGATTCAGCGCTTCAATCGCGATGCCGACGAGACTGTTGCATGGATTTCCGAGAAGGATGTGGTTTTATCGTCCGACGACTATGGACGTGATTTGGCTAGTGTGCAGACTCTGCAGAGAAAGCATGAGGGGGTTGAGCGTGATTTGGCTGCCTTGGAAGACAAAGTGTCGACCCTTGGCGCTGAGGCTCAACGTCTTTGCTCGATTCACTCGGACCACAGTGACCAGATTCGTGATAAGCAATCTGAGATTGCCGATTATTGGCAGAGTCTTACAGCCAAGGCTAGAGAGCGTAAGCAGAAACTCGACGAGTCGTACTACTTGCACCGATTCTTGGCCGATTTCCGTGACTTGGTATCATGGATCAATGGCATGAAGGCAATCATCTCTGCCGATGAGTTGGCTAAGGATGTTGCTGGTGCTGAAGCCCTATTGGAACGTCACCAAGAGCATAAGGGAGAGATTGATGCCCGTGAAGACAGTTTCAAGCTAACTACCGAATCCGGACAGAAGTTGTTGGAGCGTGAACATTATGCCGCCGCCGAAATCCAAGAAAAGTTGGCTGCTCTGGAAAATGACAAGAGTTCGCTGTTGTCCCTGTGGGAGGACCGTCGTATTCTGTACGAGCAGTGCATGGACTTGCAGTTGTTCTATCGTGACACTGAACAAGCCGACACTTGGATGGCAAGGCAAGAGGCATTCTTGGCAAATGAAGATCTTGGTGATTCACTTGATTCCGTAGAAGCTTTGATCAAGAAGCACGAAGACTTCGAGAAGAGCTTGGCTGCTCAGGAGGAAAAAATTAAGGCCTTGGACATCTTTGCTACCAAGCTGATTGATGGACAGCATTATGCAGCTGATGATGTTGCTCAGCGGCGTCAAATGCTTCTCAACCGCCGATTGGCTTTGCAGGAGAAATCATCCAGACGTCGACAGTTGTTGGACGACTCAAATCGTTACCAGCAATTCGAAAGGGATTGTGATGAGACTAAGGGATGGATAAGCGAAAAACTGAAGTTCGCCACTGATGACAGCTATTTGGATCCCACAAACTTGAACGGAAAAATGCAAAAGCACCAAAACTTCGAACACGAGCTGAATGCCAATAAGTCCCGCATTGAGGACATCACAACCGTGGGAACCGAGTTGATCGAGAAGAAGCATTATGCTGCCGATCAGATTAACACCAGGATGCAAGAAGTTGTGGTTCTTTGGGAAACTCTGGTGCGAGCATCAGACAAGAAAGGTTGCAAATTGCAAGAAGCTTGCCAGCAGCAACAATTTAACCGAACCATTGAGGACATCGAGTTGTGGTTGAGCGAGATCGAAGGGCAATTGTTGTCAGAAGATCATGGAAAGGATTTGACATCCGTTCAGAATTTACAAAAGAAGCACGCTCTGTTGGAGGCCGATGTTATGGCCCATCAAGACCGCATTGAGAGCATCAAAGTGAATGCCAATAAGTTCATCGAATCTGGACATTTTGACGCCGATAACATCAAGAACAAAGAATCAAACTTGACAGCTCGCTACTCAGCTTTGGCAGCACCAATGGGAGAACGTAAACAGCATTTGTTGGACTCCCTTCAGGTGCAGCAATTGTTCAGAGATCTTGAAGACGAAGCTGCTTGGATCCGTGAGAAGGAGCCCATTGCTGCTTCTACCAACCGTGGTCGTGACTTGATTGGTGTGCAGAATCTCATCAAAAAACATCAAGCTGTCTTGGCTGAAGTTAATAACCATGATGCTCGTCTTGCTAATGTCATTAGTTCAGGAGAGAATCTATTGAAGGATCAACCATTCGCCAGTGAGGACATTCGTCAAAGGTTGGATACTCTGCAAGAGCAATGGAACTCATTGAAGGAGAAATCCAACCAACGCAAGCAGGACTTGGAAGATTCCCTTCAGGCTCATCAATACTTTGCTGATGCAAATGAAGCAGAATCCTGGATGCGTGAGAAGGAACCCATTGCCACCGGTAATGATTATGGCAAGGATGAAGATTCCTCTGAGGCGCTTCTTAAGAAACACGAAGCTTTAGTGTCTGACTTGGAGGCTTTCGGAAACACCATCCAAGGACTGCAAGAACAAGCTAAGAATTGTCGCCAGCAAGAAACTCCCGTAGTGGACATCACCGGAAAGGAATGCGTTGTAGCTTTGTATGACTACTCTGAGAAGTCCCCTCGCGAGGTATCCATGAAGAAGGGAGATGTTTTGACACTCCTCAACTCCAACAACAAGGACTGGTGGAAGGTTGAAGTAAATGACCGTCAAGGTTTCGTTCCAGCTGCATACATTAAGAAAATCGAAGCTGGACTCAGCGCCAGTCAGCAGAATCTTGTGGACAACCATTCGATTTCAAAGAGGCAAAACCAAATCAACTCGCAATATGACAACCTACTGGCTTTGGCTAGGGAACGTCAAAACAAGCTTAACGAGACCACAAAGGCCTACGTGTTGGTCCGTGAAGCCGCTGATTTGGCTGCTTGGATCAAGGACAAGGAGAACCATGCCCAGATTGCCGACGTTGTTGGAGAAGATCTTGAGGAAGTTGAAGTGTTGCAAAAGAAATTCGACGATTTCAATGACGATCTTAAGGCTAACGAAGTGCGTTTAGCCAATATGAATGAAATCGCCGTCCAGTTGACATCTCTGGGCCAAACTGAAGCAGCCCTGAAAATCCAAACCCAGATGCAAGATTTGAACGACAAGTGGACTAACTTGCAACAATTGACGGCTGAAAAGGCCAGCCAGTTGGGATCGGCACATGAAGTGCAACGTTTCCATCGTGACATTGACGAGACGAAGGATTGGATTGCTGAAAAGGAGAACGCCCTCAACAATGATGATCTTGGAAAGGACTTACGCAGCGTACAGACTCTGCAGAGGAAGCACGAGGGAGTTGAACGTGATTTGGCCGCTTTGCGCGATAAGATTCGTCAGCTCGACGAAACTGCAAACCGTTTGATGCAATCTCATCCCGACACCGCCGATCAAACTTACAACAAGCAAAAGGAAATCAACGAGATGTGGGATCAAATCATCACCAAGGCCACCACTCGCAAAGAGAAGTTGCTGGATTCATACGACTTGCAGCGATTCCTCAGCGATTACCGTGACTTATTGGCCTGGATCAACTCGATGATGGGACTCGTGACATCTGATGAACTCGCCAACGATGTAACCGGTGCTGAGGCACTAATTGAACGCCACCAGGTAAGACTATTCGAAACTTCTATCATTTTCTTTTAAACATATTGTTTCCATCCAAATGCTTTGAAGTTTTACCCACAAAACAAAAGAATGAATATTTTAATAATAGAATTTGTTTCATTTGGACACAATGAGGATTAAAGTCGACAACAACAAACAAAATCAAAATCAAAAACAAAAAACAAAAAACAAAACTCATATGTAACTTTTTTTTATTTAATTTTTCTCTTTCCGTTTGTTTCGTTTTTATATTGCTTTTTCGTTCGTTTGCTGGATAAAATCACACACGTCACTCAATTGCAACCACCAAAATTTCCCCGCAAAATAAAAAAATTAAAACATAAAATACAATTTCAAAATGAAAATAGGGTCATCGCGCCGAAATTGAATTCCTTAATGGAATCAATCTATTGCCAGAGGTAGTTGGAAAAATAGATTTTTCTTATATTTTGTTTTCTTTTTACAAATATTGACACTCGATTTTATTTTCGTTCTAAAGCAATAATAATAATTGTGTTCTTTTATAAAATATAATTTTTAATCAGCTTTATATTATTTTAATCTTTAAATTATTGTGTACTTTTTGTCTTATTTGTCGTTTTAACAAAATTCGTTCGTTTTTTTTTATTTATTTATATAAGTGTAAAATAATTTTTAATATGACAGCAGTATGTTAAGAAATTAAAACTAAATAAACTTAGCTTATCGCATTTCATTAGGATTTACTATATATACTAATTAAACATCGTCTTGTCTCAGTTTGATCACTCTGAGTGATTTGGTAAAGTTGTTCGTTATTATTTAAATTGGAATGTTATTTCTAAACCCAAGTCAAATATGAAAACCTTTTTTTCTGTCTTGCTAATTCCTAAAAACTACCAAAATATTTGTTGTCTATGCCTGATGAAGTGTTTTCCAATTGCTGAAAAATGTCAGTCACAAAATTGTACAATAAAGAGTTTGCACATTATATTTTTAGCCTTGATAAGATAAACTATTGTAGGCGCTTTTTGACTTTGGCACTGTGAATGTATCATTTATGGGAATTACTATTTTAAGATTTTCTTAGTATTTAGGCGCGATTTATTTTGCTTACAAGGAGTAGGAAATTTGTATCTTCTTTAAAAAAAGTAGAAATAAATAAGCACATCATTTTTATTAAAGAATTTCGATGTGAAAGGCAAGAATTAAAGCTTAAATTTACGTTTAGTTTTGAAGTCTGTTTAGCTGTTAAAGCCTATCCATAAAGGTGATAAAACATAAACATATTCTGCATATTATCCCTCCATACAAATTATAGCATGTTTATTTGCAATAACCGGACATGCGACACCGTCCCACCAGCCACTTGAGACACCTTAAGCCTTTAACGAGAGGTAAAATGTGCAAAACAAAAAAAAAAGGCGTCGAATTATTCTACATCGTCAAAACGGTAACCTTCACAAAACAGTTTCAACTATAGAATTGTTTAAGACTCGAAACGTTGAAATAATGTGTGTCAACCACCGTAAAGCTCTGACCAGCAAACTTTTCTTGTTCTCAAACTTCTAAAGTAAATTGTATAAATCAAGATTTTATATCCCAGAAGAAACTTAAATCATACTTAAGTGTTTAGAGATCTTTAAAGCTTAGTGAAAAATTGTTTCTAAAATTCATGGACACGCTTAGAAAAATGTTTTGATTGTTTTAAAGAATATTTTGAAAAACTTGATCCATTTGAAGTGGATCTAAAGAGCAGCCCTTTGTATAAGTGTAAATACAGTGTTGGAAAAAAATATGGAAACAATCTTTGGCTGAAACTTGTATCGTAATTTGTATTGAAAAGAGTATACAAAATTTAAAAATGTACTTATCAATTAAATTGGTAATCTTAAACAAATAAAATAAATTATAAAATATTTCCGGCGGTTTTGTCTTAGAAAAAATTATTACATCAAAATTAAGAATGCTATTGTTTTAATTTTTGGAATAGAGTTATTCAACGATAAAAATTGTGAAAATTTTGTACATGCCTTACATCCTACTTAATTGGAATTTCCTTTTCGGCAAATGGCAGAGTCCGAAATTCATCTGCTGCACTTTGTTTCCTTTATTATATAAAATTGCCCCAACTTCAGATGATAATAGTGATTCCGCCAAAAATCTAAACTGTCATCTGCGTGTATTTGGAATCAAATTTACAGCCCTTTAGGCGTATGACAATATTCATTGCATGGTGGAAGTATTTATTTTTTGACTACTGCTAAAAAACTTTACTTATCACTTAGGTCTTTGGACCTTTAACGTTCTCTCACGGGGCATAGGGCCTCCACAGCTACTACTCGCCATCGTTTACAATTTCTGGAGATATATCTCAGCTCTCTCTAACTTAGCCCCAGTCGTGCTGATTCCTGTTCAACCATTATTCGCCAAGTACTTCCGGCCGGCCGACTTGTATGTATTCATTCGTGAGCCTGAGCAGGGTCCACTGCATTGACATTTAAAATAAAAAGAATAATCTGTTAGAATGAATCATAACAAAAACACTTACCATTATAACTTAAGTGTTTAGCTTGAGTACATTTTAGAACAAGGTTTTCTTCGTGCCACTAAAATTGAATTTTTCAATGGCTTTTGATGGCCTTGATTTAAGACCAACTTCAAAATTAATGTATCACGTCAGGTTTTTGAAATATTAATTTTAAAAATTCGAAAAACACGTATATCAAATAAAATCCGTGATGATATTCCAAATCTACGAGTATAATCCGTTTCTTCAATATTGAGGTCAATTATTTATATTATTTCATGTTATATTCGAAAAAATTCATAATTATGTCATCTGTTTTCAACACAAAAAGGTAAAATGGTTTGAAAGTAATTTTTGTTCTTTTAACGAACGTTTTATCTTAACAATCAAAACCTTAATATACTTATATTAAAAAATATAAAAATAAACTTGAAACGGGTATTTTTAAAACTCGAGCACAAAACTTCATATGGAGTCACATAAAGAGGCATAACTAATGATAACTTAAAATATGCATTTAAAATCATATATTTTATGTTTATCTCCCTCTTTTCAATGAACACAAAAACTTAGTAGGTATACAGGATGGGGTTGGTGGAGGCGTATACTCAGATAGACTAAACTTAAGTCCCTTCTTTCGTCTACCCGATCATTGTAGCGTGTTCCAAGCTGAAATCCTGGCTATAAAAGATGTCCTATCATGACTTAGAGAAAACGTTATATCATCGTCGTTCTATTAAAATTCCCTAAGTCCATTTTTTGTGTTTTGAGATATTTGCATTAGAAATTTGAAATCAATATGCAAATCAATAGCTTTTGGGAGTTTTAATTCGTTATAATTTAAAATTGGTGCATCGTTAAGCTTAGGGAATTTTTGAAAAAAAATATAGATTTTGTCATTTGCATGAACTTAGTGTATTTATTTAATTTTTGCGGAAAATGGACTTAGGGAGAATGACGACGATATCAACTAATGATACACGCATCTTCTCGGATAGCAAAGCTGCGTTAAAGTCCCTTGACTCTTTCTCCGCTAACTCACTAACAGCCCCAAATTTGTCGATCATCTCTTACGGAGATGGCTACACAGTTCAACATTCACCTGTTCTGGGTGCCGGGCCATAGAGACATTCCAGGAAATTTCAAAGCTGACGAACTTGCAAAAAGCGGAACAACTTTACCTCTACTGGCTCACAATGCTAGCATAGGTACCCCTTCAACTACATGTAAACTCATGCAAAAGTAAGATACACTAGAGAAAACAAACTTCAGGTGGAATAATACCAACACCTGTTTAGCGACAAAACTAATTTGGCCTGATCTTAGCGCCAGGCGCTCAAAACAATTAATCTCTCTGAGTAGATTTCACATTAGCTACGTTTTAGGTGTCCGGACTGGGCACTCCTTTATAGGAAGGAATGCTATTCGACTTGGAGCTTCTGCAAAAGATTTTTGTAGGAGTTGAATGGACGAGGAGGAGGAGGATACAATCTCTCATCGTCTCATCTCCTGTGCACATGCCCTGCCTTATCACAAAGACGTAGAATCCACCTTGGAGACTACTACTTCAACGATACCAGCGATCTAAAAAATTCTGACAGTATTTGTCTCCTACGCTTCATTCGGAGCTCCAATTGGCTCGACGAATTAAGCTGATCAACTGATCCATGTGGTATCACAACGGACCATACTTTGGTCTAAGTGTGTTGGACTTCGCAACCAACAGCCACTTTAACCTAACCTTTATTTTATCTTTTAAAGGAGCTAAAAAACAAAAAGGTACATAAAAAAAATACACAAAACATAAACAATAAATTAAAATTACATCAACATAAAAAAAAGACATCCCTTTGATACTTTTTTTTTTCAAATTAAAAAAAAATAACACAAACAATAGAAAAATTGACATAAATCATGAAATTTTTCTTTAAATTTTCAAAAACAAAGCTTTGGCGATTGCGCCTTTAAACGTCTTATACATCGAAAAGGAACGTTCTACGTCAATTGACGTAAGTGGTGCATACTTAACGGAAGAAACTTCATCGTTTGTAAAGTTGCATATATTTCTCATTGTTGAAAACTCTTCATTTTTTGCTAGAACATTGTCAAGCTTCTTTTGTATGGCTGGAGCAATAGATCCCAGTTAGAGCTAATGAATATTATTTGGGTTTTAATTAAGTATCTTTTGCATTTTTAATTGCAACTGGATCAGAATTATCGAAATTATTAACGACTAACAGACTTCTCATAGTGCTTTACGTAAAAGGCAATTGCTTGTAGTCAAGTTCCCCATTTGATAACGTTAGGCTGTGGTGAAAGAGGTGTTAAAGGGTACTTTTCTATAAAAAGTTCCACGCGAGATGGTGCTTTTAAAAATATTTGTTTTCCGTTTGCACCAATAAATCAACATTATGAAAAGTACTACGTATTTTCTCTGCAACTCGATGCACTGCATAAGCTTAACACGTTACATTTATCAACTTCGGATAAAATAGTTTTAACTCTCTAGCTGCCTTAACCGCATCGGTTAAAAAGAGAAGAATTTGTTTGTATTTTGACCTAGTTCATTGATTCTAATTTTAATGGTTCCTTTGCATTTCTTTGAAACCGATGTTTGTTTTATTTTATGTTCATTTTTTTTAAATATGAACGAACAATATGCATTTATTATAAAAATATGCATTAACGATTGAATGCAATTTTAAAGGAAAATAAATGATTCGTAAAGATAATTTGTTCGCTTACTTCTTAAATTTGTCAAAAAAAAATATATGCATTTGCCTGGAAATCCTAGCCCTACTAATGAGAATCTCCAGAAACTAAGAAAGATACTAAAATAATTGAAATTGTACCTAGAAGACAAAGAGTTGTACTCTTGCGCTCATCATATATTTTATTATTAAGAGATATTTTGAGTTTTAACGTAGCATCAGAAACTTCGTTTTTTTATGTTATTTAAATTTAAAGCCGAAACTTTAGTTTAGGACATCTTAGTCATTTAAAAAAGAATTGTTTTGTTTGCGGTACAGATAAGTTATTAATCGTTGAATAAAATGAATGCTTCTGTTTATCTTCTTTTTCCATCACTGTAAGCATTTCTTTTGTTTCGGTTGTTTATTTTGTTCGAATACATATTTCAAATATAAATTCACAACGATCTAAATCTCTCTTGCACTTCTAGCGCCGGCTGATTGGTTTCTAGTGATACATTCGAGTCCTTATCGGCTTCCACTTATTTCTGATTATTATGTAGTTTGCTCATGGTCTACTCCTTCCTAGAACTTTTTATCAAATATATTCAATTTATTCAGTTTAGGAGTATTATTAAAAAAAAAACATTTTCTTAAATTTCGAATTGAAAACCTTAGATCAAATTATAAACATTCTTACCTACCTACATTTATCCATATTTTAAACAATAAAACATAAAATGCTAGCTAGTATAAAGTCGTTAATTTGTAATTGTTTCATTGTACAGCTAACCTACGTCCGCCCGCGATGTTGTTAAAAATATACGTCCCAAACGTTGCGTTGCGTTGTTGAAATATTTAATGTTTTCTTCGTCTTAACCCAATTCATACATATGTGATTATATTTTTTGTATTTTTGTGTTGCAATTCATTTTTGTAATAAATTCATTCATTCAAAGAAAGCACCATTTCATTCATCAACAGTGTTTTTTTTTGTAACAAAATACACACGTCCATATATACATATTGTATCTTTCATTCATTCATAAAATTTGTCAGTGTTGCCAAGCATTCATTTACTTAAATGCCTCCTGTTTCTGTGGTTCTGGACTAAATTTAACTATAACCCAAACTTTTCAAAAAAAATATCCCTCTATAATTATTTTTGTTTGCAAATCAATAGGAACACCGTACAGAAATTGATGCCCGTTCTGGAACCTTTGCTGCATTCGAGCAGTTCGGCTCTGAGCTTCTGCAGGCAAATCACTATGCTTCACCTGAAATCAGGGAGAAGATTGACGATTTGGCTAAGACAAGGGAGAATTTGGAGAAGGCATGGACCGAACGTCGTTTGCAGTTGGAGCAGAATCTTGACTTGCAGTTGTACATGCGCGATTGTGAACAAGCTGAAAACTGGATGTCTGCTCGTGAGGCATTCTTGAATGCCGAGGAAGTCGACTCAAAGGGCGACAATGTTGAGGCTTTGATTAAGAAGCACGAGGACTTTGACAAGGCCATCAATGGCCATGAGGAGAAGATAGCAGCTTTGCAAGTGTTGGCCGACACTCTGATTGCACAGAATCACTATGCTGCTAATTTGATCGATGACAAGCGCAAGCAGGTTTTGGAACGCTGGCGTCATCTTAAGGAGGGATTGATCGAAAAGCGTTCTCGTTTGGGAGATGAGCAGACATTGCAGCAATTTTCACGCGATGCTGATGAAATTGAGAACTGGATCGCCGAAAAGTTGCAATTGGCCAAGGAAGAGAGCTACAAAGATCCAGCCAACATTCAATCCAAGCACCAAAAGCATCAAGCCTTCGAGGCTGAGTTGGCTGCCAACGCTGATCGTATCCAAAGTGTATTGGCAATGGGTGAGAATTTGATTGACAAGAAGCAGTGCAGTGGCTCTGAAGATGCTGTTCAAAAGCGTCTTACCCAAATCGCTGACCAATGGGAATACCTTACCCACAAGACTACTGAGAAGTCGTTGAAACTTAAAGAAGCTAACAAACAACGAACATACATTGCTGCTGTCAAGGATTTGGACTTCTGGTTGGGTGAAGTAGAAAGCCTGCTGACAACCGAGGATGCTGGAAAGGATCTTGCTTCCGTTCAAAACCTGATGAAGAAGCATCAACTTGTTGAGGCCGATATCCTTGCTCATGAAGACCGCATCAAGGACATGAACAACCAAGCCGATTCTTTGGTAGATAGTGGTCAGTTTGACAGTGCTGGAATTCAAGAAAAACGTCAAAGCATCAATGAACGTTATGAGCGCATCTGCAATTTGGCTGCCCATCGCCAGGCTCGTTTGAATGAAGCCCTTACTCTGCACCAGTTCTTCCGCGATATTGCCGACGAAGAGAGTTGGATCAAGGAGAAGAAGTTATTGGTTGGCTCCGATGATTACGGTCGCGATTTGACCGGAGTGCAAAACTTGAAGAAGAAGCATAAGCGTTTGGAAGCTGAGTTGGCTTCTCATGAGCCAGCAATTCAAGCCGTCCAAGAGGCTGGAGAGAAACTTATGGATGTTTCAAATTTGGGAGTACCCGAAATCGAACAAAGATTGAAGGCTCTCAACCAAGCATGGGCAGAACTCAAGAATTTGGCTGCCACTCGTGGACAAAAACTCGATGAATCATTGACTTATCAACAATTCTTGGCCCAGGTCGAAGAGGAAGAAGCTTGGATTACCGAGAAGCAACAACTGTTGTCCGTTGATGATTATGGTGATTCCATGGCTGCTGTTCAGGGTCTCTTGAAGAAGCACGATGCTTTTGAAACTGATTTCGCTGCACACAAAGATCGCTGCTCGTTGATTTGCGAGCAAGGTTCTGACTTAGTAGAGGCCAAGAACCACCACGGAGAATCGATTGCCCAAAGATGCCAGCAACTTCGTTCTAAGCTGGAGAATTTGAACTCCTTGGCAGCCAGACGCAAGGGAGCTTTGTTGGATAACTCAGCCTACTTGCAGTTCATGTGGAAGGCAGATGTTGTTGAAAGTTGGATTGCCGACAAAGAAAACTATGTTCGATCAGATGAATATGGCCGTGATTTGTCCACGGTTCAAACGCTTTTGACAAAACAAGAGACATTCGATGCTGGTAAGTTAACAACAACAAACACAAATTGGTATATGTTCTAAAATATTGTCTTCTATTGTTTTTTTTGTCAGGTCTCAATGCCTTTGAACAGGAGGGAATCCATAACATCACAGCCCTTAAAGATCAACTGATCAATGCAAATCACGCTCAATCGCCAGCAATCCTCAAGCGTCACGAGGATGTTCTTTCGCGTTGGCAAAAACTTCGCGATGCTTCCGAGACACGCAAACAGCGCCTTCTTGCCATGCAAGAGCAATTCCGTCAAATCGAGGAGTTGTACTTGACATTCGCCAAGAAGGCTTCGGCATTCAACTCATGGTTCGAGAATGCCGAAGAGGATCTTACCGATCCAGTTCGTTGTAATTCAATCGAAGAAATTCGTGCCCTTCGTGAGGCTCATGCCCAATTCCAGGCATCTTTGTCATCGGCTGAGGCTGACTTCAAAGCTCTCGCTGCCCTCGACCAGAAGATTAAGAGTTTCAATGTTGGACCAAATCCATATACCTGGTTCACAATGGAGGCCCTCGAAGAGACTTGGCGTAATTTGCAAAAGATCATCGAGGAACGTGATGGTGAGTTAGCCAAGGAGGCCAAACGTCAAGAAGAGAATGACAAACTTAGAAAGGAATTTGCCAAACATGCCAATCTATTCCATCAATGGTTAACTGAAACAAGGTGAGTGTTCGCAATTTTATTTTATTTGTTTTTTCTCAAAGAAATTCTATTACTCTTCTCTTTGGAAATAAAAATCTTCATTTTTTAGATATTATATGCTCGGTTATAATGGTCAAGGGTAAACTATAAACATTATTTTTTGTAAATAGCGTGAATATATACTTTTTTTTGCTATTTAACGAGTGCTTAGCTTAGTTGTCGCCCAAGGTGAAATAATATTGAAAAAGCTTCTATTAACTCAGCGCCCGCCAGTGTGTTGTGTTTCAACTGACTTAAAATAAAGGTTGGAAAAGAGTCGGTTGTCGCCCCGAACGTTTGCCGTTCTCGATTAATTGCTGAGGTGAATTCTGAGTCTAACCAAAATCTTGGTTTAAGCAATCTCTCTTCTACAACGAGTTTGTTTCTATCTGGCCCTCTTGTCGTTGAGGAACTTTTAAGTACTTTCTGTCGTTTTTTTCGACAAGCTCTTGTTTGAATTTTACTCACAAAATGATTTCGCCAATTGCATTAACCATTTTGTAAATATTTTTGTCCATAACAACAACGAATTAATGAAAGCTTTTTTTTTAACAACCAAACGTATACTCGAGCTGTGTTTCTTGGATTGCGTTTCATATGAAGTTAAATTTCATTTTTAATAACACCTCGTTTTTCTGCTCTTTAATAGAACATCTATGATGGAAGGATCTGGTTCTCTGGAACAACAACTGGAAGCCCTTCGTATTAAAGCCTCCGAAGTGCGTGCACGTCGTGTCGATTTGAAGAAAATCGAAGAGCTCGGTGCACTTCTAGAGGAGCATCTAATTTTGGACAATCGTTACACAGAACACTCAACTGTCGGCCTGGCCCAGCAATGGGATCAATTGGATCAACTATCAATGAGAATGCAACACAATTTGGAACAACAAATTCAAGCCAGAAACCATTCGGGAGTATCAGAGGATTCACTCAAAGAATTCTCAATGATGTTCAAACACTTTGACAAAGACAAGTCCGGCAAACTTAATCATCAAGAATTCAAATCCTGTCTGCGCGCTCTTGGTTATGATCTGCCAATGGTCGATGAAGGACAACCCGACCCAGAATTCGAGGCTATTCTAGATGTTGTCGATCCCAATCGCGATGGATATGTATCATTGCAAGAATATATTGCATTTATGATTTCCAAAGAAACAGAAAATGTTCAAAGTTATGAAGAAATCGAAAATGCTTTCCGCGCTATTACTGCCTCCGATCGTCCCTATGTTACAAAGGAAGAGCTTTATTGCGTAAGTTTTTATATAAATTTTCTTTCGAGTGTGATCTAAATGAAATCTCTTCTTTTTTTTAGAACCTTACCAAGGACATGGCGGATTATTGTGTTCAGCGCATGAAACCCTACAGTGACACCCGCTCTGGCCAGTCTATCAAAGATGCCCTTGACTATATCGATTTCACTCGAACATTATTCCAAAATTAAGCATCGCCCAACGGGATATGTCTTTGTTTAACGTTTTAACATCATAATTTTATTTTAGAACTTAAGTATTTTATGAAAGAGTCTTTATATTTATAAAAAAAAAAATCAAGTATTTAAAACGCAATATTAAGTCAAGGTTTGTCCCTGCTGATAAACAGAAACAAAAATATATGTCTGCATTTCTTTTGTTTCTTTTTTTTCTTCTTTTAACTTCTCAAGAGAAGCTTCAATTTTATAAAGAATATGTGCGCCATGTTTTCACAACAATTCAAATGCATTTACAATAAATAGTTTCTGCTAAGTTTACAGCTGAAAAAGCTTTTTTCATAGAAGAACAAATTTATAAAAAATTGATGTCATAGACATAATCGACGAATTAAAATAAAAATAATAAAAAAAAACATCTACCAAACGAACCAGTGTTATATTTCCTTCCAAAACTATATTCATACAAATTAAAATTTGCCTAAAAAAGAAAAACAAAAATGTTGCGAGTAGCTTTAAAAAATAAAACGTATTTGCTATTCATTTTTCAAAACACAATTATCCTACTACATTTTTTTTCTAAAATAAATAACGAAATATATCTTCAATCTACATAAATATATACCTACTGTATTTAACAATATAAATGTATGTCAAATGTATAACTTCTTATAAACTGGTTTGTTAGAGAAAAAAAGTTGATATCCCCATTTTATTCAAATAAATATTATCAACAACCGGCAGCATAATATAAAGCTAGGCTTTTTATCAAAATAATTTTTACTACAAACAAAAAGAATATAATAATATATTTACACGTATATAATAGTAAATTATATATTTAAATGAGCAAAACAATAATAAAAAAATACAGATTCATGTCAAATAAACAAAAACAGTCTTTTTATTTCAACTCATTGTGATTATAAAGGAAAGTTTCATTTTATCTGAAATAATTGTTTCTCTTGCTAATATCGGTACCGTAAAGCTGGGTACACATTTGAGAGTAAACGTGCTGCGAGTCGCTCTCAAGCTGCTCTCGAGAGCGATCTCGCAAGTAGACTACTACATTACTCTCGGTCTCGACATTCGATCCTTTCAAAAGTCATTTGCAAGTGGAAACATGTGTTTTCAACTACCCGAGATAAGCTCGCGGAATACCAACACAGTTCGTATTTTGCGAGTAGCTGTCGAGATAATTAACCGATAATTAAAGCAGCTGCAACCAATACAATGATAACCATTTTGTTTTTCTCGTAACCAGATTCCTCGGAAACTTTCTAAGCATTAATCACTTGCAAAGGAAGAAAAAAAGGAAAAGATTGTCTAGATTATTAATTTTAAGACGACCACAGTGCATTTAAAGTTAGGTTAGGTTGTATTAGGTGATGCATCAGCAATGAAAGAAAGGCATCACTGTGGACCCATTGTGCTTCTAAGGATATGACAAGGATTAGGATTATTTATTGAATTTAAAACATAAATTCAAATGTTATTAGGATAGCAAGCGGAGTCAGGCAAGGGGACCCGCACTTACCTCCGCTTTTTAGTTTAATCATGGTGGATATTTTTTAAAAGATGAAGTAAAAGAAAAAATATAGAATAAGGATTTATGGATAAGTTCTAAACAACTTAAGACTTGTTGATGACATACTTCTCATTCCAACAAAACCTTCATAATACACATATAAAATGGTGATATAACTGACTAACAAAAATCAAAGTCATGACCAGAGATGAAATAATTTCAGGTGAAGCAAAAATTAAATACGTGGTAGACTATATATATTAGGGACAAATTAACTCTTTTAAGGACCAAGAAAGCAAAGAAATAAGCAGACGCAACAGGAACACCTGGAAGCAATTCTGGAACCTTAAATAGATAGAGACCCGAAAATATCTTCTTCACTATTTTGATGTGTTGGCCTTTGAACTACAAACTCTGAGATTAACTTTTAAATCATTTAACCAACTAAGGATTTGTCAACAAAATATAGAAAGATAAATCCTTAACGTAAGATCTAGTCAAAGGATAAGAAATATCTATGCCGTGTCATGCAGATTAGTACAATGAAGACTTATGGATAGCCTTGATGGAGGTTTATGACGGGAAATGATCAAACAATTTCTAAGTTTAAAATTACTCAATTCTTTAACTTTAACTTTGAGTTCTAAGTTGTATGTTTTAATTTATTGTTTTCTTATTTAATTTAAATCTTTTTTTATTATTTTAACACAAAATGCACAACTCTAAAACGTAGGTATATAAAAAAAGTATTATGTTAGGTGAGGGAAGGAGGTTGGTAAGAATTTAGTTTGGTGGTGTCAAAAATTTTAGAATTTTCTGTTTTGTCCAGTAAAATAATTAGAAAAAAGGGTTGAAACCTTGGAATGAGAGATAGTAATTATAAATGTGTTTCTACCTTCTTTTTTGTGTTCTAAATATTGTGTTGAAACTCTCTTTAAATCTCTTGCTCCCGACGTAAACTAAATACTACCAAGTCATGAATCCCTCCTTTTCGTGATATGATCATTGCCATAGCTAATACAGAAATGTTGAACGTATCAAAAAATGATGGATACAGTGGTCAAGAAAGTATTTACTTAGTGTTTTTATTCTTCTTTCAGCTTGGCTATTCCAGAGAGAAAGTAAAAGGTGGCTATTATAATCTGATACCCATTCTGTTCATGTGAATACTCATTGAGTTATGACCTGTTGCTCTGCTTAAACTTTAAAGTTCACTACACTTCGCATCAAAATGCGAACAGGGTCCATTATATACCCACTGTTCAAAAAAGGAGATACGAATGTTGTTTCAAACTTTCATTTCTGAATACACTCTATAAGCTGTTTACTACAGTTCTCTTGAACAGACTGTCAGCTTGATTAGAAAAAACAACATCATCAATGAATTTCAAGCTGCATATAGAACCAACTATTCTACTGTGGACCAAGTTTATAATCTTGCTTGCATAATTCAACTTCAACTTTGCCAAAGAAGAAACTCTACAATTTTAATCGATCTTAAGGCTGCTTTTAATAGCATTGACAGGAATGCTCTTATTTATAAGCTATCGACTCTTCATGCGGATCTTCCAATCAGTATTGTGTTAGACGATCTTCAAATTAACGCCCTTTTATATGAGGACGATATTTTACTGTTGTCAGATAATCCTTCCAATTTGCAATAGCTAATTGAGGGTTTTAAGACTTACTTCATTCAATGGAATCTTGAAATAAATCTTCATAAGTCGGAAATAGTAATATTTTGCAATGGTGGAAGAAGAAATAAAGGTGTCTAATCAATACAAATATCTTAGCGTAGTGTTTAATTACAGAATGTCTTGGAATGAGCATCTGACAAACAGATTGGGAGCATCTAAAAATTCCATCATTGCTACGTGTTCGAGACTGCTGCGAGACAATACCGTCCAACACTCAACAATATTCAAAATATACAATGCCGCATCAAAAGCTATTATGTTGTACTGTGCTCAAGTTTGGGGATACCGCAAATACAACCAAGTCGAAAAAATGCAGCGTTTCTTCATGAAAAGATTCTTTTTACTGCCCGATAATACGTCTAACTATGCTATGCACATTGAAACAGGCTTACCGAAGGGTTTTTAAACGTCCCTCCAGCTACATTTTTCTTTCATTAGACGAAATCTAAATCTTTCTAATAATAGATTATCCAACATTTTATCGAAAGCCATTAGAAACAAGAAAATCTTTTGGGCTAAGGAATGGTATGATCTTTTCCACGGATATTCGTTGGATTTTTCCTTTGACATGAATCTACTTGAATGGCCGAGCTCACATAACATTCTCTTACTGAAAATGCAAGAAAAACACTGGACTAAATTTACAGTTTGTGTGACACAGTCTCAATTTCACGATGAATATTCCAACTTGATGTACTCTGGCATACCGGGCTCCTTTATATCAATGGAAGAGCCTTCCAAGGATTATGTAATATTGATGAATCGGAAAATACCATACACTTTATTGGAACCTGCCCAGTATTCAAAACGTACAGTCATTCTAACTTCTCAACATTCTTAATGGCTACTGCTACTCAAACTTATATTACCTACTTTTTAAAATCGTCAATTAAATATCTCAATCTTTTTATAAATGAATTTTCATATTATATGTATGGCCGCATTCACAAAGCTAGAGGCTACGTAGTCAAGGGATTCTGATTGGTTAAATCTAACTACAAAAGTAGTTGAAATTTCCCCTCCGACGTAGTGTAAAAAATTTGGCTACAAAGTTAGTGAAGAATGCTTTTGACGTTTCAGAATCAGCTGCTCGGTAAAGACACACGAATTCAAAATGAAATAAATCGTTCAGTATTTAAATAAAAATATAAATCATTCAAATTGTGTCTTAAATTTGCTTTATTGAATTTAAAAACACAAAAGATAAGTTAAAGTTATCAAATCAAAAAAGTTTCTTATTTTATATATTTGCATTTTTCAATAATATGACAGTTCCAGATTGACTAGCTTTGTGGTGTAGTTTTGCATTCACAAAGCTAGTTGAATTTTGACTACGTAGCCACTAGCTTTGTGAATGCGACCTATGTAACTTAATCTACTTACTAAGCAAGCCTTTTTTAAATTTCCTTTTTAACCTGACAGGCAACTTAAAGTTATTGTCAAAACTAATTTTAAACCAGCAATACTAATTTTTTGTAAAATCTTTTTGAGAATCAAATTATATAGGTATCTATCTATCTTATTCCACGTTTTTGAAGACATTTGCTCCAAAAGCAAACTATCAACATTTAAGGGAACAAAACCAACAATTTCAGTCTTTTTTATAAATTAAAAAAATTTTTGTTCTATTAAATAAATGTACAAATAAAATTTCAATTGAAACTTAACGTTTTTTTGTTCTATTTTGTTTTATTTACAAAAGCATTCGTTGGACACTCTCCGAATACGCGGGAACATTTAATTTCTTTCCCAAAGCCAATTGATCTAACCATTCGAATTTTTTCTTACTAGCCTCCGAAACGTTTCCAGATTTCAATGTGGTCCTGTAGAAAAACACTTTTGCTCCAACGCTGTCACCTCTTATTGCACTTGGATATTTATATTTGTAGAATCCACATGGAGCGTTACCATAGAAAACAACTTGCAATTGATCTCCACACTGCTCAAGAAGCACTCTTTCAGCAGTTTGTCGCATTGTTTCACCTTCTTCACGAATTCCTTGTGGCAGCAATAACATAGTATTCTTTCCTACTTTCTGTTCAACCAACAAATAAAGGGTATCTTCTAGACGTCGCTTAACCGATTTTAAATTATTTGTTTTGTCATCGGGTGTTTCACGAGAAGCCAATTGGAATTTTTTAGCCTCTTCTATGTAAGAATCTTTTAAATCTTGGGCGGTTTGTTTCGATATAGAATCATCAAAATCAATTTCGGCTTCTCCTTTCTTTAATAGCTCAGCTTGAATTAAATCTTTTTCGTGTTTCATTTCATGGTCTGATTTTAAACTATTCTCGAATTCAGTTTGCCAGAGGAGTTTTTGGAATTCCATTTCAATGGGATTTAATGATTTTGAAATCACTGGTAATCTCTCGACTAGCACACTCGCATATAGATCCCATTTTTCTTTGGATTGAGGTTGAGTGGAGAAGTTTGCTGATCTCGAGCGAACATTAGAAAGACATGTCTGGGAAAGTCGACGGAGCATAGCTGTGATTCTTTAAAAAATTACATGTGTTTTTATTTATTTGCGTTTTTTTAAGTAATAATTAATTTAAATGAAAATAAAAATTACCTTTGGTTTTCAATAAAGAAGTGATTTTTTCAATGAATGCGAATGACAGAAGATGTCATTATTCAACTTGTCAATTTAACTGATATCGTAAATGTACACAACACAGGGTGTTGTTGATTTATAATAAAATATGCATTTCATTTATTTTAATGTAAATATTTTGTTTTTCTATTTGTGTACACATTTTCTGTTAGCTTGATGGATATATTTTGAGCTTGACAAAATTGGTGGGATAAACTTTATTTTACTGAAGTACGAGTTTTCAAAATCCACAAATAAATTTGTTTAAGAACTTAATTGAACTTTTTTTTATAATCTTTAAACACAAAAGAAACTTTGCATATTCCCAACTTCGCACCTATTCCAAATTTTGTAGTGTATTTAAGAGAATGCCCTCAAATACTTATCATTCAGTAAGTCAAACTTTAATTTCTCCCAAGGGAACCTGAAAAAGAATGTTTGCAAGGGTCTATTCAGCCAAGAAGTTGATTTTGTTCATTATTGAATAACAGTTCTTGAATGTTAGTGCGTTGGACTGTGATGCAAGAGGTCTTGGGTTCAAATTAAAAAAATAATTTTCGCGGGTACTGCCCCTTGCGAGGAATTGACAAATCCTCCAAGAGTAATTCTTGTCATGAAAAAGTGTTTTCTAAAATTAGCCGTTCGGATTCGGCATATAAACTGTAGGTCCCTTCCATCTCTGACAACATTACTCGCACACAGGAATGATTGAGAGTTTGTTAGTCACTAGGCCCTGGTTCTTCATGGACTGTTGCGCCACCTAATTTATTTAATTTTAGTTCTTGAATGAAATAAAATCAGAATTAGAACTAGAATTTTGTTTTATAAACCATTTGGAGCTTAAATAATATGATACTTATGATTAATAATTGATATAGAAATATAAATTACATGTCAATAAAAATGTTAAAAGTCAGCTGATTTATCATTCCCAGGGTGTTCATTTCTGGTTATCAATGATACTTTTGTTGTAGGTTTTGGGGAAGTGGTGTTTAGCCTCGGTAGAAGGCTGGTCCAATGGCAGTGCAGAATGTTCCATACAAGTCTCTTCGCTGACAGGACTAGGTATTTGTCAAGCGGGATTATTTTAGCTTCAGAGTATAGATAATTGTTCCTGTAGTGTTTCCGTCTCTGTCGGTCGAAGTACAGGCTGGTGCAAATCCCGAGAATTTTCCTTTCCGATACTAAAATCTTCTTCATGGCTGCCTTCGAGATTGTAAACCAGACTGGAAAGGAGTAGCTGATTGCTGGTCTTAAAAGCTGACATTTCAAATAGAATGAATGAAAGAATCCCCTGCGCTAAGAAACATTTGTTCAGACTATTTTATGATCTTAAATAGAACATTGTTTTGAAAAATGCAATTTCTAAAAATTTTAACGGACAGGATCGATATCATCCTATTGATACGATATAATGTGATTTACTTACATGCACTGAAGCTCTGTGGTAAGAAAAGTAAATAATCCATGATGACATCACAGGGGCGAAAATACGTTACAGTTTACTTTTGTGAAACCAAATTTTCTAATTGAAATTTGTTCGAGTTAAGAAAAATGACAGACCATTTGCTCGTATCTTAGTAAATAATTTATGATATATTTACTTCATTTAAACTTTTTGCAAATGGTAAAGAAATAAACCTGCAAAATTTGTACATTCCGATATTACAAGTCAATAGTACTTCTACCTAACATTACTACTACTATCTAAAAAATATAGTTGTCATCCCTGGTTGGAATACCAAAACACGGCCTTTTTGTTTTTCTTTTTATTTAGTTGGCTTGGTTTGGTTACTTCATTCGGTTTAGAGTTTTCGTTTTTGTCTTGTATTTCGTACCCCCAAAAGAGCCAAAGCCGCTTTCTTTTTTATCCAGACCCTAAACTGACTAACAAATTTATTTTTAACAATATAATCTACCCTTTAAGAATAAAAGTGATCTAAAAACAATTAAAAACCTTTCGTTTGGACCAACATGGGATGCACTGAGAGCAGGGATAGTGAAGGAAACACCCGTCCCAAGTACAGGGTGTGTACCGACACTTTTTGGCTTGGTTTGTTCATTGTCTTTTGGCTTTTTCTGGTAAGCATTTTATTTAAATTTTAGTAATTTTATGATTCACAAAGGATCTATGTAGCTATATTTATGTTAATTTATTTAGAATGAGCAAAAAGTATTTTGATTAATCATTGACTAAGAATCTAATTAGGTCGAGTAAAAGTAGAAGTGTTTACTTTCAAACGAAATTGTAATTATGCCCAAGCGTGCCGTGCGAGGCGGCCATAAACAAGTGAGAAGAGGAGGTTCTTAGTAAAATTAAAACAAAACTAAAACAGAGCCTTGTTTCCCATTCTGTGCCAATTTAATCTTTAATTTGGGAGGAAGAATAGCAACAGTGGGTGTTTGATAAATCTTTGTAAATCTTAAATTAAATATGAAGCTACATAAAGAACATGTTCGCATAAGACTAAAAAGAAACCAATTAAAATGATCTCATTGCATGTTCCCATAGAAAATAGATATACTCATAAATGTAGTAATACCTTAAAGTAAATTGTATGTAATTTGTGCATGCCTATATTTAATGACTATTCCAATTGCTTTCTTTTTTTCACCTACAGATTGTGATAGCAATATTTTCGTTTGTTTATGGCAATCCGATTCGTATCATAAATGGATTTGATTCGTTCGGTAATACATGTGGCCTCAAACACAACGAACACTTCAAGGAGTTTCCATTATCAGGAATGGACACCTCCAACAAACCCGATTTGTTCTTTTTCGATGTCAAGGAATTACGTAAATCATTGAAAATTTGTGTTAATCAATGTCCGAAGCGAAAGATTAGCACTTCTAATGAGCTATACAATTATTACAAAGACGAAAAAACTCAATTGTGTCGTTATGATTTCGACATGACCATTCTCAATCAACAGAGTTTTCCAAGCAATAAGGATTATTTTAATATTCTGGGACCATGTCCACCGCTTCCTGTTATGGAGAGGTCAGTATTTAATTAAAAATTATCTATAAATATTAACAAACATTTTCATAACCTTGCTGCCCATGAATCACATTTGATACTTTAAACTGTTTTGAATCATGTGTCCAACTTCTTGAGATGATTCATTTTAATTATTTAAATTTCTCTTTACAGCTCTCCAGTGCTTCATAGATGTGTTCCTAAAGGAAGTATCGATACTACAAAAGAGATCTATAGTCTTTTGAATACCTGGGATGTTGCTCAACAGTTCCTTGGTGATATATACTCAACATGGCACTACATAGCCATGTTGTGTGGCTTTGCACTGCGTAGGGACAGAAAATCCTTTTTTCCGTCGTTGAATATTTAATAAATGGTTGATTTTTACAGTTCTCTCTATCGTCCTTGTTATTATGATGCATTGGCTGACTAGAATCGTATCGTGGCTGATTTGTATTTTGGTGGTAGTGGCCAGTACAGCTTTGTGTGCCGTTCTTTGGTATGCCTACTACAATATTAAACATAAGACCGATCTTAAAGTTCATTATTCAATGTTGGAGGAGTTCATAAGAAACGAACAAGCCGTCTTTGTTCTAGCTATTCTCGCTACCATAACCATGGTTATCTTGATTGTCATTGTTTACTTCTTGAAAAATAAGCTTGCTGGTCTTGCCGCACTCTTCGAAGAAGCCGGAGTTTGTATGCTAGAGTTGCCGGGTTTAATGATTGCTCCGTTGATTGCCTTTGTTGTGTTGATTGCATTTTTAACGTTTTGGATTTATGTAGTGATGTGTATCGCAACTGCCAATTCACCTGAAAGTAGATTCTTGGATCCAAATGCTAATGTTATACATCACAATACAACGCTGTTGGGTGGAAAAAGCAACTCACAGGATGACTATAAATGTAAGGGTTTGAAATTAAACACAAAATTGTACGAGTGCTATAAACTTTATTTTATTTCTTAGCACTCATGAAAATTGAGTATTTTGAAGCTAAATGGATTCGTAGCATGTTCTGGGTGTACCTTATTGGTCTCATATGGACAACTGAATTTATATTCGCCTGTCAACAATTTGCCTTAGCTGCAGCTGTTGCTTATTGGTACTTCAGAAAGCCTACAAACTCACCAACATGGTATGCAATTGGAAAACTATTAAAGTACCATTTGGGTACTGTGGCAAAGGGATCATTCGTCATTACAATTTTTAAGATTCCAAGATTGATTTTAACTTATCTCTATGCAAAGTAAGTTTTATTCTTTTTTTATAAACTCACAAAAACTACTGTTACTTAATCCGATAATTTTTGTTTAGATTGAAGAAGGGTGAAGATAAGGGGTCAGAATGTGCGGCTTGCTGTTTGAAGTGTTGTATCTGTGGTTTTTGGCTTCTTGAAAAGTTCATTCGCTTCTTGAATCACAACGCTTATACTGTCGTTGCAATTGAGTCTATTAATTTCTGTCCAGCTGCAGGAATTGTAAGAATATTATAATCAGTACATAACTTCAGCAGCACTTGAATATTTTAAAATTTCTAGGCTTGGAATGCAATGGCAACAAATGTCATTCAAGTTGCAACCATCAACAGTGTTGGAGACTTTGTATTGTTTTTGGGCAAATTGGTTGTGGCGGCTTTGACATCCCTTATCGCAATTATAATGCTCAAAGATCGTACTGACCTTAATTTCTACATTGCACCAGTTATTATTATTGCAGTGTTTGCGTTCTTTATCGCGCACATTATTTTATCATTATTTGAGGTAAGTTCTTTTGTTTGTCTTTTAAAGTTTCCCAACAAATAAAATGCTTTATTTTGAATTTGCTAGATGGTTGTGGACACTTTATTCCTGTGTGTTTGTGAGGATAAAACAATCAATGGTCGCGGTGGTCGTTGGGCACAAGGTAATCTTGCTAAACTATTGGGTGAAGAACCCATTGGACCAGAAGAAGCTCCTATACAAGTTGTTGAAATGACACCAATTAATAAGCAGCCATTTAGCTCGATAACTGCAGTTCCAAATTTATAGGATCTCCTAGTTGCTTAATTTTATTTTAATTTTGACTCATCCCAGTTGGAAGCTCAGCAATTAGTTTATATTGTAATTCGCATAAAGACGTGTTTTATTTATAGAAAAATGGGCCATAGAAATATCATTTTCTTGCGGTGAACATAAAGACCAGGAGCGGTTCGTACACTCATTAAAAGAGATTAAAGATTTTCAACTAACCGAAAACTATTGAATCTTAAAATTTCAATTGAAAACGTGATGTTATATTATTTTTCTACAACTTTCAATGTTTCATCGTGAAAATTAATATTTTGTTATACATATTTTTTTTTGTTTTTCCAACCTTCAGGAGGCTTTTTATGCGAATTATCTTCTAAACAAAATTGTATATCCCATTTTTGGGTTGTCCATCCATTGTTCAACTGATTTTTTTTACAATCTTTTTTATTATTTACACTTATTTTAAAGTATGTATCTTAATGTTTAAGCACAAAGTAATAAAATACACGAAACGTACAATATTAGCTTTCATGTTTATATAACTAAATATTTATGGTTATTTCCTCGAACAAATTTTATAATAATTATTTATACAAAACAAATAAAACATATTTCGATATACATTTATTCTTAAAAAAAGAAAAAAGTTGGTTATTTTATTTACAGTTAGATAAATGGATAAAAGCTTAAGTAATTAAAACGTCAAAGTACTTATCCGTATAATTATGATTTAATTTTTCTGATCAAATGCTTTTAACTCCCTAAAGGATGCAAACTACTTATGATAAAAGCTATTTATGAGGTAACAAAATTGCAGTCTAGTTTAGTATGAACAGTTTAATTTTTGAGATAAGTGAGTTAAGTTGAAAACGTTTTAGCATGAATAACAAGGAAAACGAAAATACTTCTCAGAATCCGAGTCAACAAAAAAAATCTTGTACCAATATTTTATGGCTTTTTATTTTCATTCTATTCCTATGTACAATGGTAAATCTACATTCATTCATACCTGTGAATTTATTTAGAAGAAATATATTAAATGGAACCCCAGTTATATGTCGAAAACTATTTATCATGAAATTTAAATATGGTGTCTGTTTTTAAATGTAGACTTAATATATGACACTTTTTTTTCTATTTGTAATAAAAATCTTCTGAACCTGTGATAAAGCCAAATATGAAAGGCTTGTTTTAAAATTAAAAGAGGTACACCTTAAATAATAAAAATTTCGATATAACTTATAAGGTTACTTTGGATCAAAGATGTTTGGGAACAAGTCTTATGTTTTTTATTTTGTTATGTTACGGAAAATGATTTTACACAAAGCTTTCTTTTCATAAGGGTTGATTCTTCCAAACTAATATAATATTAAGTATAGTTTAAAACTCTATTTATACAAATAACCATGAAGGGGAATGGACAAAAATATATGGGTGCTGGGCTACCTAGTCTACTTGGTCTACCTAGAAACAAGTGCTATAAACGTGATAAAGTACAATGGAGCCTACCAAAGTACTCGTAAGAGTATTTTGTATCTCCTAAACAATTTGATGTTGACTTAAATAAGCCACTAAAAACTAAGAAAATTCAAAGAAAAAATGTTTTTTTTTTATTTTATAATTTTCTGTAAATGTTTCATCAACAATTTACAATTTTTTTACATGTTGATGTCGGGTCTTACTTAATGGATCCTTTTGATATTATTGTTTCTAAAATATCTATCTGGTCTGGTATTACTATAATATATGAGTGTCCAACTTAGAGTTTTATTAAATGTAAGTTCAAGATTTTTGGCAGAATCGACGAACTCGATAGCACAGTTGTTTAAATATATCTCTGGAAAATTTGAGGTATTCGTTATAGTACTAGAGATGACTAAGCATTTAGTTTTTTTTGATTTAAACAAAGATCGTTTTTGCGGGACCCCATAACAATTGTATTCAAATCCTAGTTGACTTCATGCATTTCATTCTCAAGTATGCTTGTTGAAAACTGTTGTATAATTGAACGTTGTCTGCATACATGTGCACAGAAGATTTCAGTGGACATGAAGGAAGATCATTGACATACATCGTGAACAATAAAGGGCCCAAAATAGAACCCTGAGGGACACCTCTCTACAGAGGAAGGAAAGTAGACAAAACATGGTTAGCAAAAACTGCCTGAGATCTACCGGTTTAGTAGGATAGAATAGGCTTGACAGATGCAAAAGAGAAATGAAATTGACCTTTAAGTGTTTCACAAAGTTGACGGTATCAAATGCCTTTGAAAAGTCAAGAAGCGTTAATATAGTCACTTTATAATTATTATCTAATTCATTTCTGATATTTTCAACAACGTCTATCAAAGCTGTAGTACAGCTGTGCTTAAGGTGAAAGTCTGATTGATTGATACACATCAATTTATTACTTGTGAGAAAAATTCTTATTTGGTTATTTATCAGTTTCTCCAAAGCCTTCGAAAGAAAAGGTAATATGTAGGTTATGTATTTGACTCTATACGGAAGAATGGCTTAAAGAAAAACCAGATGGATGCCATCAGTTCCAATAGAGTAAGATTTAACACCTATAACACTATCCAAAACATCGTAGTCACTAACAGGCAAGAAGCAAAAATTATTCAAAGATGAACCATCATTTATCATATCTGTCAACTCATAGGTTCGGGTTTTAACACTTGACGAGTTCAAGGTAACAAATTTATTATTAAGCCCGTAACAATCGATAGAAATATTCTTGTTGCTTATTTGCTTGCATACACCTATTTCCTTCAAATTCTTCCACAGTTTGTCTTTTGCTAAAGAAGGATTAAGTTTTGGAGCATAACACTGTTGCTTAGCTTCCCGAATAAGAATACTCTATTTCTTAAAATTTTGTATTTATTATGCAATGCTTCAAGCCTAAAGATTTTCCATCGCTTATATACAAAATTAATTAATAGTTGCTAAACCACAACTGGTCTTTCTTACTAGCTTGCTTAGTAACAAGTGGAACATGGAGGTTGAAGAGATAATCAAATTAATTTTGAAGAAATAGCACTTGGTCATCAACAGAAGCCATACTATATATTTGGTACCACTCAATATAATTCAAATCAGTTTCTAGTTGCCGCCTGTTAACATTTGTTAAATCTCTATAGTAGTAAGTTGAAGAAGAAACCATAGGATGAACATTCAAATGTAAGGTAAATTAAATCATGATTAAAGAAGCATGATGCAGTAGCCTTATTTACAAGAAATAAATTCAATGAGCCCATTCTATCCACAAGTTCCGAGCTCCTTAGCATATCATGGTGGAAATCTTCCGCAATTATGAACAAAGGTTGACTCATCTAATATTGAAAACAACGGTGTTAGTTCAATATTTTGATTTGGACGATATACCGATCCCAGCAATACTTTAATTACACTTAATTTCAATGGATAAGTATTCGACTTCACTATCTGGTGAAGACTTGCGAATTATTTTGCAGTTTATACCTCTGCGTGTAAAGATTGCAACACCTACACGGTTTTGGTTGTTTTACTCCGCTCTACAATATTTTTTTGGTTTCGGAAAATAATAACTCGGACGATACGGAATGGGACATTCTTATACAAATTGGCTTATGGAATGGAGATCCCGCTCTTCCAGATATTCATTTAAATAATTTTAAACATTTGTATTTTGTGTAAAAGAGTTAAATTGTATTACTTTGTTTACTTTATTTAAATCACCTTAAATGGTTCAAGACTTCTTTAAATTCAATGGCAATTCGTGGTTTTCTATCAACTTTGTTTGAAACTCTTTCTTATTTTTTTCAAGCGATGATCTTATTTCTTCAGTGAAGTCGTTGAAACAAAATATAGGGTCCACCAAATAACTTTTTTTTTTGTTGAAAATGCTATAAAAAACATCGAGTGTAGCTTCGGCTGTGTGGCACGTGCCGCCGCTATCCTGTTGAAACCAAATGTTGCCAATTTCTTCCTCTTTAATTTTTGTGAACAAAAATTCGTTCAAAAGGCCCGTTAACGATCGCCATTGACTTAAACGGCCACACCCAGCTCTTTTTCGAAAAATGGCCCAATTATGCCTCTGAACCAAAATCCGCACAAAGCAGTAACTCGTTGTGGGTGTATTGGGTTTTCTTTGAACCAAGTACGACAATTTTGCTTGTTTACATTACCGCCAAGATCAAAATGAGCTTCATCTGAAAAGATGATTTTTTTGGCAAAATCGGCATCGTTTCTAAGCGTTGTTCCAAGCGGTGTTCAAGCGTATTCACAACCATATTCTTTTAGCGGAAGGATATAACTAATTATCTGTCAAATCAGAAGTGTTACCCTTCTCGAAATAAGCACTAGTTGAAAAAAAAAAGTTTGATGGCGGGCCCCATAGGAGATCCGTAACCTTTATTCTAATATGGATACCTTCGTTTTGAGATGTTCTTTCCACTTTATATTTTAGGTCGCTACTGCAATATTGGCAATAAAAAACGGAAACTATCTCGCCATAATCAATGGTTACGATAGCTTTGGAAATATTTGTGGTATAAATCATAACAAACCATATAAGAATATATCACTTTCCGGAATGGATACATCATCTAAACCATTTGTTTTATTCTTTGGATGGAAAAATGTATCGACAGTCTTAAGAATTTGCATTGATCAATGTCCCAGAGAATTAATAGAAACTGAATTAGCTCTGATATCGAATTGGAAATTTAGAAAATTTAAATATTGTCGATACGATTTTGAAATGTTGAGGCTGGTTCAATTTTTTCCATATTTAAATTATAAATCGAGTGTTGGACCTTGCCCGTTTCGTAATATTTTTCCAAGGTAACATGACAACTCTTAAAACATTTAACCAATTTTGTCATACAATTTTGATTCTGTTTAAAGTTCCAACATAAGACAAAGATGCATTCCAATGGCGTATATGGATGATGTTGCGCCATTTTATTCATATTTGAATAATATTTTTGAAACCGTTTTACTATTTTTTGCTAACATTTATTTAACATGGGAATATACCGTCATTTTAAGTGGAGGTGCTCTGCGTAAGTATTATTAAAATTTCAATTACCTTCTATTGATGAGAATAACATATTGATAACATCTGCAGTGTTTTCAATAATAATATTGTTGATAATAATATTCCTACAAGCGAGGATCGCATTATGGATTATTTTAAGTCTTGCTATAATCGCACAAGGAGGAGTTTACACTACGCTGAAATATGCTTCTGAAAACATACCCGTTACAAATGAAGACTCCATTTTCTATATGATTTTGAAAGAGTATAATATTAATAATAATGTGCTTTTTACTCTGTTGGATTTAAGCTTAAAATTAACGGTAACAATTTTGACATATTACATAGTACTTGTTAAATTAAAACTTGATTTTTGATTTATTATGTTTTTAGATTATGACAGTTGTTTTATGTTTGTTACTGGCAATGTATATTTCTGAAACAAAACTTTTTTTCTATGAAGCAACAAACTGTTTAAAAAAACTGCCAAGTCTTTTGATTTTTCCCTTTATTACTTCAATTTTACTTTGTGGATATCTATGGATTTGGACGTACGTTATGCTTTGTATGACCACAGCTTCAAAACCTGAAATTTTACCATTTACAAGACTTCCGGAAAGAGACATGCAGTTATCAAGGCCTTTTGACAACAGATACAGAGGTAAGCTTTTTTTGTTTGCTGATTTTAAATTCCAGTTCCAGTTTAAATTTCAACTAATTGGGTTTTTCATGGGTAAATTCAGATTTCCAGACCAGAAAAATAGATGAAATTTTTGTTGTGACAGTTCAAGATCAAACATAAATTGATTTATTTTATCCATTTAAAACCCCATAATATTATAACACTGACAGCTGAGATTGAAAGGTGTCAACTAGTACCATCATCTTGAAACCACGAAATGAACTACCTTATCAATATTAATTTATGAACTTACTTTTTATTATTTATAGTGTACCAAAAGGTAGAGTACATTGAAGAAGAATCTATTCGAAGCCTGGTCTGGGTTCATATTTTCGGTTTATTTGTGACAACTGGATTTTTATTCACATGTCAAGAGTTCTGTTTGAGTGCAGCTGTTGGTTTGTGGTACTTTGAAGGCAAAGAAAATGTCAAATATAAACAAATTATAAAATGGTTAATTCGATATCATCTGGGAACAGTTGTAAAAGATGCTATAATAACACCACTTTTGATAGTACCTCGGAAGTTATTGTTTGTTTTTAGTGCAGTGTATGTGATTTTAAAATATAAGGTTTTTCAAGAAGAGGTTACATTTTTAAATGTAAAAAAGGATTGCCTTTATGGATTCCACAAATACGGTTGAACGACCATATTCTTTTCATAAAATTTACAAGCTTGAAATTAATTTTAACAATTTAAAAACGTTTATAGCAATGGCGTAGTATTTACTTGTCTAATATCAAAATATTACAGCTCCAAAAGTAACAACTGAAATAAAAAATGATACCTCTTATTGGAAAACAATATGTACACTCCGCTCCACTTGAATAGAAACAAACTTTTTTCTTACTATCAGAACGTGTATCACTTTGGCAAATTTATAAATTCACCTCTTTGTTTTAGTTCCTATAAGAGGAATCTATTGCAAATTAAACTGCATGGTTAGAATATTTCAAGAAAATACCATTAGGTTATTTTTTACCACTTTTCTAATTGCTTAATTAAAATTAAAAAAAACACTGTTTTTTACGCCACTTGAATAGAAACAGTGTGCGTTTTGTTTCTATTGGTTACGGTTACGACAAAAATTCTTATTTTAGTAATAGAAATTTAGATTATTGCAGAAAAGGCTAAAATAGAAGTATACGCGGAAAACAAGCTTCCCCTACGCACAATTGCCAACAATAAGTAGAAAGAAGTGTGAAAATTGTTTGGTCGTCGTCGTACCTTAGAAATAAAGACAGCTATTGAACAAATATGAAGGGCAGGCAAACAAGAGCCACAACAAAAGCAGACGGAAGAAAGATTATTAGGCTAGCCTCCAATTTAAGCGACTCTGCTGCTAAAATCAAGGCGAAGAGTGGTATTGCATCTAGTCTTAACACTATTAGACGTGTCATTCGTAGGTCACAACATTTGAAGCGCCGACGACAAAATAGAATAGATTTTTGCAGAAGGAATATGACGTGGAAGCAGGAGTGGACAAAAGTGGTATTTTCTGACGAAAAAAAAAATTTAATTTAGATGGCCCGGACGGGTTTCATGTTTTCATGACAAGAGAAAGGAACCAAGGTTTTTATAGCGCCACCGTAGCCGAGAAGGCGGTGTAATGGTGTGGGGATCAATTTCCTGGTTTGGAACAGTTGATCTGGAGTTTCCCACGTTGAAAATAATGGCAAACTTCTACAAGCAAATATTCCAAAAAGCTTTCCCTAAGGTTACCAATGTATTTGGACCAATTCCATGCACTTTTCAACAAGACAACGCGCCAATCCACAACGCAAGGATCATTAAAAGTTGGATAGCCGAGAAAAATGTTCCCTTACTTAAATGGCCACCGTACTCCCCGGACCTAAATATTATAGATAACGTATGGGGATGGATGGTTTGTAGAGTGTACTACTCTGGACGACAGTATGATGACAAAGAATCACTTACTCCTGCTATCAAAGAGGCATGGAGGGCAATTTCACTAAATTACTTAATACAACTATATAAATTACTTCCCAACAGGGTTTTTGAAGTTATTTCAAATAAAGGTGGTAGCACACATAATTAAAATATCATTTAAAAAAAAATAACCTTGTACTGCATTTTTTCAATTTGTTTCCTTATTTAAGCGAATGTTTCTATTCAAGTGGCGCAAAAAAAACAGTGTTTTTAATCAAGTAATTAGAAAAGTGGTTAAAATAAGCTAATAGTGTTTTCCTGAAGCGCTGCACGGTCTGATATTAAAAAAAAAGTTTGTTTCTATTCAAGTGGAGCGGAGTGTACAGTTCTGTTGACTTGATTAGACGCACACATTTCTTTTTACATAAATTTGATTTTTTATAAGTGTGTGCAAGAATTATCAAGCAACTGCATTTTTTAGAAAGCTTATGAAGTTTTCAACAAAAAAACACCAAAAAATGGTAGGTGAGTGGAAGATAACGGATATTTTTTCTCTTTTAAGAAAAAGTGAAGTTTTTTTTGTTCACATGATTAGACGCGCCTGTAAAATGGTAGTAAAAATGAAACACAGACTTTTTTATTTACTTTTTTCTCATTTATTTTTTTTTATGTTCCTTTTATATTTTTAGTACTTTGTAGAACCATCATGTGTTAAAATCACATCAAAAATTCTATTTTTTAGTGAATCGTACAATTTTTCTAAATACTTAAAGGAAATCTTCTTCCAGGCTTCTTTGATGGCGACAATCAGTTCTTCACAGGTCTCATACTGCCTATTTCCTTCGTAAATTTGACGCGTGAGCCATCCCCAAACATTTTCAATTATATTTAGGACAGGTGAATAAGGTGGCCATGACAACAATTCCACATTTTCGGCGGCCAGAAAGGTTTTAACAACACGAGCGTTGTGGATTGGCGCATTATCTTGTTGAAAAATCAAAGGTATAGGTCCAAACAGTTCTTTCATAGCGGGGAAGGCTGATTCCAAAAGAGTTTTGTAGGAAAGTTCCGTCATTTTGTTGGAAACGAACACTAAATCGAACGCCCCATAGTACGAAATGGCTACCCAAACCATTACTCCCCCTTGCCTCGAATGGTGACGTGTCAGAAACTTTTCCTCTTTTCTTACATCATGGAAATAGTAGTTATACCCATCAGGGCCATCCAAATTAAATTTTTTTTTTTCATCTGAAAAAACGACATTTCGCCAATTCGGTATCCCACGTAATGTGAAGGCGTGCGAATTCCAACCGCTGTTCTTATCGTACGGCGTTTAGTGGAAGTTGTTTTTTAAGTTTTTTTTTAATTTCAGATGGTCTGCGATCAAAATAGCTTGCCGAACAGTTAATATGCTTACAGTTATCCCCGCTTTTTCCTTTATTTTGCTGGTGGAGGCAGCTGAATTTGACGCAATTCTTATAAGTTTTCTTTTGTCCTGAGGAGTCAAAGCGGTTTTTGTCTGTCCCTTGTAATTCGTTCCATATGAAGCACTGTTTTTTATGTAATTCCTTATAACATGGTCACTTCGGCCTATTTTTTTGGCAATACTTCTCATGGCAAACCCTTCGGAATGGAACGCGTCAATTTTTCCTTTTTCTTCCGCGGTTAAAATTTTTTTTTTCCCATTTTTGATTAAAAACAATATTAAATGCTCTTAAATGCTTAAACTTTGAAGCGAACTCAAATCCACGTACTAGATCGCGACCAAATATGGAAATAATTTAAAGTGTGAACAAAAAAAACATCACTTTTTCTTACAGCATATATCTACAAAAATGAGAAAAAATATCCGTTATCTTCCACTCACCTACCATTTTTTGGTGTTTTTTTGTTGAGAACTTAATAAGCTTTCTAAAAAATGCAATTGCTTGATAATTCTTGCACACACTTATAAAAAAATCAAATTTATGTAAAAAAAAATATATGCGTCTAATAAAGTGAACAGAACTGTATATATTTTCTTTATACCGTTATACTCATTCTTTAATACTACTTTATTTTATAGATTGCATATATTCAATATTAAGTGTCTAAAAGGTCTTAAAGAAAAATTAAGTACAATTGAAAATAACACAACCAAATGGAATTACAAAGCATATGAATTTATAGGAATGGAAGCAAAAACTGAATCGTTTTTTCGAAGGCGAAATGTAAGTTTTTAAATTATAAAAAAATTAAAACATTATGTTTAACAACAACAACAAACATAATTATAGGAAATATCATTTGATTCATCTGGTCAAAAAAATCTCAACAACGCATCAAAATTTATTTTATTTTTGGCAAAACTAACAATTGCTAATGTCACATGTATTATTGGAGTTCAATTGCTGAGGGACAATAAAAAAGTATATTTCTATATGGCACCAATTATATTCAATGCTTTAGTTGCTTATTTAATTGCTCACACTGTATTCGCGTTATTTGGAGTGAGTTTTGAATATTAAAAATAATCAGTACCTTATGAATACTTAAAAAACAATGATTGATATTAATGTATTATTTTACAGAAAGTTATGGCTTCAATATTGATGTGTGTATGTAAGGATAAGCAATTAAACAACGATTGTGGTCGCTGGGAGCAAAGTAAGTTTGCTGAACTTTTCAATTCCGGATCACAGAAGAATGTTTTTATTGAAGTAAAGTCCAAGGGCAAAGTCGATGTCTCTCAACGTTCTACACAATAATTTATGAAAAAAATATTAATGTTTGACTATAAAAATCCACTAAACAAATATAATAGACAATTACACCAGAATTAAACATTGAAGAAGAATCTATTCGAAGCCTGGTCTGGGTTCATATTTTCGGTTTATTTGTGACAACTGGATTTTTATTCACATGTCAAGAGTTCTGTTTGATTGCAGCTGTTGGTTTGTGGTACTTTGAGTAAAAGTTTTTTTAATTTTAAGAATTAATTAAAGCAAACATTAGCAACATTAAAAAAGACTCATACCTGGTGTCATTCTCATTTTCAGGCTATTTCAATTATTTATTTAATAAATAATAAATATAATAAATTAAAGCAATAATAATTTCTAAATTACTCCCAGACTTAATTCTTAAATAATAACTGTATTGAACAATCTTCATTTTAATATTTTTAAAATTTGTATTTAAAAAATGGCTTTTTAAATAAATCACAAAGACGTTAAAAGTTTTTAATGCTAACTGCAAACATCCGAGGAAAAAATCATAATAATAAAAATGAATCTGCAGTGTGGTGCTTTCTTTTCTTTCGTTTTTTATTAAAAGAAAATAAATAACTGCATATGATTGTTTAATCATTTTGTACACGGTGGCGTATGTGCAACATTAAAGTGCCATCTTTTTTAAAATAATCGTCGTCAACATTAGTGTCTTCCAATTCTGGGTTTATAAAATGATTAATAAAAAAGAGGCTGGGATGCGACCCACACTGATAACTTCCCATCCCGTCTGTCGATTTGTCTTGCTTAAAAGTTTGTCTTTATGTGCTAGTATCGATTTTACCAAATTTGCGTACTATTTTTTATGAAAAAACGGACTGTTGGGTTTTTATATAAAAATCACTGAATATTGAAAACAATATTTTCTGTAAAATAAAATAAGTTTAAAGCCAATATTTTGAATTTTTGAAAAGCTATTTGAGTCGAAAATAAATGTTTATTACCAAGTTTTAGTATTGTTTTTTTTTAGAGTTTTATTTTTTGTAAAAAAACCGTCGATTCGATTTTCTTCAAAATTCTATCGAATGTTGCAAACAATATTTTCTATAAGATAAAATTAGTTTGAAGCCAATATTTTATAGATTTGAAAAGATATTTGAGTCGAAAATCAATTTTTACCAACTTTTGTTAAATTTTTTTTTAGGTTTTTAATTTTTTGTACAAAAACTATCAATTCGATTTTTTTCAAAATTTTACTAAATGTTAACAACAATATTTTTTGAAAGATAAAAGTAGTTAAAAGCCAATATCTACAATTTTTGAAAAGATATTTGAGTCGAAAATCAATTTTTACCAACTTTTATACATTTTTTTTTAAGGTTTTTATTTTTTGTAAAAAAACTGTCAATTCGATTTTTCTCAACATCTTTCAGAATGCTTAAAACAATATTTCTTATAAGATAAAATAAGTTTAAAGTCTAACTTTCAAGTTTTTGAAAAGATATTTGAATCCATATTCAATTTTTACTAAATTTTGTTAATTTTTGTTCGGTTTTTAATTTTTTATAAAAAAACTGTCAATTCGATTTTCTTCAAAATTTTAGTGAATGTTGACAACAATATTTTTTGAAAGATGATAGTAAATTAAAGCCAATATCTCAAAGTTTTGAAAAGATATTTGAGTCGAAAATCAATTTTTACCAACTTTTATTCATTTTTTTTTAGGTTTTTATTTTTTTGTAAAAAAAGTGTCAATTCCATTTTTCTCAAAATTTTATTGAATGTTGAAAACAATATTTCTTATAAGATAAAATAAGCTTGAAGCCTTAATTTCAAGTTTTTGATAAGATATTTGAATCGATATTTAATTTTTACGAACTTTGAGTAATGTTTTTTTTAGATTTTTATTTTTTATAAAAAAAACTGTCAATTCGATTTTTCTCAAAATTTTATCACATTTTTAAAATATTATTCTCCGTTGCTCAAAATTGTTGTGGAGATGAAATCATATGTTAGTCGTTAAATTTAGGAGGTGACAAATTTTTTTTTTAGTTTTTTTGATTTAGAAAAAAAACCGTTAGATAGATTTTTTTCAAAAAATATACTTCTTTGAGATCACGTTACAGTCTATTATATAAAATTTAATTCAAGTCTCTAGCGTTTTTGGTTCATAAGATATTAAGGGTTAACCAAAATTTTCACCTTTTTTTTAAACTGCTATGATTAAAAAACCACCCATGCAATTTTCTTGAGAGCCCTTTCTGCATCTTTCTGCCTTATTATCTGTATAACAAAATTTATTTGAAGTCGATATCTCTTCTGGTTCTTGAGCTATGGACGACGAAAAAAACGTCGCGAAAGTACGGACGTACGGACGTACAGACGTACGGACGTACGAACGTACGTACACACGCACGCACAGACATCTTTCTAAAAATCTTTTATTTCGACTCTAGGGACCTTGAAACGTCGAGAAATGTCAAAATTTTCAATTTGACAAATCGGACCCATTACAATAACTTCCTATGGGAAGTTAATAACCGCACCAAATAGCAAATTGTTGAGGATTTTCTGAGCGCCAAATACGAAAGTTCTGCTCTTTAACATAGACCTGAAAATAGTCCCCAACACTAAAATCCAGCTCAAAATTGTGTGTTAACTGAACTTTAAAATCCTTAGGATATTATTTTTAAATGTAATGTCATTTATGAGATTGCTACTTTCAAAGATCGTCTAGGATTTATACTTTGGAGAAAGTAAGATTATTACACTTGATATTTCAAAAGCCTTTTATATAGTTTGGCGTAAAGCTCTCTTAAATAAATGAAGCTTCTAATCCTCTAAATTACTACGCTTCTGAAGATATTACCTTCAGTTTTTAATATTAGTTTTTAAATTCACATCCTTCTTCTTCGGAGGTGGACTAGCAACTCCTGTGTACGATAAGTTCATTCTGATCTTGGCAGCATTGTCCAATGGGGAACCAAAAATCATGTCTTTTGTCGCAAAGTGGCACTTGCATCTTGAAGACTGAACACCTTTCAATTCTAGGTATGTGTAAGTGCTCTTGTAGAGTGAGACCGTATTTCAAACTGCCAAAAACGATACTAAGTGTCAGTCAATACAAGAAGTTTTTCACCCTTCTGGCTTTAATTTAAAAAGCCCTTATTCGTTCGAAACTCTAGTAGAACTTAGTAGAACTTCCATATTAACTCACTTGAGTCTCTTAGACAGAATTCCGAACTGAAACATTTTTGTCTTCAGCACCACCCTAAGGTTTAGGGCCATAACCAGTTCCATTGCATACATATTACATATATTGTTGCAAATGAAAAATACTTTATATAAAATCTACTGTTCTAATTATATATGATCACTTATGTTTTGTAAAATATGTTTTGACTTTGAAATAAAATTTGTATTATTCTGTTTTTGTTCAACGTACGAAGAAGTTGTTTAATTTAAAAAAGGAAAACTCTAGAAATATTCTTCAAGGAGACGAATATTTCATCAGGTTATGGGCCCTCGCTACATCCACTTACGTAACTAAGAACTATATTGTTTAAAAATGGATAAATTTTCAGAACAAATTGAAAAACTAAAAGGAAGAGAAAATTTTCATAAATGGAAATTCACGGTCGAACATGCTCTCAAGCTTCAAGGATTTTGGAAGGCGGTCCAGGGGACAGAAGAGTCTCAAGAAATTCAAGAGAAGGCAATGTCAAGACTAATATTGTATATATCTCCAAACCTATATCCGCATATTCAGGGAATATCAACAGCTAAGGATATCTGGACAAAATTATGTTCAATATATGATGATTCCGGTCTTACAAGACGATGGGGCTTACTTCGGAAGCTTACAACAACTCAACTAGAAAATTGTGCAAATATGAGTGAGTACGTTGACATTATTATTGATACTGCCCAAAAATTGAACCAAATAGGAATGGTAGTAACTGAAGAATGGGTGGGAAGTTTGTTACTTTCGGGGTTACCAGAACATTTTAGACCCATGATTATGGCAATGGAAAGTAGTGAATTAAAAATAACTGGCGATGCAATAAAAACAAAACTACTTCAAGATTACGAATATTACAATAAAGATGCAGGTGCAAGCGGCGGAAGTGCTGCAGCTCTGTATAGCCTGTTGTATGTTACAAATGTAACGAAGAAGGTCATGTTGCTAAATTTTGCAAGAACAAATCGAAAATAAATAGTTCGAATAATGGTGGTATGGGTTCAAGCTGGTTTCTCAGTTCATTTATCGCACATTTTAATGATGATGGAACGAACTGGTTTATAGACTCAGGTGCATCTTCCCATATGTCAAAAAATAGAGATATTTTTTCAACTTTTCAAGAGTTCAAAACAGAAGAGTTTGTAACAGTGGCTAATAACAATAAGTTAAGAGTCATTGGAAGAGGAAATGTTCCTTTACAAGTGTTTTTGAACGAAAAATATTATGACGTTACATTGCATAATGTTTTATTGGTGCCAGAAATATGTGCAAATTTATTGTCTGTTAGCCAGTTGACAATGAATGGTTTGACTGTCAATTTTTATGATTCAAAATGTCATATTTTGCACAAAGGTAAATTGGTTGGTTCAGCTAAGGTAGTTCATAATATGTATAAACTTGATATAAGAAAGGATCATAAGATTTTTCAAGCTACAAAGACCAATTTATGGCATAAACGTTTAGGTCATACAAATCACGACGATCTTCAAAAATTATCTCAAGTCAAGGCTCGAGGAATAGAACTTACAAGAAGTTCGGAAGAAAAACGATGTATTTCATGTCTTTTCGGTAAACAATCTAAGATTCCTTATCAAAATTCAAAAAGTTCTACGACCGATGTACTACAAATAGTACATTCAGATGTTTGTGGTCCTATGGAACGAGATTCAATTGGTGGTTCAAGGTATTATGTAATTTTTGTTGATGATTTCTCATCAAAAGTATTTGTTTACATTATGAAAATGAAATCTGAAGTTTTTAAATATTTTAAAATTTTCAAAAATGTTTCCGAGAATCTAACTGGAAAAAAGATTAAAATATTAAGAACGGATAATGGCTTGGAATATTGCAATGCTGATATGAAAAAAGTTTGTGCAGAAAATGGCATTGTTCACCAAACTTCAGCTCCGTACAACCCTCAACAGAATGGGAAAGCGGAACGCATGAATAGAAGCTTATGTGAAATGGCTCGTACCATGATGGCAGATGCAAATTTGAAGAAATTTTATTGGGCAGAAGCTATATGCACTGCTGCGTATTTACTTAATAGAATTCCAAGAAAAAAGATAAATTATAAGTTGCCAGAAGAAATTTGGAGTGGCGTAGACAAGAATTTGTCTCATTTGCGCGTTTTTGGATGCATTGCTATGGTTTTAACGCCTAAGGAAAAACGCAAGAAATGGGATTTGAAATCCACAAAGTGTATTATGGTGGGATATTCCGAAACAACTAAAGCCTATAGATTATATGACCCAATCCAGAGACAGCTACTAATAAGTCGTGATGTTACATTTATAGAAAATGAAATGTATTTCCCAGCAACAGAAAAATCTGAACAATTCAACCAAGAACAAACAGCAAAAAATCAAGATTTAGTGGGAAACTGTTATGAAAAAGAAGGAAATCTTGATTCTGTTAAATTAGATTTACCTAGTACTTCAAACGCAGATGTTATACCACCTCAACCAAAAGAAATACCAGGGCCAACAGAAAATAAAGAAATAATTATTCGTCGTTCTGAAAGAATTCGAAACCAAACAAAAAGGAGTAAATGTGTTAGTTTTTTGGCTGATAACGTTCACTGTGACGATGATCCAGAAAATTATTATGAAGCCATAAACAGTGAAAACGCAAAAAAATGGTCAGAAGCAGCAAAAGATGAAGTTAATTTATTGGAAGAAAATAAGACATGGACTATAGCAGATCTACCAGAGGAAAGAAAGGCTTTAACAACAAAATGGATTTTTAAGACCAAACGAAATGAAAAAGGTGAAATATCGAGATACAAGGCAAGACTTGTAGCACGAGGATGTGGACAACGTAGTGGAGTGGATTATCAAGAGACTTATTCACCAGTTATTAGATACAACTCGATGCGTTATCTTTTATCATTAGCACTGAACAAAGACTTACATATTGATCACTTAGATGCAGTAACAGCCTTTTTGCAAGGTGATCTTGAAGAGGAGATTTATTTAAAAGCTCCAGAAGGTCTCGATATACCAGAAGGTAAAGTCTTAAAACTTCACAAGCCAATTTACGGACTTAAACAATCGTCAAGAATGTGGAACATGAAGTTAACTCAAGTATTAAAACTATTTGGATTCAAGCAGTTGAAAACAGATCAATGTATTTATGTTTTTGACGAAGGTTCTGAAGATTTTTTAATTTTGATGGTATACGTAGATGACATTTTTATACTTTGGAAAAATGAAATTTCAAGAAATAAATTAGTAGAACATCTTCAAGAAAATTTCAAATTAAAAGTGCTTGGACCAGCAAAGTCTTTTTTGGGACTACATTTAGAATATGATTTTAAGAAAAAAATATCAATAAATCAAAAACAATACATTTTAAAAATGCTTGAACGTTTTAGCATGCAATCATGTAATCCAGTTAGTACACCCTTAGATTCCAATGTGAAATTGAGCAAAGAACAAAGTCCCTCAACAAAAGAAGAAGAAGAAGAAATGGCTAAAATTCCCTACCAAGAGTTAATCGGAAGTTTGTTGTTTGCTGCACAGTTAACTCGTCCCGATATATGTTATGCAGTAAACCTACTCAGTCGTTTCAACAATAACCCCGGACATGAACATTGGAAGGCAGCTAAACGTGTGTTGCGATACCTAAAAGGAACAATTGACTACAAATTGAACTATTTCAAGTCAGAAGAATTTAATGTAAAAGGTTTCTGTGATGCTGACTATGCCAATGATCCAGATGAGAGAAAGTCAATCACAGGTTACGTGTTTCTCAGTCAAGGTGGAGCGATTTCTTGGGGATCTAAAAAACAAACAACTACAGCATTATCGACCTGCGAAGCTGAGTATATGGCTTTAGGATCCTCAGTGCAAGAAGCGTTGTGGTTAAGAGGTCTTGAAGAAGAAATTTTTAATACAAACCTAACTCCAACCAACATTTTTTGTGATAATCGAGGAGCGATTGATCTTGCTATGAATGAAGCTTATAGACAACGTACAAAACACATTCAAGTTCGTCATCATTTTGTAAGAGAAACAATTATTAATAAGCAAATCACTTTAAGAACAATAGATACAAACAATATGGTTGCAGACATTTTTACTAAATCTTTACCTCTTGCAAAGAATATTAAACTTTCGAAATTAATGGGCATTTTTTAGATTTTATCAAATAAAGTTTTAGTGGGAATGTTGCAAATGAAAAATACTTTATATAAAATCTACTGTTCTAATTATATATGATCACTTATGTTTTGTAAAATATGTTTTGACTTTGAAATAAAATTTGTATTATTCTGTTTTTGTTCAACGTACGAAGAAGTTGTTTAATTTAAAAAAGGAAAACTCTAGAAATATTCTTTCATCATATATGCTTTCAAAGAATTCAACCGTATTACCCGTATCTAAGAATGATGCTCATCAATTTACCATTTAGTCCAATTTTGGGCGTACTGTAAAGTACAGAGCAAAAACACTATATATGAAGATATAAATTCTTCGTACGTATTACCCCCCAAAACCCATTTGTTAACATTGTTGTATTTGTAATGTGGACGAATTCAACGAGAAAAATGGACGTTTTTTTACGCATACATAAATGAGTTTATACCCCACTGACATCACGCTGAGCTCTTTGGATAATGTCAATGTAATCAGCATATGCTAGTAATTAGACAGACTTTTGAAAGATAGTGTTGACGTGTGAGCTCTGCACTATTCTTTCAAGCACGATGTTAAAAAAATCGCATGACAGCGCATCACCTTGTCTAAAACCTTTTTTGACTTCGAAAGGTTCTGTTTAGTTGTTTCTAACCTTTATGGATCAGCGTGAATTCTCCATGGTCAGGTCATCCTGAACAAACGGACGAGTTTGGCAGGGATGCCAAAACTAGACATGGCTCTATACAGCTCGTCCCTGTAGATGCTGTCATATGCGGCATTGTAATCGATGAAAAGATGGTGGGTGTAGATTTGGTGTTCTCGGGTTTTTTCCAGGATCTGCCTTATTGTAAATATTTGATCAACTGTGATCAACTTTCCTGGTCTAAAACCACATTGATAAGGATCTATCAGGTTGTTGACGATGGGCTTTAGACGTTCACATATTACCGTAGAGAAGATTTTATAGGCGATGTTAAGTAGAATGATTCCTCTATAGTTGGTGCAGTTTAGAGGGTCTCCTTTTTTCAGGATCGGGCAAACAATACTGAGGTTCCATTCATCGGGCATGCTTTCTTCCGACCATATCTTACAGATAAGTTGGTGCATGCTCCTAACCAACTTATTTTAAGCTGCATTAAAGAGCTCGGAATTCACACCATCCGCTCTAGCGGCTTTATTAGACTTCAGCTTAGATATGGCAATCTTTACTTCATCTAAGTCGGGAGGACGGGATTGTTGGCTTTCGTCGTCTATGTTGAATGGATCTTCCTTCCTTATATCATCAGCATTGACTGCGGTTCCACTATGATGTTTCCACTTTCGTCTTTGCAGCCTTCGGCTCTAGGTTTATGTACCTGTGAATTTCGTTTCACCTGTTCATAAAACTTTCGAACTTCATTCCTGCTTTAAAACCTCTCAACATCTAGGAGCGCACGCTTCTCATGCCCTCTCTTTTTCCTTCTGAGAAGTCGGTGTTCCTTTGTAGATGTTGAGGTGTGGAAATAGTGAACCATGACGTTTCGCCCCGCAGCAAAATCTATGAGGCTGAATCCGTTGTGGCAAGTGTTGTCGTGCAGGCTGTTTTTCCCGATTATTCCACCAAAGATGTCTTCACTTCCTAGCTTTGCATTAAAATCGCCCATAGGACAATTTTAGTATCGTAGCTAGGACACTGCTCATATGTTTTGTTTAAGAGCTCCAAGAACATATCCTTGGTGTTGTCATCTTTCTCTTCTATTGATGCACCTAAAGCTCAAGGCTTATGGCCTAAGTCTGGCTCCAATGACAAAGCAGCATCCAAATAAGCGCTGCTGGTTTTCGCGGTAGCAGTCACCATAGTTAATATCGCAGTTTTCCATCTTCTTTTTGCCAGGCCCATCCCATCGTATTTTCTGGATGGCGGTGATGTCTGCTTTATAGCCGCACGTCGTCGTCTGTTAAAGGACCTAACATTCCACGTGCAAATCCGAAGTTCGTTGCCCTTAATTCGTTTGCGTAGGTTGTCAACAGTAAATCCGTCCGTATTCGAGGCTTGTTGGTGCCTCGCAACAAAGGTATTTTTTACTTGGTCAGAAAGTCACCCCGATGGCACAAACTCCATCCTGGGGGCCAGATCCTTAGTATAACTCCAAGGACGGGGAGCCGGATAAAACCGCTCCTTATAGGCATGGGCTTCGGATAAGTCGTAGAAGCACTATAAGGTGTTCACTAAGTAGTTCAACCTTACTGGAACTGTAGACGCCACCGTTGATTCCATCTCGGGGATTCCTCCGCTGTCGTCTGGATAAGGAGAGGTTCCTTAGCGGAAACACCTCTCCCCCCCCCCTCTCTCTCACTTGCTCCTCCAACAACTCTCCACCGGGGTTGGAACCCAATCTCCTGTTGAGGTACTAGGCACCCGATGTTCACCACGGGAAGGTGAGAGTAGGAGTTAATAGACAGAGGTGGGTTTTGAGAATACACATGTCTACCATTTGAACATCTTACAAAATAATAATAACAATAATTTTCCTATGTACATATGCTCTATTCAACCTCAAAACGAGTTTAGCTTATTATGGGACTATGCAACCTTGCAAAAGTTTTATAAATAGCATTTTTGCGTTTAGAGGCATTATAGAGATTACGTTTTTAAATAAGACTGAAAATATTTTGTCGTAATAAACATTTCTTCAATATTTTTGTTCAGTTAAAACCGTTGATTGGCTTAGAAAGAAACACTAAAGATTATGTCTATGTTAATTCTTTTAGGTTCAAAGTTAAAATTCGTTTTTAACTTCTCTCTCGAAAAGCTGAATAGGCTTCTGGTTATTAGTTTTTCATTACATCAAGTGTCAACTGCCTAAACAAGCGTGCATAAAGCTGGCCACAGACGATGAACATGTTGGTGTGATTTGTTGGTGTTGGGCTGGAAATCATTCGTGTATGGGCGTGTTGGCCAACAAATCGACGGTTTATGAAATATTTTGTAAACCGTGAAGTTGGGGCTAACATGTTGGCTGTGTATGGGCAAGTTTACAACACGTTTTGAAGTTTTCCAACATATTCGTCGTGTATGGCGTTGTGGGACAACAATTCGTCATTTGTGTTGTTACTTTCAATGAGTTAACATGTCGTCGCAATGCAAACTATTTATTAAAAATTTCATTGAAGCGATAAAATGTGAGCCGGCAATATGGGAAAATAAGTAAATTATAATTTATTATATTATAAATAAATTATCGAACATGCTATTGCATCATCCGCACTTCTATCGCACATCTTGACTTCACGACAGTCACACAAAAATGAAGTTTATAAACATGTTGGCCCGTGAGTGGCGAACCGCTGCCCAACAAATCACACCAACATGTTCATCGTCTGTGGCTAGCTTAAGCCTTTAATTACTTAAGCACGCATATTGAAACGAAAAATCTTATTATAAAGGTTGATGATGTGCAAATTGATTAAATTTTAAAATCATACCTCCCAGAGGTCAATTACGCCAATCGATGATAGATACTTTAAAAATTTGATTTTACTTAGTTGAAAACCTTCCATTTTTTCTTTTCTGTTCCTAGAGCTCTTTGAGTCCACTAAATTGTTAAAAGGGAATATTTCATGTTCACGTGAATTAAAAATATTCGAAAAATAAACCCTCATCGGTACATTTTTGAAATATACTCGTAAAAACCAAATATACATTTGAAAAAGAAACTTTAATCATGGACATCAATCGTAATAAGAATTTGAAGAGGTGCACAGATATCGTTTGGCTTGTTTTGTTATTAACGTTTTTGGCTTTGCTTGTAAGTTTTAAAATCAAAATAATAGAGTAGGTCGATACGTTCTAAGTTAAATACTAAGATTTTATTTCACTTCCATATCTTTTTTAAATTTTCTCAACATAATTAATACAAAGCTGAGTTTATTGGCTAAAAAAAGATTGATATAAATCCTAACTATAAATGCTATTTTTTTTGTTCAGATATTAATTGCAGTGATATCGATCAACAACAGTGGCTACAATGCCATAATAAAAGGTCATGATAGTTTTGGCAACATATGTGGTTCAAAGGATAACGTAAACTATGCAAATTTTTCCCAATCTGGATTAGATACAACCCAATTACCATATTTATATTACATGGATATTTTCAATATTCCACTTGTTTTTAAAATTTGCCTTGAAAACTGTTTCATTGATACCCATTATTTCCATGAGGTAGCTATTGATTTTTGGAGAGAATTTGAAAATTACCGCTGTGATTATCAAATTACTGGCATTAAAGCATCAGATGCAACCATTATACGGTATTGCCCTAATGAAAATGTTTTCAATAGGTAAGTTGAAAATATGACATCTATTAAAAGTAATTAATACATGAATTAACTTTTAGCACAATATACAGACACGTTTGCATACCGATAACTCAATTAGAATATGCTAAAGGGATTTATAGAGCTATAAGTGCTGAAAGAAAATTTGCTGAAATGTTCTTTATAGCCGTTTATTTATCGTGGCCTTACGTATTGGCTTTAAGTGGGATTGCAATTCGTAAGAGAACTAAGTCCTCCCTTATAAGAAAACCCATAAGAATGTATAATTTGTGTTTAGTTATTTCTTTAGCATTTTGGCCGATTATTTATTTTTGCACTCAATTCATCTGCTGGATAATTTGTTCTCTTGTGTTTTTGTGTAATATTGGACTTTGTATGCTCTTGTTCTATGAGGAGAATAAAAAACCTCCTCAGTATAATATTGTGAATTCTACCGATGAAAAGACAGTACAATACTACACCCTAGAAGAAGCTATAACAAATAGAAGAGTTCTCTACACATCAGGAGTCATCTTAGTATTTTTAATGGTAACGTAACTTTTCCTTTTTTCAATGTTTTAAATAAATTAATGTCTTATTTTGTTTTTAGATTATATTCTTTTTTGCACTAATTTTCCTAAGGAAGTATTTTTCCGAAATAACACTGCTTCTGAATGAAACAACAAACTATTGGAAAAAATTAAAGAAACTAATGATAATTCCTTTGGTTGCATTACTTGTGATTGCTGTCGTTCTTTCATTATGGAGTTATGTGATGCTTTGTTTGACGACTGCAAGTTATGCAAAAATAATTCCAACAACAGAAATTGAGAAAAACTCAGAAAATAATAATGTTTTAAGATGTAAGGATATACTCGTCCTTTAATTTAATGATTACGATTTCCATTATATTCTGTCTGTATTTAGCTTTTAATAGAATGGAATACGTTGAAGACAACAATATTCGGAGTCTTATCTGGATTTATATAATTGGATTCCTATGGGTTACTGAATTTATGGTTGCCTTCGAACAGTTTATTGTTGGCGTTTTAGTTGTTCATTTCTATTTTCAATTGCCCGAAAAACATAATTTTTTGCAACTTCAACTTCATCTGGGAACTATAGCAAAGGGTTCATTTATTTTTACATTTTGGAAAATACCTAAATTAGTTATATTGAATGGAGGGAAATTGTAATTTAACTTATGAGAAAAATTTGAATCTGTTATAAGAATTCATAGAAATCTTTTTTCAGAGTAAAACAAATCAATTCCAAACCATACATCACACAAAAGTTGGACTGGCTTGAATCGAAAGTAGGATTTCTGCACCCTGCTGCATATACTATGGTAGCGATAGAACATATCGACCTGTGTCCAGCTGGAAGAAATGTGTGACTATTACTCACATAATTTTATTATATTTTGTATATATTTTTTAAATTACTATCAACATTATTTTAAAATTATAGACATGGAAAATTATTAGAAAAGGACCGGATCTACTTAGAAGCATCCGCGATATGGCTTTTTTAATGTTATTTTTCCTAAAACTGATAGTCGCTCTAATCACATGCTTCGTTGGAGTTTTTTTAGTTAACGACTTGAAAGATGTGCATTTATTTACAGCTCCACTGATATTAAGTGCAATTTTTGGTTACTGCATAGCAAATATAGTTTTCTCGTTTTTTGAAGTAAGTTTTCTAAATATTTCTCACATAGAACTCACTTTATCATAAAATTTCTTAGATGACTCTGGATACGATTTGTCTCTGCGTTTGTGAGGATAGCCGTATTAATAGTCACATAGGCCGTTGGACAAAAAGTAATCTGGAACTGTTTTTGGGCCAAAATCGAAAACTTGTTCAGCAAGCTTCTGTTACAATTGTTAAAACTTAAGTCGTGGTCATACAATTAAGCCACAAAACGAATGTACCCTTTTCAATAAAGATTTCCTGTATCACTTTGTGTCCGTTTTTTTTTAACGGTTAACAACTAAAATTATCTCAATATGAAAACCGTATGTCTCCTAAGGTTCAAAGATGTTTTGGTTTTATTATTAATAAAATTATTAATAAAATGTATTATTAAAAATTAAAATATTTATGGGAATATAGTTATTGGAAAAAATTAAACCTCTACTCCATGTGAAAGAAAAATTATTGTCAAATGCTTCAAAAAGTTCAAAAATGTAATGAAAGTAAGCAAATTAATAGGTTTTGGTAGAGGTAAAGTTAGGAGCGCAGTTCAATATTAAAAAAAAACACCAAAACTTTGAGAACCTACCTCGAAAAAAGATATGAAAAACGACTCCGACTGAGGACAGAACATTAGTTAGGCTATCTAAAGTGGATCCATTTTTAACATCCGTTCAATTAAGAGCCCAAATGGAGAAGAACTATGATGTACGAATATCAGCAAGAACCATATGAAGGCTACTTCAAAAAAAAAATTTGAATGGACGAATTGGTAGACGTAAGCCCAACCTGTCAAAAAAAATATTGCTCGAAGAATGAGGACTTTTTTAATAGTCAATTGGTGCAAATTCATGAAAATATGGCAGGAGAAATGTACAAGGACATTTTGGACAGTCATTTAAATAGGGATTATGCTGACAATTTATTGTTCATTGTGTTAAGTTTCGTAATTTTTAACGAAATCTTTTGCTAAGTATTAATGGCTTAATTGTATGACCACGACTGTATATTAAATGAATAAGTCACTCTTGTGGATAAAGCCCCATTCCTTATAAGAGCCCGTCCACACGATTCTATATTTTCACCGTATCGGATATTTTCTCGATTCGGTGTCTTTCGGTTGGAGTGATCAGACGGTTCGGTAATTTAAAGGTACACCGTACTCAACCTTACACCGTACTCGTACTCGTACACAAAAAATACTATATACTAGCAACAAATTATTCGACAGTAGCCCAGACGAAAAATGACGCACTATCGGTCAAAATATCGAATCGTCTGAACGCACTGTCTATAAAAACATTGCCACGATAAGAGCCCGTTCACACGATCCCGAATCGTGTGTTTTTCCGTATCGTCGATTTTAATATATATAATATTAATCAATTTAATTTAAATGAGTATATTCAGACGATACGGCATTTAACTGTATACAGTAAAATTACCGATTAGGTCGATTTTGTCATTCGGTTTTGTCTCTTCAAATCTTTTTCGGTCGTACGGTAAAGAAGACGATTCGTTGTAAATAGTCATTTTTGTGCACGAGTACGTGTACGGTGTAGGGTTGAGTACGGTGTACGGTTAAATTACCGAACCGTCTGATCACTCCAACCGAAAGACACCGAATCGAGAAAATATCCGATACGGTGAAAATATAGAATCGTGTGAACGGGCTCTAAGCCGAATCGGTTTTTTTACCGTACGACCGAAAACGATTTGCAGAGACAAAACCGATTGACAAAATCGACCTAATCGGTAATTTTACCGTACTCATTTAAATTATATTGACACTGGCTTATACGGTAAAATCGACGATACGGCAAAACCGCCGATTCGGGATCGTGTGAACAGGCTGTAAGATGTCATACTGAGAACTCTTTTACAATTTAAAAACCATAGACACACCATATATACAGTTGTGTTCATAAAAATAGCAGTGCTCTCCAAATAAAATGAAAGGCCTTCAATATCAACGTTATAATATATTTCATTAAACTTCTAATACAAAACTAAAATATTTTATTCATAATAACAGAAAATAAGTATCGATTTTTTACCGTTAGCTTTGTCACAGTAAAAAAAACGTTTTTTTAAATATATGGCTGTTCATAAAAATAGCAATGCATGACAAAGTACTGGATCTATTACGTATAGTCCAGTCAAGTAACGAAAAAAATTGCCTTCACCTCAAAAAAAATCCAACAGTTTTGAAACTTGGCACCCTTACTAAAGGATGTAATCCGACGTGAGCTCTAGTGGCAGTTATGAGAAACATGGAGATTGTTTCAGTTTTTCACGTTTATCTCGAAAACTATTTGTCGTACCAAACATAATCTTCTACAAAATTAAAGCTTATTAACTTTTCTAAAGAAATATTATATTCATTTTTTTTGTACTTGGTTTAGTTTGTAAAATAAATCTATAGGCATGTCAGGAAAATATATGATGATTTCTTCAAACACGTTAATGACGATTCTGTACCTAAAACACTAAAAACGTTTTATTCTAAAGAAACCGAGCATTGAAAATAGAAAGTGCATCGCAATAGGGCATAGCAATTTATCTGTTGTGCGTTTTAGATCATTCATATCTCCAGTACTAGGCAAAAGCTGACAAAAACTACCTTATGCTAAATCAACTGGATAACTTGGAGTACTTCCTTTGGAAACATTTCAGAAAACAGATGGCAAATTAAAAATGTAGTTTTTGGAAATGTGAATGCGTGTTGGGAAGAAATGTTACAGCCAAAACCATATGACACACTTTGGTTAGCATCAAAGTTTATTCGTATTTCCGATTTCCCAAAATGGAAAGGGTACATGCACTCAATAACAACAGACTTGCTTAGTACAAAAACACTAAAATCATTCCTCTTCCGTTCATAAAATCTCCACCGTCCGATTATAATACACTTTACACTGCATTGCACTATGCTGGAATTTTGTGTTGCAAATTTGATTAAAAAAGCCTGGTGGTAACTTTTGAAGAAATTGTTGCTGTAGCTTTATCAGAGGCCCGTCTATCAAAATGCGAAGTCAGATTGGGTGGATATAACCTGTTAATATCCTATGTTGTTCCAATTTTTTTTCTGATGAGTGGAAGTGGCCTGGAAGAGTTAATGAGTACTATATACATACGCCCCGGTTTCTGTTGAAAGGATGCTGTAACTGCGTGAAGAATATGATTCCATATTTCCATTCCGTGGCACTTCTCGTACGCCAAATCATGTCACCTATATTTGCAGGAAATGATAAAAGTGACTTTTGTGACGACCCCAGATGAATTTAAAAAATTTGTGCAAGAGGGTTACTTTACTATGAGAAGAACTGACCGATTTTGGACAGAGATGTGGTCGGGCCAGACGATTGAACAAATTCTAATCCGTGGAATGAAGAGTATGGCTTGACAACATGGCGTGGAATCACTGATAATGTACTTAGCAAATTAGTTCTAGGGCTAACTGCTGCTCATGAAATTTTCTCATCACTCGAAGAATTCACTGGTGTTCTTTTTTCTAATAGTGAGCAACATGAAGATTTTGGGGAGGCACGTAAAATTACAGATAACACAAACATTGCAAAGCTGTCACATTGGTTCCAAAGCCATCCTTCTTTTACAGCCACAAATGAAATCATGTCAATAGCGATTGGCATCGTTGGGGATAATAAAGTAACTTGCTACAATGCTTATTCTCTGAATATTCGAATAAGTTTTAGAATTTCTTCAGTGCAGTGTCTTGACCGTTCCATTGTTTATTTTTTAGCTAATATTTATTAATTTTTTATATGCCAGTATGTTACCAATACTTAAAACTTTAAATAATAAGACATTTACTTACCGAAAAATAAGAAAAAAATGGATTTTCAACTTTTTAATTATAAAATCAAAAGCACTGTTTTTTTATGGACACAACTGTATATATGGTGTCTCTATGCTAAAACCAATCTTAATTGTATTAAAAACATTTTGGTTTGTTTATGGTAGTACTACCATTGTTTATTAAATATAAAAAAAAACACAAAACTCTTTTATTTACGCTTCAACTTTTTTAGTGGTCTTCTTTGAAGGTTTGCCTTTGCTTTTTCTCTGTTCAATTGTTTTCTGTACAAACTTAAGTTGTTTTTCTTTGATTTTTTGGTCCAATTTCGCTTTGATCGGTTTTTTCTTTTCAGATTTCTCTTTTTGTTTTGCTGTAAAATAAATAAAGGAACATTTTTATTTTCACTTGTCGTATTTCAATATTTGTTTAAGGATATGATATTATAATTATTAAATTATACATGTTGTTTAAGATATACAAATATTAAGTCAAATAGTACAGTCAAATAGTTTTCACTGTAATGAAAAATGCTTCTCAAATTTTGTATGATCCTTGTCCACAACACATTAAACTAATTAACAATCTTTTTTAGAAAGATTAAATTTAAAGAGTTTAGAAATACTGAAGGCTCGAAATTAAATTACAAAAATAATCATACAAATATTCCTATTAAATTTTCCAAATCTTTTATCTCTGTACTTTTGCTAAATATAAGTTAATAAATTAATTAACCGATGCAAACAATTGTAGTTAAATAAAAAATTAATTGATTTAAATCTTTACCTGCAATTAGTTTGGCAGTTGCTATGGCATCTTTTGCAGCAAATATATCTTCGTAGTCGTCACCCTCGTAAGCATGCATAGGCCGCGATGCTTCGTGACGAACCTTTTGTTCAACTCTGCTTACATATTTATCGCTGGATGCCTTCTTCAACAATTGTCTCTGCTTTGAGGGACTAACATAGTCGGGATTTTCCCAAATTGCATTACCAGTGAATGAACCTTCGAATATTTTCACTGGGTTCATTACGAAACGCGGACCTACTTCAGCCAAACCACCATCCTCGGAAAGTATTTGGAAATTCCTAAACCAAATTCGATTATCGAGGAATGTGAATGTGTAGACATGGTCAATAAAAGGCTGGCTCTTGGGATGGTGATTGGGTACACCAAAGGTCTGAATTAAGAGCTCCTTGAGGAGAGACAAATGTGGAATTTCATCAAATTTCGAATCGAATGAAAGCAATGGCCGAGAACCACGGAGGCAATTGCCAGTCATTTTCAATTCTCCCATTGTGTGGATATTCTCGACTAGGAATTTTGCCGATGGACCCTTTGGAACATTCGATAGCCACATGTACAAGTCTCGTTTACGTCTGCCTTCGAAAAGGATGGCTCTGTTGCAATGCTTCATTTCACACATTTCATTCACAAGCGACAATGTTTTGGAGCGTTCCATTTTGGACTCAGGTCTGTGGTGAGGCATAAGAGTTTTGATGTCGCTCATTAAATGACGATCTCTGTGATTGATACCTCGAGCGGCAAAGACTAAAACACGTTGTTTATTTGTCCATTTTTCCTTAATTTATAAAATAAAAAAATAGTTAGTGGACGATAAAATTCATACCAAATTTTTGTAGTCTTACTTTTTTAGGGATAGGATCGTCTGATAATCTTTTTGATGGAAGTGGTGGATTTTCATCTTTAGGTATTTCCACTGGAACTACTTTAGATTTTTTCTTTATTAATTTACGACCCATTTTTATTAAGATTCTTTATAAAATTTCAAAATTATTAACCGAGAGTGCACGTGTTCTGCACACCGAAAACAAAAACTTAAATGACAGTTTCGGTTGACAGTTGTCATTAGTATGACAGATCGAGTTTTTGTTTTGGTGGTTCGCGTTTCAGGATACAACTTTTTTTAATTACCTAAAGCTGTGTTCAACTTTTATGTGGATTTTGATTAACCCATATACGAAAGATTATTTTTAGTAATTCTCTTGTAATAATATTGAAAGGAAACTAATTAGATTGTATTTAAGTGACCGTCACTAGTCACTTGTGATAACAACAAAAATACGATACTCACTTTCAAACGAAGCAGACATTTTTGTTGCAAACATAAATAGTTACCAGAACTAGTAAGGGAAAATGAAACGAATCATTTCACTGATTTTTGTTTTAATTTTACACAATTCAAATGATAGATTTCTGTCAAAAAAAATCCAGTCGATTTTAATCATAATTTTTTTATTGACACACAATTTCAATGATTGTTCATGGCTTTGAAGATAATTTTAGTTAAGTGCAACATATAACAGAGTTAGAAGGGATTTTATTTTGAGATTATTTAAATAAGTTTTGTGGTTAAAATTTAAACATGAGTATTTGTTTGTGGAAGACCAAATAACATTTCTTGCTCCTGATGCGCCCTCATCACTTGTGCACATATAACTGGCCTGGTCCTGATTGTAGTCCCTAAGCTTAAAGAAACAAATTAGTCTCAACTATTGCTGCAAATGGGTACTTTACAAATTAAAATTATTAGATCTCAAAAGAATATTTTGTTTAATCATTTAGGCGCCAGTTATAGCTGTCATTGATTTTCATCATTGAAAACAAATATTGCAAATTTCTATAATTGAAAAAAAATTCCTGATTGAAATCCACCGAAAACCGAACGGCAGAAAAAAATGAAATTCATGGCGTAGAGCGAATGAGAAACGAAAATGGAATCAAAAAATGTTGCCAGGCAAAAATGATACTTTCTTGTAAGCGAAGATGAATCTGAATCCGAAGGAGAAATGCGTGTAGCAAGGGCACTCTTACTGCTTGAACAGAATGGTGTAGCTGCAGCTGTTGCCTGTAGCACTGTCAAAGTTAAAAGATACGAAAATAGTACACATTGACACAATGAGAAGCTGTAGCTGTAGCTGTAGCTGTAGCAGTAGCTGCAGCGCAAGTTGACTCAACTTTAACTTTTGGCGACGCTCCAAGCTACATTTGAGATGACAGATGGGGGAAACCCATTTCATTCTTTGACTTTTCACTTTTTTTTTTGGGAGCGTTCAATGCATTTGAGAATTTTGTCTGGTTTTGTAACTTTTTTATAGTATGCTACCATACAAATTCAGTTCAAATATAAATTTCATATGCGTTGAACATGCCCGAATAAATTTCCTGCGCTACACCATTGTGGGCGACCTTTGCTACATTAGTGAGCGTTTTTATTGACAGTTTATACTACAGCGATTTTTTTAGCTACAGCTGCATCTTAGAGGTGTGTCAATCGTTCGTTTTAAAAGATTCAATCGTTCATATGTCGTTCAGTTCAATGATTCGTTCTTTTCAATTGTTCATTTTTTCAATCGTTTTGGTATATGCTTCATTTGGATGCGAATAAAATTTGCAAATTTCATTCTATTCTAATCGTTCACTTTTTCAATCATTTAGGTTTCTGTTTCATTTTGGTTTTGAATGGAAAATAAGCGTCGCATCTCATTCTGTTCAAGCAGTAAAGAGTTTCATAGGACCCAATGAGCCTTTCAAGTTCCACGTAAGTAAATGAAAATCCTTTTGTTCATGCTGTATATAAGTAAATTCCTAAAATATTTTCAAGGTTCAAGCACCTTTTTCGTCTGAACAAGGAAGCGTTTAAATATGTATTGGATGAGATTGATCCACACCTTCCAAGCTTTAATTCTACATACATACATACCAAATGTATTGAAATTACCTGCAACACTTCGCTTTCTGGTAGAGGGTCGATATCAAAGAGGAACCGGACAGGATATCCTTGTTAGTATGGAACAACCAACTTTATCGGTCACCTAGCAAAAATATTGCAAATAATGGAAAATATTTTGTGAAGACGAATCACAGAATATTTTCCATTGGCAACTGCAAGTAAAAAATATTTTTATGAGAAATATAGTTTTAATGGCATTATCGCGTGTGTAGATGGTACGCACATTAAAATTATAAGACCAGTATTAAATGAACACCTTTAGACCTTTACTTTTATAGAAAAGGTAACCATAGTATAAATGCAATGATCGTAAGTACCATCCACTTTAATTGATACATTTTTCCAAAAGCATTCTCTTCTATTATAATTTTTCTTACTTGTCAAAGGTGTCGCAGGCACCTTGTTCAAAAATGGAATGATGGTGATAGAAGTTGGTTATTGGGTACGTAATTGTTAGCAACATTTGCATTACTTTCCATGAAAGCTACCATCAAAAATAAATGTAATTTGCATAAATTCTATAAAATGTTTTTTCACTGCGACTATTTCCATGAAAGCGAAGATGAATCCCAAACCAAATGTTTGGTTTCCATAAAAGCTACCAGCAAATCCAACTGCTTAGCATTAGTTGTGGGCCTAGAAGGTTAGAAATAACTTATTTGTATGTTTTTGACAATTTTATTTATTATTTACTTACATTTTTTTGCGCACTTAACAAAATAAAAACCAACCAAACAAAAAAATAAATGACATTTGACATCTACCCCCAAAACGAAAGCTGAACGAGAGCTGAAGGCACTCGTAAATAAAAATACGAGTATCGTCATTTTTACGATTCTCGTTTTTCTTAATCGCAATTTGACGATTTCAATGATTGTTCATGGCTTTGAAGATAATTTTAGTTAAGTGCAACATATAACAGAGTTAGAAGGGATTTTATTTTGAGATTATTTAAATAAGTTTTGTGGTTAAAATTTAAACATGAGTATTTGTTTGTGGAAGACCAAATAACATTTCTTGCTCCTGATGCGCCCTCATCACTTGTGCACATATAACTGGCCTGGTCCTGATTGTAGTCCCTAAGCTTAAAGAAACAAATTAGTCTCAACTATTGCTGCAAATGGGTACTTTACAAATTAAAATTATTAGATCTCAAAAGAATATTTTGTTTAATCATTTAGGCGCCAGTTATAGCTGTCATTGATTTTCATCATTGAAAACAAATATTGCAAATTTCTATAATTGAAAAAAAATTCCTGATTGAAATCCACCGAAAACCGAACGGCAGAAAAAAATGAAATTCATGGCGTAGAGCGAATGAGAAACGAAAATGGAATCAAAAAATGTTGCCAGGCAAAAATGATACTTTCTTGTAAGCGAAGATGAATCTGAATCCGAAGGAGAAATGCGTGTAGCAAGGGCACTCTTACTGCTTGAACAGAATGGTGTAGCTGTAGCTGTTGCCTGTAGCACTGTCAAAGTTAAAAGATACGAAAATAGTACACATTGACACAATGAGAAGCTGTAGCTGTAGCTGTAGCTGTAGCAGTAGCTGCAGCGCAAGTTGACTCAACTTTAACTTTTGGCGACGCTCCAAGCTACATTTGAGATGACAGATGGGGGAAACCCATTTCATTCTTTGACTTTTCACTTTTTTTTTTGGGAGCGTTCAATGCATTTGAGAATTTTGTCTGGTTTTGTAACTTTTTTATAGTATGCTACCATACAAATTCAGTTCAAATATAAATTTCATATGCGTTGAACATGCCCGAATAAATTTCCTGCGCTACACCATTGTGGGCGACCTTTGCTACATTAGTGAGCGTTTTTATTGACAGTTTATACTACAGCGATTTTTTTAGCTACAGCTGCATCTTAGAGGTGTGTCAATCGTTCGTTTTAAAAGATTCAATCGTTCATATGTCGTTCAGTTCAATGATTCGTTCTTTTCAATCGTTCATTTTTTCAATCGTTTTGGTATATGCTTCATTTGGATGCGAATAAAATTTGCAAATTTCATTCTATTCTAATCGTTCACTTTTTCAATCATTTAGGTTTCTGTTTCATTTTGGTTTTGAATGGAAAATAAGCGTCGCATCTCATTCTGTTCAAGCAGTAAAGAGTTTCATAGGACCCAATGAGCCTTTCAAGTTCCACGTAAGTAAATGAAAATCCTTTTGTTCATGCTGTATATAAGTAAATTCCTAAAATATTTTCAAGGTTCAAGCACCTTTTTCGTCTGAACAAGGAAGCGTTTAAATATGTATTGGATGAGATTGATCCACACCTTCCAAGCTTTAATTCTACATACATACATACCAAATGTATTGAAATTACCTGCAACACTTCGCTTTCTGGTAGAGGGTCGATATCAAAGAGGAACCGGACAGGATATCCTTGTTAGTATGGAACAACCAACTTTATCGGTCACCTAGCAAAAATATTGCAAATAATGGAAAATATTTTGTGAAGACGAATCACAGAATATTTTCCATTGGCAACTGCAAGTAAAAAATATTTTTATGAGAAATATAGTTTTAATGGCATTATCGCGTGTGTAGATGGTACGCACATTAAAATTATAAGACCAGTATTAAATGAACACCTTTAGACCTTTACTTTTATAGAAAAGGTAACCATAGTATAAATGCAATGATCGTAAGTACCATCCACTTTAATTGATACATTTTTCCAAAAGCATTCTCTTCTATTATAATTTTTCTTACTTGTCAAAGGTGTCGCAGGCACCTTGTTCAAAAATGGAATGATGGTGATAGAAGTTGGTTATTGGGTACGTAATTGTTAGCAACATTTGCATTACTTTCCATGAAAGCTACCATCAAAAATAAATGTAATTTGCATAAATTCTATAAAATGTTTTTTCACTGCGACTATTTCCATGAAAGCGAAGATGAATCCCAAACCAAATGTTTGGTTTCCATAAAAGCTACCAGCAAATCCAACTGCTTAGCATTAGTTGTGGGCCTAGAAGGTTAGAAATAACTTATTTGTATGTTTTTGACAATTTTATTTATTATTTACTTACATTTTTTTGCGCACTTAACAAAATAAAAACCAACCAAACAAAAAAATAAATGACATTTGACATCTACCCCCAAAACGAAAGCTGAACGAGAGCTGAAGGCACTCGTAAATAAAAATACGAGTATCGTCATTTTTACGATTCTCGTTTTTCTTAATCGCAATTTGACGATTTCAATGATTGTTCATGGCTTTGAAGATAATTTTAGTTAAGTGCAACATATAACAGAGTTAGAAGGGATTTTATTTTGAGATTATTTAAATAAGTTTTGTGGTTAAAATTTAAACATGAGTATTTGTTTGTGGAAGACCAAATAACATTTCTTGCTCCTGATGCGCCCTCATCACTTGTGCACATATAACTGGCCTGGTCCTGATTGTAGTCCCTAAGCTTAAAGAAACAAATTAGTCTCAACTATTGCTGCAAATGGGTACTTTACAAATTAAAATTATTAGATCTCAAAAGAATATTTTGTTTAATCATTTAGGCGCCAGTTATAGCTGTCATTGATTTTCATCATTGAAAACAAATATTGCAAATTTCTATAATTGAAAAAAAATTCCTGATTGAAATCCACCGAAAACCGAACGGCAGAAATTCATGGCGTAGAGCGAATGAGAAACGAAAATGGAATCAAAAAATGTTGCCAGGCAAAAATGATACTTTCTTGTAAGCGAAGATGAATCTGAATCCGAAGGAGAAATGCGTGTAGCAAGGGCACTCTTACTGCTTGAACAGAATGGTGTAGCTGTAGCTGTTGCCTGTAGCACTGTCAAAGTTAAAAGATACGAAAATAGTACACATTTATTTCATATTTTTATGAGAAATATAGTTTTAATGGCATTATCGCGTGTGTAGATGGTACGCACATTAAAATTATAAGACCAGTATTAAATGAACACCTTTAGACCTTTACTTTTATAGAAAAGGTAACCATAGTATAAATGCAATGATCGTAAGTACCATCCACTTTAATTGATACATTTTTCCAAAAGCATTCTCTTCTATTATAATTTTTCTTACTTGTCAAAGGTGTCGCAGGCACCTTGTTCAAAAATGGAATGATGGTGATAGAAGTTGGTTATTGGGTACGTAATTGTTAGCAACATTTGCATTACTTTCCATGAAAGCTACCATCAAGTCTATTTGTTTAGCATTGTAGGCCTAAGTATTAGAAACATCTTATTTTTATGTTTTTCACCATTATATTTATTATTTAACTTACATTTTTACTCGCTCATCAAAATGAAAACCAAAATTAAAAAAAAAAAAACAAACCAAAACACAATAATGTTTGACACTTGACCGAAACCCACCAAAACAAAAGCTGAAGGAGTGCTTGATGGCACCCGTAAATAAAAATAAGAGTATCGTTTTTTTACAATTCTCGTAATCGCAATTTTACAAATAAATAAAATAGGTGGCGCAACAGTCCATTAAGAACCAGGGCCTAGTGACTTACAACTCTCTACCATTCCTGTTTGCGAGTAATGTTGTCAGAGATGGAAAGGACCTACAGTTTATATGCCGAATCCGAACGGCTAATTTTAGAAAGCACTTTTCATGACAAGAATTACTCTTGGAGAATTTGTCAATTCCTCACAAGAGGCAGTTCCCGTGAAAAAAGTTAGGTTGCATGACAGTCCAACGCACTAACCATCACGCTGGTACTACAAATACTCTGTATTAAAAACGATCATCGTTTTTCATAATAACCCCTCAGAAATCTGTCTTTGGAATTGTAAGAACACAAATCAGTGGAACGATACGTTTCACTTTTGAACATGAAAGTATCAGCTGTTCAGGAAAATGAATTTCCTTTGAAATTTTATGTTATATTCGTGCCCGGTGAATTTCTTTTCCCTTAAAATATTATATTTTACTGTAAAATAAATTTCCCTCAAACAAAATTAAATTACCATAACTTCTAACATTCTGTTGTACAGGGCCCTTATTATGAATTACGAAACGAACGGCAGAAAAAACGAAACTCGAAGAAACGAAAGTCATGGTGAAGAGCGATTATAAGATACGAAAATAGAAAGCAAAAAAAGTTGCCAGGCAAAAACGAAAAATGATAATTTTTTAAAGGAGCAACTAACTTCCCTCCTATTAACAAATGTCAAAATATAAATAAAGTCGAGGAAGTTTCAAAAATAAATGTAATTTGCATAAATTCTATAAAATGTTTTTTCACTGCGACTATTTCCATGAAAGCGAAGATGAATCCCAAACCAAATGTTTGGTTTCCATAAAAGCTACCAGCAAATCCAACTGCTTAGCATTAGTTGTGGGCCTAGAAGGTTAGAAATAACTTATTTGTATGTTTTTGACAATTTTATTTATTATTTACTTACATTTTTTTGCGCACTTAACAAAATAAAAACCAACCAAACAAAAAAATAAATGACATTTGACATCTACCCCCAAAACGAAAGCTGAACGAGAGCTGAAGGCACTCGTAAATAAAAATACGAGTATCGTCATTTTTACGATTCTCGTTTTTCTTAATCGCAATTTGACGATTTAGTGCCACTACAATCGTTTTTTTCTAATCGCAATTTAACGAATAAGCGTTATTTTGAACCAGTTTCGTTTTTCATAATAACCCCCCAGGACAATGGGTCTGCCAGCACCTGTATGTTAAGTAAAATGCACTCCAACTTTTCAGGTACCTTCGAGAGAATTGTTGGCTCCTTAGTAAACTCGGTGGACTCCTAGACATGGACTGTTGTTGAGTCGAAGATGATTATGAATGTTCGAGATAGGCAAACATTTAAATCGCGATAACCCCCATTGAATAACGGTTTTTGATATAAATGTTTCCGCGAAAATATGTACCATAATTTTTTCTGATAAAATTGCTAGATATATTAAAATAACCTCCTTAATAATAATTCCTATTTCGTAACATTTTAAGTTTTATACAAAAATGCCATACAACAAGCATTTTAACCCCTGTAATAAAAGTTCGGCAATTTAATTATTTTTTAAAATGGACGGTATGTTTTTGAGTTCTAATTATGAAAGATTGATATAAACTTTGTTTAATTTAACATTTTTATTTTTAAATAGTATTTAGGTTTTAAAAAGGGATTTCTCATTGTTTTTAAATAAAATTGTACATCATGCCTAACACATAAATATCCTTTTCACGGATTTTTTTATTATTAATATTTTTTTTATTTAATAAGGCAAATTAAAACACATAGGAAGGATTCTTTTGATTTTTTGTTTTTGTGTTTTATATATATATAATTGCTGGGGTTATACATTATCATAGATATTCTAATTATGAGTTAAACTATTTCATAGGCTTACATAATGCTTAGGAAATACTTTCTCTTTAAATTTAAGTCCTGCTTTGCACTACTTCTATTTTTATATCCTATGTGTTTTTGTTTTCTATCTCATACGTCTATCCATCCTTTTTTTGTTTTTTTTTTTCTTTTTATATATCATCGAATGATCATCAGTATCAGTTGTTTGTTTTGTTTAAATATATATTTTTGTCCAGTGTTGTTGTTGCTATCATTTCTATCCAACAGATACTTTAAGAAACTAATAAACCAGTATTAGTTAGTTCTGCCGGAGTTCAGTGAAAATTAAGCTTAAGAGTGTTTTGGTTGTTTTCAGGCGAAAATATATATAAAATAAGTTGTCTGTTGTATGGTAAAAACATTTAGTCTTTCGCTCGTTCCCCCAAGCCTGGGCGTCATTGTATAAAAATTAAATAAATCACAAAAGCACTTTTTTTGTTTGGAATTCCCATCATGGAATTGCGTCTCTGAATTAAAAAAACACTTTTTTCTTCTTCTTTCTAAATGAAATTGAAACAAAAAATAAATAGTACCTATAATACAAATGAAAACAATTAATATCCTTGCTGGAGGACACTTCGCACACAGTACAAGACCTCTGTTGACATGGGTAATTTTTAAGCAGCGCAATTATCCGCAACAGGGTGGTGTACTCTGGCTAGTTGTCATTGTCGCGGTTGCATGCTTTGCGGCTGTTCACGGTACGCTTTCAGCTTTGTTTCCATAGCCTGGAAAAACAAATACAAAATTAAAGTTTCTTAATCATAGAAATGAAACTAAGAGGAGAAGATCACAAAATGGGGCGGGGTTTTGGTTTGTTAGTTTGGCACTACAAAAATGGGTTTAGTTAAGCAAATATTCTATTTCAGTTTGATAAAACATTAAACAGTCGCAGCACGTGAAGTGTTTTTTTTTTTTTGTTGTTTGTGTATTTAAAAATGTTAGTAAATAAGAATTTGATGCTCTTTTTAAAGATGCAATGAAAAGAATTTAGAAGAGAATATAGAATAATTTAGAATTAATGTTGCTTGGAGACGTGTTCAAAAGTCAAAATGTTTCACACTGTTTCCAACTCTATTACAAAAAACCATTTTAGAAAACTTTGAAAAGAAGGCCAGATATGAAGATGCAAAGAGAGAAAATTATAAACAAAATAAAATTGGTTACATTGCTTGGATCATCGATTGTTGAAGTCGAAGATGTGACTGATGGCGAAGTGCATTGAAAATCGCCGCTGAAACGTTGTGCAAATCGTTTAAAAATATTTGACGAACCAATTGACTGGTTACTGTTCGTTCGACTGGTACTGCTTGTGTCATTTAAAATATTACTATCGTCTTGAAGTGTGCTCTGTTCTTTGCAAATACAACGAAATTTACTACAACGTGAACATATAAGTGTTTTATCCAACTGAAAGAAAATATTTGAAAAAAGAGCATTTTTGGGAAAGAAAAATTAAAACAAAAGTACGTGCAGGACGTTTCAAAAAAAGGAAAAGAAAAATAAGCTTAAATATTTCCAAAACCATACCAATTCCAAAATATTATACATTTTGCATGTTCAGTACTCACATTCAGCTTTCTTAACATATCAGCAACAATATTCAACGCTGTTGTGCGGGAGCTTGCAGTCATGGCGGCAGCGTTTCCATTCAGCATATTGTCTGGATCTGAAAGAGATTTCTCAAAAACATCATTCGATTTAAGCACAGCAAAAGGAGCTTTGTTTTTTTTTTTCTGTGAGAGAAATAGAATCCATTTACACAACACTTAAGTTACAACATGAAAAATGGAAAAAATGAACTGCCTTCGAAAAAATAGTGTTTTGTTTTTAGTTTTTTTTTTTATTATTATTATATTATGTTTGCTATATATTTATTTTATTCTTATATGAGTGTGATGTGCATAATAATTTACAGAAATATATATTTTTTTTAATGAATAAAATTTAAAATATATAATAATAATGCGATGGATGGATAGATGGATGGTTTTAGATAGATGAGGAATTTTTATAAAATATTTTCTTATAAATAAGACTTTTTTGATTTAAATAAAAAAAAAATCAGATCACATGCGACATGATTTGGAGATCTTTAAGGCTCGCTTGGTTTGTTTTAATGATGAAATTATCTTACTTTTTAAAGAGTTTTGATTATATTCATTCAACGATGACTGACTGTTGCCAGTTGGTATGGTTGCAATTGTCGGATTACTTAGATTTTCTGATAGAACTGAACTTTCAGCAACTCCATTCGGTGTGGTACTGGGATATCGTGTTTTAATATTTAGTTCTTGTTTTAAATCTAAAATGAAAAATATTTTTAAAAATAAATGATGAGTTATTCACATTTACAAGCAGACGTTTTAGTTAAGAAACATCACCACTAACTTTTACAATTTGACATTTTTAAAATATTTTTTTCTTTCTATACAGCCTACAAGAGTGATGAAACTAAATGTGTGTTGTTTAAGTTGGTTGAATATAAATAATAAAACATCGATCCAAGTTAGCGTGATTAAAAACTATGAACACATTTTTCGATGCGGAGTTTCTTTTATTTATTATCACATGACGCAGTTAAAAATACTTCTCGTACTATATGTTTGCATCTACATATGTAAATACATTAGGGTCGACTTAAATACAGAAAATATAAATGAGCTGAAGTCCAAAAAAATATTCCACTTTAAACGAGGTATCACTTTTAACATAATTCATACTAAAATAGAACATGAACAAATAATATGTATATCGATGTGAAGAACGACGACATAGACTTCCTCTATCCCTTCTTCATTTCAACACAAAAGAAAAAAGACTCTAAAGTCATGACAATGTAACTAACCTATGATAACACCATTTACTTTACCCCCATTTGTTTTTGCCTTCTTTTTTTTGTGCAAATATTGGAATATGAAGCAATAAGAATACAGTGAACATACAAAATAAAATTAAATAACTGTTTGGCTATCGTCTAGGATTTATATGGCGCAATATATCTATTTTGTGCTAAAAATCGATTCTCTTTAAAGTGTAACTTGATTGTGTTCAACCCTTGAGAACAATCACACATATTTGTGAAAGAGGTGGTGATACGTTAACCAATTGAAATAAGTGTATGGTTATAATTCTTTGTGAATTTTAGATAGAAAATTTAAAGGGATAAAGAAGCTATGCACTTGAAATCACTAAAAAAAGACTTAAAACTGAGTAAGGGTTTGAGAAAAAAATTTCGCAGTTTTATGGGTTTTAAATGTGGCGCAGTGGAAAACGTGTAGGATTATTATGCGGATAAGCTGCTATGAGCTAAACAGTAAAATTGATTTTTAAATAATCAATTTAATAAATCAACAGAAAGAGTTTTCAGCCCAAAACGACAGATATTTAAGTTGACACCTGTTGATCACCGACAAATCTTTTTCGAAATATTTTCTTCGTCTATGGTTGAAAAATCGATAGGCTTTCAACTCTGAACTGTACCCAAGTAGGATACATCCCACTATTTTGCTTCTAATCTGGTTCGCTTTTCTTTTCGAATATTCGCCATGGCTTTGCAGCCAAAAATACGAAGGTGTCCCAAATCTGGTTTTCGCCATGACCAAATTTCTTCTGGTGAACAGTCGTTGCTCCTACAAGGTACTCGATTCACTAAGAAGGCTGCAGTTGTGGCCGCTTCTTCCGCACAACCTGTTGTCCAAACCGGAACCTAACAGCACACAATGCATTCTTTCAATTATAGTGCGGTTGATACTATCCGCAACGCCATTCTATTCGGGCGTGTAGACAGCAGTTTTTTGGTGTATGATACCATTCTTTTCCAAAAAACTTTTAAGAACATTTTCAGTGTACTCAGTGACATTGTCGGTACGTAGCACTTTGATTTTCTTTGAACACTGATTTTCAACAAGGCTCTTGAACCTCACAAACTCGTCAAATACGTAAGATTTGTGCTTAATGGGCACCACAAACACTTTGCGAAAGTCGTGGACGAATGTGACCAAAAATCTTGCTCCATGCTAGCTAATGTCAGCGGGCCCATGACATTAGAATGCACTAGATCAAAAAGACATTTTTTACGAGTTCCAGTTTCTTTAAAAGGTGCACGTGTTTGTTTGCCTTTAATGCAAACAATGCAATTTTCACCATTCCCCGCAGAGAGTTTGACACCAAATGAAGAATTCATAACTTTGGTTACAAATATGACCTAATCTACGATGCCACAAATCATATGCTTGTTCGTTATGTGCCGGCACTTTCATGGGTTCACAATTAAGACGATACAAATAGTTTATATCTCTTGTTGTGGCAATTAAGTTGCTTTCACTATCATATATTTTGCAAAAGTCCGGCTGTGACCGGCTGTTTTTTATTGAACAACAAATTCTCTTCTTACCACATATGAGTCGTAGCTCCCGAATCGACAAACCAGTCGAAAGAACTTTTGTTGTTGACGAAGAGAGAAGAAAATACAACTTTATCTCTCCTATTCTTGGTGTTGGTGTTTGATTTCATATTTCTATTTGGGCAGGTTTTTGTAAAGTGGCCAACATGCTTACACGTATGGCAACCATATCTGACTATACTTGATTTCTTTTTTGTGTAAAGTGCACTATCTGCGCTTTTATTATCAAACTTAACGTCTTGTAGGAGCAAATTCTTCATGACGTCCACAGTAAGCTCCTTTTTAGAATTATCCAATGCCAAAACCAGTGCCCGAAAGTCATCAGGCAGCCCGGCAAGCATCAGAGATGCTGTTAATTCGTCGTCAATATTTAAGCCGGCGCGGCGTTTTGGACTTTCAGTGGCGTCAGAACCATCGTATTGATATACTCCAGCATTGATTCCCAGTCGGTTAACTTGAGTTGTACCAGTTGCTTTAGCAATTCAACTTTTCTCGTTAACCCACTGTCATCCTACGCTGAAACCAGAGCCTCCGATGGGTCTTTTGCCACAGTAGATGTTGCGGTACGTGCAAAGTTACTTGGCTCAACTATTAAGGTTATTTCAGCTAAGGCATGCTAATGCAAGCTCATTCAACTCCAACTCTCTTTTGGTCGGCTGTGCAGATAATACTGTTTCGATTATATTCCACCAATGCCAGGTATGATTTCGCATGTCGCTTCTATATGTCGAAGTTCTCACGACCACACAGCTTCTCGAATGGAAATGTGATCGATGATGAAGCCATTTCTTACCTATCAGGTTATAAATCAACAAAAAACTATGTAATCGTGTACAATTATTTGCAAAAAATAAATTTGTTTTAAAAAAAAAAAACAAAATTAAAATTTTCTAATTGTACATTTATTTGAAATGTTAATTGAATCTAATTTAAATCGTGACTTTAAAGGCCCATAACCTGTTTAAGAAAAGTGCAACACAGGCTATAAATTAGAATAAGTTTATTTGACAGAATTTCATTCATATTCAGTAATAGTTTTTCATTTTCAACAAAAAAAACACACACTTTCTACTGAGCTAAGTAGGCCTCAGCTACCCTTTTTAATTTGAAACCTATTAGGCCTAAGGACCTAACATAAATAAAATCGACCCAACTAATTTGTCTAGATAGTATCAAGATTAGGTAGCGGACGGGGCATATCGTACAACCTATATGAAATACCCAGCTTAAAGAGAGTAGATAAGAAGATACAATGAGGAACTGTTCAGGATATACACTGTACAACTATACTGATCTAGTCAAAAGAATACAATTTAAATGACTCACAATGGACATCAACGCTCCATGCCAGAAACTTTTCGAATCTTATACCGAGGAGCGGCGCAGAAGAGGAAGACCGCAACTCATGTTGCGGATTCACCTCTCCTCTTCACCTTCAGAGAAAAAAGGAAGGAACAACCTTTTCAACCAATATTTCTACTTGATCTCCCTCTTATCAAAATCGTTTGTAGTGTTGAAATGACAAATAAAATCATAAACTTTTAACACTTGCACCAGTTGATCGTAGATCGCAAATCAACGTATCGAAATCAAAATGTCTCCTTTTTTAGGGCACTTGAGAGTCAATATACTTTTTCGCAAACATTTCCAGTTATTAAAACTAGTACAGTCAAATAAATTAATTTATATATGTTCCCAATAACTAATAAACCAAAATTTTATAATTAAAATTATTGACAAAACTATTTAAAACAAATAATTTAAGCAAATTTCAACAGTGAGGAAAATCCATCCATAAACATTAACGATTTGTTATCGATTATTGCCCACCCTAACTCATTGATCAAGCTAATATGTACCTCAGAAAAACAGACACAAATGATTAACCTAAACAGCAAGGACATGTTTTCCAATACTCAGAATCCCCCCTAAAGTCATTTGTTTCTTGTTTAGTCACTCCAGAAAGGTCTAATTAGAAAATCATAATTCGATCGATTAACAACTACATAACATCCCATTAAAAAATATGTCGATTGTTTATAAAAAAAAAAAAAAATAGGAAAAATCTTTGACTTACCTCTTGTTTCATCCATCAGCCTTTGTAGCTTAACTTGTAGCTTCTCTTTTTCATCAACTTCCACTTCGAGTAAGGCATTCTTTTCGTATTCCTTGTCAAGCATAGTTTCGAAATATGCAATGCTCTCGTTCAATATCCGATGAGCACGCTCGAGATCGTCGTTTTTCTGTTCCAATTGACGCAGGTATTGCTTCATTGAATCTCTTTCGGTTTTAACAGTTTCCAATTGTTTTTCAACATTAGCAAATTCAATTATATGTGAATCTTGTTTCATCTAAATAATTAATTGTTGTTCGTGTTCATGAAAAAGTAATTATGCAATCGTTTGAACTTAAAACTAAGCAACAACAAACAAAATTCAATAGGTACTCACTCGTAAGGAATCATTTTCTTTTTCTAAATTTGCTACTTTTATTCTGAGATCTTTGATGGAATTCTGTTTCTGTTCTAACGTTGCATCCATTTCGGCTTCCATTTGTCTGGATTGTTCAACATATTCATCGAATTCTTGCTTCACATCTGTCCATCTTTAAGAAGTTATTCAATTAGAAATTATCTAAGAAATGTTAAGACTTTTCCCGCAGGCTTACTCTTTGTGATAAAGCTTTGCTCGTTCTTTCCAGTATCTGCATTCATCTTCGACACTATTAAACATTGGAGGTGAGTCCATTTTTCTGTGAATAAAATGTGAAGCTGTTTTTGTTGTTGTTGTTTTTGTTGGTTGCTGATTACTGATTGGATGTACGCAGTGCCTTGGCTTGGGCACTTGTGTCTTTGCCTATCCCAAAAAAACCCGAATCGAATTTGAAGAACTATTTTTGTTTCAATTGATTAAACAATGAAATGTTGTTTATTAACAGGTGATTTGCAACAATTAAAATAAAAAAAGAGAAAATTTATTTGATTTTTCTTTTGTTTAATACTGACAGATAGAGAAAATCAAAAATCAAGGAGAAATGAAATCATCGTATTTTGTGCTGTGCTGCTTATTTGCTTAGCTTATGTTCTGCTACTGCTACTGCGGTGCAAAGGCAAATGCAAAACGCATGGAATACGACGCATTATAAAATATTTGATATGATTTTTAAATTTAATTGGGACTAAAACTTACCAATAGAGTTAGATTTAAATTGTAAGATGTTTTCTTTTCAAGTTTAAAACAAGTATTTTAATTAAAAATCAAAGAAAAATCTGTTAAAAGAAATTTCTTGTGTGTTGTTTGGGATAAAATGCCATGGAAATGATGTTGCCAGATGAGAAGTTGATAAAATGAGTTGATTGGCATCACTTAAATGAGTGTGTTCAGGAAACATGATTGAAGGGAAAAACATAAATACATGCATGAAAATTATGGTTTGGAAAAAATAACTTAAGATTATGAAGAAGTATATTTTTGGATTTTAGTACCTTTTCGGAACGGTCAGAAGTTACTTTTTAATATGTATTACTGATTCAATGCTTTTCATTGGTTTTAAAGGGGTAAACCACTTCACCTTTCAAGGGTTATAATTGGTGATAGTAAAGATTGACTGCATTGTAAACATTTTGCAAAAAGTATGAAAGTATAAAGAATTTAATGTTATTTTATTAAGAATTAATTACAATTTACGAAATCAATTGAAATACTAATAGAAAATGTAAGTTATTAATAGAAAATGTAAGTTCAATGCGCAGAAGGATGTTCTTAGGTCGAGCTGTAGATGAGAAGTGAGTAATGTCCCATTCCAGTTATGAATACTTCCTTATTCAATTGGGGAACGGATGGAATTGGAATTGGCTTGAAGCGGGGATGTTATAAAAGTGATATTTATTCCTGCGAAACACGCCTTTCTTTTGAAGGGCTATATGCTCAGATTTTTTTTCATGAGATATTTACTTAAATAAAGTAAATTTAGGGAAATTTTCAGTTTTCCAGTTTTGAAAAAAAAACTTTTCTTATCCCTGAGCCTCCACAAGAGTAAAATCCAACCCAACTTCTCTTCCGCAATCCAGTGTTTTTTTTTGACTGGGCATATTATGTCTTGCCATGAGAAACCTCAAAAATCACATTTGACAAAACGGTTAATCAGTTGTTTACTTTTGTTGTTTTTTTATTTAACAAAATTAAATTTCAAATTATATAAAAAAATGCCTTTGAGTAAACAAAAATTATCCTTTTTAAACAAATTACTGCTGTTAAGAACAACTATTCAAGACTTAAAAGAAAACACAGGTTTTTTGTGAACCCTTTTTTCGAACTAAGGAAACTTCATGATTTGGAGGTGCACCTACTCAAAGACTTACTATGGGAGGACGATGCAGACTATAAAAATTCGTGTAGGATGTCGGTCGACAGCTAACGGAAATTAATATGTATTAAACAACAACAATATAAGAAATTAAATATATTACACTTTTCTTGAATTAATTTTACTTACTTAGTATACAAAATATTAACATAGGTATGACCGTACTCTACGACAATTCAAAAAGACTGTGAAAAATGGACGCCCACCACTACATACAACACAAACGTCAAATTTGATGACAGGATTTTGATCCGCTCAAAAAATCCAAACTGTGATGCCCAGATCAAGGACTGGATTTTGGATCGTTGGTCTCTATTGGATTATTTGATGACAGGACTATCGGCCTATCCGAAATTTTCAATGGAGACCCCACGTATATTATTTTTATTCTCTCAAAACATCTGTAAATAAATTTGTCTTTCTTTGAACAGGTTTTTATTTTAAATTGCACTTACAATCTTGAAAAATAGTAAAATTTGACGTTTACATCTGATTTAGCAAATTTAAATTTTTAAAATTAATCCTTTAGAATTAATTATAAGGAACCACTTATAACTATAATTGGTTTTCACAGTTAATTCAAATCATGGATTTTTTGACAGGTTATAGCGATCAATGAAAATTTATATTATTTAAAAATATGTTTTGATTGATAAATTAAATCAAACGAAAGTTGATAAATGAAAGCATTACCGATTGGTGGGTATACACCGAAAATTTAGTGTTAAAAATTATAAAGTCAAAATGATGATTTAAAAAAGTAAATATTAACTTAAATAAAAGTTCTTTTTAATTGCAAAAATTCTTTAGCTGATAGAATCATTTTAATTGCTAAGGCATAATTATACTTTTTTTACAATTAAATGGGGGTCTCAATTTTATTAATAATTTGAAAATAAAATTGAAAACAATTTCAATGGAATCCAAAAAAGAAAGGTGTCTGGCATCATATTGTATTGAAAATCAATTTAAAATAGAAATAAGTGTTCTCTTGCCTTAAATTGTAATAATAATTATTTATTTGCTCGTGTCTATCAAATTCAAAACACTCGTGTGAAATGTAAATTATTTTGTTATTAAAAATTACAAACTTAATTATTTTTAATTGCTTTTAAATCTTGAAACAACATTTTCAAAGATGGAAACCAATGGTACCTATAACTGGCCCCTTAAAACACAATCAATAACCAATGCAATCTACCCCCAATTAGTTTATCTTTTCACATCAAGATGACTCTTCAATTTTCTGACATTTGTTTACTTCGTTTTGTTCATGTTGTTCTTGTTGGTACTTTTCGTGATTCTCCTATTTCGCAAGTAGTTTTTGGTGTTGAAAGGTGATTAATTTTCTTCAAAATTTTCCCTGCAACTTAAAATGCAAGAATTAATTTTGCCCAAAATTAAATACACACAAATTATACAACATAAACATTTAAAAGTTTAAAATTCTAGAACAAAACTTTTCCTTCTAGCATTGATCAACAACAGCGGCAAGGGAAAAAATATACATTCCAATCTCTGGATTATCATAGGGAGGAAACTTCAACAAAGAGGAAGAAACAGAAAGAATAAGAAAAACCCTATTCGCCATTGTTACTGCATTAAAAAAGAAAATCTTTTCTTGTCCATTCTCTTGGAATTGATAATTAAAGCTCCTGAAATCCAACTGAGCTGCAATAAGTAACAAGGAAAAACAAGTAAAACCATGGCAGACGACGAATCCAAAGCACTTCTTCCCGGCGGTGGTGAGTACGACGAAGCTAAAATGTACTCGGCTGCCGGCGAAGGCTCGGAGAATCCTAGCACAGGTATGTCGTATCAATTTAATCAAAAGAAAGACAAAAATATTCTGCATATTCTTTCGGTCCGTCATACAAACAGAATATAGAATTAGCATCATTAGATCAGGAAAACGCATTCGCGTATCAATTCCAATTCGACTGGTTATTGAACTTTTATTGCAATGAAACCCTTTAAGTGCGTTTTTTGCCAATTAGCTAATAGCAGCCGCAAATTGCTGCAAACTGCAATGAAATAAAATCTCACTTTCTCTAGATACAACTGATACAAGCATTCAAACCAGAAACGATATTCAATCTCGGTGTGATTTGATATCAACTTGGTTTGCTTTTTGTTTTATTTTGTATTGTTTTTTGTTGCCACCACCGATGGCACTCGCTTCGGCAATCGCCTATCGCGCAAATGACTCATCAGAGTGGTACATTGATTTGTTTTTCTCAATGCGTCTCATTGTTTGTGTATTATCGTTTGTTCCAATCCAACTCCAGCAGCAGAAGCTGAAGCTCAAAGCACTCGCTTTATATTATTGTGTGTGCTGGCTTAGGTGCTAGGTTGGATGATATTAATTTCATACGCGAGTATATTTTTCTTTATTTAATTGCTTCTATTTTTGTTATGCTCATTTAAATGTTTGATAAGAATTCTGTGCTGTGCGATGATACATTTTGGTACCAAGAGTTGTTCTGTCTTCTTATCGAATTTCCAGCCCCCCTGTCAGCAGTATATTTTTTTTGTTCTTCATGAACTATCAGTGAAAAGATTATTTGAATAGGTCGTATGAACTTGCTCTACATAATGTTGTACGCTCAGAATAAATTAAGATAAGATCGCTTGATTTTTTAAAACACTGTTCCTATATCACATACTCAGGTTATTATTTATATGCCACGATTTGGAATTCAAAAAATATAATAGTTACTTATTCCAATAGTAATAGACAAATTAACTCCTTTATTTTTTTTAATTAAGTAGGAATAGTTTGGAGTATTTTTTTTATTTTTCTTTCAATTTTTTGTAAAAGATAATTTCACTTTACGAACGGATGACTTTAGAATGTAGCAAAATACCAACCACTAATCCAAGTATTGGATAAGCAAATTCAACATGATGAGGGCACGATATGAATTATTGCATTATGTCATCAGTGTTTATAACCGAAAGTTATATTTAAAAAAGTAAGTCCATACTTGAAATATTTTGAAGTAAAATCTGTAGATATTAAAAAGGCACAAAAAAAGATGATTCTATAATTCTATAAGTCGAAAATATGCAGTTCAATCTTGATTGATTTGAAACTGCCCTCATGTCATGCAACCACCTGCAAAGCCTCTTGACATAAAAGTAATTTAAAAATTAAACTCCAACCTTCAGTGGGAAACTCGAGAACACGAGATAAGAGCAAATTCAGCTTTATTAAAGAATGTATTCTGATTTTTTCAAAATGAAATATAAATACTATTTATTTATATCAGTCACATTTCCTACATGGCCGTAAATAACAATAAGGCAGTGAATATTGTCTTCCTAGTTCAAAGGTTTTGGGCTTTTCGACAACTTCACCTAACTCCACAGACAATATTCAAGTCACTTTAAATCGCACGATGCTGGAGACCAATTCACGTTTACGTAACGTGCATATTCTTCTTATTTTGTAAAGGCAAGCAATTAAAATAAATTGGCAACCTTTTCGTTCTTTTTTGGTATAATATACCGAGCACAAAATTCCTTCAGAAACAACCCTTCGGTAAAAATTTGAATACAATTTGTCGATGCAATCAAAAACAAAATACAAAATCTATTTTTATGGGTTTGAATGGACGAGACGACAGACGTAGCAAACAGATGTGTTGCAAAGGTTATCATTGGAATATTGGATCCAGATGAGACGTTCGTAAAAGAAACATTTGTATTAAATGTAGCTCAAACGGAAATGACAATCATTCAACCATTATCACCCGGCTCTTCGATGATTTGGTTAGAATTCTGGGTGAAGATTTTAATAAAGATTTGATCTTACTTTTTTATCAGATGCTGCTCCGTATATCATAAAAGCGGCACAAGCTTTTCAAGTTTTCTACCCAAAAATAATGCATGTTACATGCCTCGCAACCAATCATAATTCCACGGGGGACATGGCTCGAAGCTACGCCAAGCATTTTTAAAAGAATGTTCGGAGTTTTTATACTTATTTTTGGCATCAAGCTATGGGTTTCTAGTAACATCAATTTCAAGAATTCAATCAAATGATTTATCGTTCAATACTAGCAAACAAATTATAAGTGATGTTAACGAGTCCAACTCTCTGCGAAATACAAATTTTTTGACGCTATTGTGAATACTAAGCAATTGAAAAATTCCACCGAAATAAAAAAAAAAAACTTTTTAACCTGCCTCTGAAAACTCCAAGCTATACTTTATACATAGAAACAGGTGTTCCTTAACTGTTTACCAGTACATTAAAGACTCAGGCGTATTATATAGTAAAAACTTTTAATCATCCAGATGAGCGCCTATCCAAAAAAATGCTGCGTTACGAAATAAGAAATGAGGATTGGTGGATGAGGAAATGGAAAAATATGAAAATCAGTTTTGATGAAGAAGTTTTGATGGAAGAAAGAAACTTGGTTGATTAGAAGGAGCAGCTCTATCGCATAATTGGAAAGCACGAAAACTCTGTTCGGGATGGTTTTAAAGCTACTGCTCGCGAGTTCCACAGTAGAGTGTTGTACTCCCAACTCAATATGAGCGTAAATCAAGCAAATTACTTCCAAGACTCACTGAGCTTCAACGAAATCTCCTAAATTTTTAAAGCAAGATGCGAACTCTTAGGACTCAACGGAGGACCCTACCATGGAAGTTTTAACCAATTTTGTTCCTTATGTAATCTTAAATCCAAAGAAGACTGCTTTCATTTTATCAGTATATGTCCCATTTTTTAATCTCAACGGATATCGTATTGCGGACAAAAAACATTAACAATGCAAGAAAAAATAAAACTTTTGAACGAAACGAACTGGAAACCCCTCGCATCATTCTTGAAAGATATCTCCAAGTATAGGATGTTGCTATTATCTGAATTTGAATAGTTATACTTATTTATTATTTTGTAATGAAAAGAACTTTTTATATACATTTATATCAAATTGCTAACCGAGCTGACGGCAATTCCATACCTATAAATTCATTCAATTGTTAACAATCTGGTTGTTCAATTGATGAACGAAATAGTCAGTAATCATGACTATAGTAGTCAGGATTGACTGTAACTTTCTTTAAATCGTTTCCAAATTATTCAAAAATGTTACTTCTTTTATCTATTATTTTTAGCGATTTTATGAGATTCATCAGTAATCACGAATAAAATTCTTCTCATGATGGTTAGTGCGTTGGACTGTCATGCCAGAGGTCTTGGATTCAATCCGAGTCTATGCCGTCTAAAGTTTTTTTTTTTGTCACGGGTACTGCCTCTTGCAAGGAAAATTCTCCAAGAGTAAATCTTGTCATAAAAGTGCTTTCTCAAATTAGCCGTTCGGATTCGCATTTAAACTTTAGTTCCCCTTCATCCCTAACAACGGAACTCGCACTTAGGAATGGTTGAGAGTTGTAAGTCACCATCCTACCACGTTTGGCTCTAGTTCTCAACTAACTGTTGCGCCACCTAATTTATTTATTTTCTAAATCGTTGTGCACTTCTCTTCATAAACTCAAATTTTACACATTGAAAAGGAACCCAGGGTTTGGAAGGTACTTCTTCGCGATATAAAAAAAACTTCATTATATTGAAATATTATTTTAGCCCCAATACAAAATCTTTGAAAATAATTTGTCGGTTGTTCTGACATCATTCACTCAAATTTACATTATTTTATATTTATATTAAGTAAACTCAATTGTTTGCTTAAAAAAAAAAGATAGATAACATTAAAGCTCCCAGCCAGCAGTTGTAGGCAACCGATGAAAAGAATAATTATTGAAAGCATCTGCATCTTCTTGAATTTGGATCATATTTCACATAAATATTTGTCTTTGTAAGCTAAACCTTTTTTAAAATATGTTTTTTAATTCGTTTACTTAGAATCTCTGATGCCAAAACAAATGCAAAAGAAGAACGCTTTCTATAAACAAGCTACACAATTTTTGAATTTATTATTCGGCCCTAAACAAAATATATCACATTTAAAAACTTAAATGTATTTACAAGTATTCTTCCAAATACTTTTGGATGACTAAATTAATAGAAAAATAAAAACAACAAAAGATAGAATTGTATTAAAGATTTCAAATAAGATTTCGTCAACATTGACATAAATAGCTACGAGTATCATTACTCTTTTATAAACTAGCAAAAAACAAAACTATGATGAAATTCTTTTTGCTAGCTCATTCATGCCCGTTATCTTTAATCAGTTCACATCAAGCTGCTTATTCTTGAGCTCACTGTGTAAAGTAGTTCGAGATGAATCTCTATTACAAAAAAGGTAAAATCATAACGTGCCTTGAAAGGTGTAAATTGAGTGATTTTAAAACGTAATAATATTTATTTCTTTTACTTATTAAAAACCTGTCTTTAAAATTTGTTTTTTTTTTTACGAAATCAGTCGGGATTGATCCTTAGTTGAAAATTTTATCAAAATTACTATAAAAGCTTAGCTAATCGCACTGTGACTTCAATTAATTAATTTCATTGAGAAGCTGATAGTAAGACTTTTCGATAATGAGAAAAAAAAACCTTCGGGAAATGATTGGTCAAATGTCAGCGACAACATTAGTTTTGATTATTATAACATTGTTTTGTTTGAAAGAGAATTTTTGGTGGATTTTTAAAAAAGAAGTTAATTAAGTTTAAGGTTGATAGAAATTGTCAAAAGTTTAAGAAAGTAAAACAAAAAAATAAAGTTTGAATGAAAAATGTATTAACTTCAGAGAAAAAAGATATCAGTCATAGAAAATAACTAAAACAAAACGAAAGTGTTTGTGTTTTTAAATTATGGTAATCACTTTTTCTGGGTACAAACGAGACATATTAACCTTATTAAAAAAAATCAATTTTATGATTACAAATTTAGAAACTGTGGAGTTTGTGTTTTTTCATTTTTAAAAACAACCAACAACAATATTTTAACAGTTATATTCTTGAAATGAGACTTAGATCGGTTTTTGGAATCGGGAAAACAAGAAAACGCTACCGGGGTGTTGAGATTTGAAATATACACTTTCCACTCAAATTGAATGTATTGGGGAATTTATCTATGTTTAAAATATTTTAAATAAAGTTCAACGTTCGGCTTGCCTATATATAAGCGGATCGCTTCGCACGACCCCATCTGCGACACTCGATACCTTACTCTACCTAACATCTCTTGAAATTTTTAGCAATCAAATAGTTGCAAGCTCTGCTATTCGCTTACAAGAACATTGCTCACTCCGTAATTCTCAGGTATAAATAATCAATTCCAAAGTACACAGACTACACGATCCCCCAACTGCAATTTGACAGAAAGTTCCAGATTTCTATATCTCCCAGATCTTTCTGGGAGGATAGGACATTCCTGGAAGATGAGTCAATCAATTTTTATACAGATGGTTCAAAAACAAAAGAAGTGGTTGGTGGAGGTGTGTACTCTGAACGTCTGAAATTAAGTCTCTCATTCCGCCTTCCCAATCATTGTAGCGTGTTCCAAGCGGAACTTTTCTTTTGGCGATAAAAGAAATCTTGTCCTTGCTGAAAGAAAACGTGATATCAACATCTGATATCCGTATTTTCTCAGATAGTCAGGCAGCTATCAAATCTCTACTAACTATATTGCATTCCATAACGGCTGATCATCTCTAATGGCACAACAGTTTAACATTCATCTTTGCTGGGTGCCGGGCCATAGAGACATTTATTCATACATGAACTCGCTAGGATAGGTACAGTGCAGCCCATCCTACCACGTTTGGCACATACTGGCATACCAATCGCTACTTGTAAACTTGTAAATGCTATGAAGAAAACAAACACCAGGTGGAGCAAAATCACCACTTGTCATGTCACGAAAAACATCTGGCCAACACTAGATTTAAAGCGATCAAGGTGGTTGCTAACTCTAAGCAGATCGCCTATAAGCTCCATAATAGGTGTCATAACCGCGCACAGTCTAATAGGAAAGCACGCCACGCGGCTAGGCGTATTCTCAAATGACTTTGCAGATGCTGTATAGACGAGGAAGAGGAGGAAAAAGTTCTCCACCTTCTCTGTACATGCCCTGCTCTAGCTCAAAAACGCGGGAATTACCTAGGAGAATTCTTCTTTAACGATCTAAATCATATCAGCATAATCAGTCTCAAACGTTTCGTAAAAGACTCAAACTGGTTCCATTGAGTTTAGGAGGAAGCCATTAGATTTATGGGTATTACAATGGGCCAAAGTGTGTCCGTGTTTATCATGGACAGCCACTTTAAACTAACCTTGTGTTAGTTACGGCGTTGAGTGAGCACCAGTGTTGTTCCATGTAGACAAAAATTGTAGACTACACGATTGTCTACGTGTAGACAACTCAACGTACACAATTCATCATTGTCTACATGTCAATGTAGGCAATGTAGACAATCAATTTTGTTTCAATTTTTCAACTTTTTTTTTCTTTTTTTAATCATTTAAACAAAACAAATTTGTATTATTTGAGTCTTTCACTTTGCATTTTGTATTTATTTAAACAAAAATAAAAATTGTAAATGCTTATGTACATATGTATTTCATAAATACAATGAGAAGCCTTATTCATTTTCGTCTTCGACGTATTCATCAAAACAATTATATTCATTATCCTTGATTCTCAATAAATAATAAAAATGAAGGAGTTTCTTCAATCGTTCAAAAGTCAAGCGGTTTCTCGACATGGAATGAACATACGACCAACTTGAAAAAACTGTTTCGATCTGAGCGGAAGAGGCTGGAATAAGAATAAGTTTTTTTTTAACAAATTTGCCAGGTTTGGATGTTTTATAGAAGCCATATTCCAAAAAACAATTGGTATTTTAATATCTTTTTTTATAAAGAACACAAAAAAAAGTTGATTTTTCTATTAAAATAGTCCCAATCTTAAATTCCATCACTATTCAGCGATGCTTAGACAAAAACTGGCACGCGATTTCATTTTGACTAAACGTCAGCTTCAAATTGTCAAAATGAGGGTGAAAATAATAAGCTGAAAATGCATATTTGTTTAGAGCCATATCCAGGCGTGATTTCAAAGATGTTTCGTGTTGTGCCTTAAATCTATCTGGGAGTTTAAACACAATCAAAGATGAACTGCTTCTCCAGCAGAACAATCATCCCCTTGACACCTGTTTATTAATGTGCAAACTGGATTAAGAAGCTCGACGTAACTCTTAATATCTTCTTTGAACTCTTTTAAAATCAAAGCAACATTGGCATTAATATTTTTGTCGCTTAAGTCTTTGGCTTAAAGATTTCCAATATGATAGATGTGCTATGCCATATAAAATGCTCTGCATTTTTCCCCATTTTCTTCATTGTCGACATCATTGTCTACATTGTCGACATTGTCTACCTTGTCTACATTGTTGACACAATTGTCTACGTAGAAAGGTAGACAATCAAAGTCGGCATGTAGAGGAACAACATTGGTGAGCACACATGGGCTGTACCAGCATTTTATCAATTTAGAAACGGGTTGAAGTACCATTTTGGTGTCTTCAAAAACAGCTAAAGAAATGTCCCTGAGTAATAACAAATGAAGTATTCTGAGTTGGTTAAGGTTAGGCTAGGTTTAAGTGGCTGCGGATTCAGAATCCACATAATTAGGTCAAAAGAAAAAGCCCATTGTGATACCACATGAATCTAGAAAATTACTTCTTACTAGTCGAACCATTTTGAGCTTTTTATAAAGCGAAAAAGATATTTGATATCCTTCTCAGCTAGTTTACTGGGATTATCAAAAGAGTAGTCTCCCAGATGAAGTTTGCGTCTTAGTGAAAGAGCAGGCCAAGTGCAGATAAGGTGAGAGATTGTTTCCTCTTGTTCCTCGTCCATACAGCTCCTGCAGAAGTCATTTGAGGCTACACCAAGTCGTATTGCTTGTCTGCCTATGAGACAGTGTCCCGCAAGGACACCTATTAGGGAGCTAATATGACGTCAGCTTTGAGATAACAAGTCTTTTAAAGCGCTTTAGTCTAGTGAAGGCCATATGATTGTGCCACCAAAAGTTTGCTATCGCAAAACCTGTTTCTTTTAGGAGAAGTTTACATGTAGCTATCGGTATACCTACACTACCGGTCAAAAGTTTTGCGACCACCTCTGAAATTTGAAAAATATCGAGTTTTAACCTCTTAACTGAAGTTTTAGGAAAAGAGTTAATACCTGAAAAAAGTGAAGAGCATGTCTAATTGTAAATGACAGAAAAATATAAACTAGTTTTGTACTAAACATAAATTATTTATTTAAAAAACCAATATAAGTTCTAAATTGAGTTTTCATCAAAAAACCCTCCTTTAAATTCAATAATTTTTTTTACAATTCTGGGCAATCTTTTTACAAAGTTTTGTATTTTTTCTTGTGGAATATTATTCCAGCAATTTTGTAGAGTTTCCCAAAGAACAGATTCCGATGTTATGTGGTGATTTCGGACATTTCTGTCAAGCTCTTGCCATAAGAGCTCAATGGGGTTAATATCTAGAGACTGCGGTGGTCATACCATTACTTTTAGAATTTTCTCATCTTCTTTTTGTTTCAGGTATCCCTGGCAAAGTTTTGAAGTGTGTTTCGGGTCATTGTCTTGCTGGAATACAAAACCTTCACCGATTAATCGGAGTCCAGATACTAAAACGTGGTCTTCCAACATCGTTTTATAGACTTCTTTATCCATTCTTCCGATCACTCGTTTTAGTTCCCCTACTCCATTGAAGGAAAAACAACCCCACACCATTACTGAACCGCCTCCATGCTTTACAGTTGGGACCAAACAGTCTGGTAGCATCTTCTATTCAGCACTGCGCCTGACGTACACTCTGCGATTTGAGCCAAATATCTCAAACTTGGACTCATCGCTCCATAAGACTCTGTTGAAGTCTTCATCTGTCCAATCCTTATGGGTTTTGGCCAATTCCAACCGTTTGATCTTGTTTTGCGGCCGTAGAAGTGGTTTCCGCACTGCAACGCGCCCAAAAAGTACAGCATGCCTTAGCCTTCGTTGTATCGTTGATACAGACAATGGTTCTTCCCGGATTTGATTGATCTCGATGAGTATTTCTGTTGCTATTTTCTTCCTAGAATGCTTGCTTATGGTGATGATATGCAGATCTTCTGTTTTCGTCGTAACTCTAGGTCGTCCTGACTTCGGTTTATCCTTAAAACCGCCCGAATAGCCTTCTTCACAGTCTCAAATAAATTTAAATTGGATCAAACCGAGCATTATATACAAAATCCTGAATGTGTAGGTATTAAAATTTTACATTTTTTTACCCTTTAATATTACCGCAGTCATAAAAAATTCAATATTGAATGTAAAAAGTCATACAAAATAAAAACTATGGGAAATCTAAATATATGCCAAAAACCCAATACTGTTTTTTTTAAAAACTTTTTTTTCACAAAATTCCTCATAATTTACAGAAAAAGAATTAATATTTGGGGTGTTTTCACTTGCACCTTTTGGTCTAAGTTAACAATCCAGGTAAAAAATCCTATATTCATTCATAAACCCAAGCGCCAGGTACAAATAAAGCAACCCTTTGAAGGTGGTCTCAAACTTTTGACCGGTAGTGTATCTTCTTCCTTCCATTTTTAGCGAGTTCATCGGCTCTACAATTTCCTGTGATGTCTCTGTGGCCCGGCACCTAACACAGGTGAATGCTAAATTGCTGCGCCATCTCCATAAGAGACGATCGACAATCGAGGGCCGTTTGAGATTTGGTTGAGACACTGTCAAGAGATTTAATAGCAGCCTAAGTGTCAGAGAAGATGCGAATATCAGTAGTTGATATCACGTTTTCTCTTAGCCAGAACCTCTTTGATCGCTAAAATATCCGCTTGGTAGACGCTACAATGATTAGGGAGGCGGAATGAAATGCTTAGATTAAGCTTTTCTGAGTACACACCTCTACCAACTCCTTCATTTATCTTGGATCCATCTGTATAAAAATGGCTTTTGTCATCCAGGTTTTTGTCTTCCCATTTATCTCTGGATGGAATGGATACATGGAAGTTTTTTCCAAATCGGGGATTAGGAAAAGTGTAGTCTGTGTACTTTGGTATAGAACCAAAAAGGTTCAAAATGATTGTTGTTGGTCCATTGAGATGAGGCGTTGAGTCTTATAGCTGTACTCGCTGCCACTCAATGCCCCGCTTATGCAGAGACATGCAGTACGTAGTATGTGACTTTCTCCAGTGCAGTCCACCATACTGCACGCCGTACATAAGTATTGGTCGGATGACCGATGTGTATAGCCAATAGGTTATGCACGGTTAAAAAGCCCATTTGCTTCCTATGGCTTTTTTGCAAAGGAAAAGAGCTACTGTAGTTTTTTTAATTCTTTGCTGAATGTTAGGTTTCCAACTTAGTTTTTGGTCCAATATCCGACCAAGATAGTTGGCTTCATTGGTAAAAATTAGTGGAACACCTTTTTTTTAGGAGGTACAATTACTGGGATCTTGTATTTCCGTGTAAAAAGGACGATGTCTGTTTTTGAGGATTAATACTAAGCCTTCTGTGATCAGCCCACTAGTTGGGCAAAAAAATCTGGAAAGCTTGCATATAACAACGGATAAGAATTAAGATAAACTATGTACAAGTTCATCCTTTTACACTTAAGATTGTAAGTTAGGGGCAGTTCAAATGTATTTAGACTAAAAAATTCTGTTTTATTACTTCATACATACATATATAACTTACACTCATTATTCTTTAAAATTGCGTTTTTCTTTCTTAACTTAAAGGAGGTGTAGCTCCATCGGTGGTATCATCGATTGGTCCAGATGAATTGCCCCCGCCATACCAACAGGCGGCCAGTGGAGGTGTTCCAATGGTCACATGCCGGGTATGTCAGAGTATGATTGACATAACAACCAAACGAGAGCAGCATGTTGTCAAATGTGGTCAGTGTAATGAAGCAACAGTAAGTTATAATACAAAAATTAAAATTATTGGTTTAATAAAATAATGTTTTTGTTTTTTTTTTTTTTGTAGCCAATTCGTAACGCTCCACCTGGTAAAAAATATGTACGCTGTCCATGCAATTGTTTGTTGATTTGCAAGAGTTCATCACAACGAATTGCATGCCCACGACCAAATTGTAAGCGAATAATCAATCTGGCACCAAGTCCAGTTACACCCCCTGTGCCTGCAATGCCTGGCATGTGTCGTGTCACTTGTGGCCATTGTTCGGATACGTTTTTGGTAAGATGAGTAATCGAAAAGAATTTCGAACAAAAAAGTCAAAAATACTTATTATTTTATTGAGAATTTCCAGACATTTTTATAGCAACTCACAGAATTTTGTATATTCGTTTAGGGGTTGGTCCTTGAAGGAAAAATAGCAACATTCTTCTTTGAATCATTGAATTGAATTGTATATGGGCATATTCTCATATAATATTTTCTTCTTTTTGTCATTTAGTTTAATACATTCACCAATGCGTTGGCCCGTTGTCCCCATTGCCGAAAAGTTTCATCGGTTGGCTCAAAGTTTGCTCGTGGTCGTGGAATAATCTTTTCTGTGTTTGGTTTTGTGTTTCTTCTGATCGCTATTGGTGCCACAATTGGAACATATTCATATGCCAAAGTAAGCTTTATTATTTGATTTAATTCTATATACAAATATTAACTGAAAAATATATTTTGTTTTTCTAAAAGGAACACGGAGGAGTTTTCGTCGCGTATGTTGGCGCTTTTCTAATCTCAACATTTCTCTTCGCCCGAGCGGTATACTACTTCCGCCTTAAAGTTAGTGCCATAGATGGCCCCATGTAAAATATTTAATCATTATTTTTTATCATTCCTTTTTTGATATTACAACAAAAACAAAAATCCGAAATTCGAACAAAACAATAAGCAGCAAGAGTTGTTAAAAAGAAACACACATAAATTTAATTAAACTATAAAACTATACAAAAAAAGTACTACTTACTTATTTTTGTTAAGAAATTTGTTTACCAAAAAGAGAAAAAAAAAACATTCAGAGAAATAATAACTTATTGTTGATTGAAGAAATTGTTCACATAAATTAAAAATAAATCAAAAGGAAAAGTGTATACCGTAAGAAAAACATGTGTTTTGTTATACATTAGACTCTTCTTTTTTTTTTTAATTATAATTATATATTTTAGCTTAAAGAGAATGTTGATTTGCTGTCTTAGATAATAAAATATTTGTTTAGTGCTCCGAAAGAATCTTTAATATTTGCAAATTTGTCATTATTTTTTTTTCTGTATCTGGTCAATCTTAGAAGATTTTGTAACGATTTTTCAAATAAGTAAATACACGTCATGCTATCGCATAATTTTATTGAAGACTTAATTTTTGTTTGTTTACTTTTTTAGTTTTGATTGATTTTGTTATGTCCTTTTTTTTAATTCAGTTTGAGCATGAACATAAAGTCGGCACTAAGGACTTGTCTCTTTTTGCAACTTAAGAATCTTGTGTATCGATTTTCTTGTAAAATTATTTTATTCCTTGTTTGGTTTTTCATAATACACCAACAATATTACAAAGTTATGAGTTTTCGAATAAAAAATGATATAACACAAAGTTGCAATTAATTGTATTGTTTTGCATAATGAGCAACTCAGATCATTAACATAAATATTTAGTGCCGTTTTAGATTAAACAAAAAACAAACGTATAATACAGAGAGAGAGAGAAACTCAATCTTAGGTATTCTTTGGAATATAACAATATGATGAGAGTATTGCATTACAGAATATAAAACAAAAATAAAGACAACAAACAAAATATTATTATTATATTATTGAACTTATACACTTATTATAATGAATAATGTAAATAAATTGAATAAAACTAAAAGCATTTTTTTATAATAATTTCGTTAAGATATTTTTGTTGAGAAGATGTTATGCTTATTTTCTGTTCCTGTTCTAAGTACATAAAGTATTAACATTAAAAAAATCAATCGGGTACCTGCTTATTTGGAAAAAGTCAAACAGCCAACGGCAAATAGCTGCAATGTGGCTGAAATTTCCCCCAAAATTATCCGCGTTTTTTTAAAATCTACGTACTTAAGGTGGCGCTACAGTTCTGTGTAAACTAGAGCCTCACTTAAGAAACTTCTCCATCTAGCTCGCTCCCTAGCTAGATGTCTCCAGTTTCGCGTTCGAATATTGGGTGAGGTCACTTTCCACTTGCGCGAGCCACCTGATCCTCGGTCTTCCTCTACTGCGCTGTTCTGTGGATGTGGATTCGAAGACCTTCCGGGCCGAAGCATTGGTTTCCATGAGATCTACGTGACCCAGCCATCTTAGTCGTTGGACTTTTACCCTTCTGGCTACGTCTAAGTCGCTGTACAGCCCGTACAGCGCGTCGTTCCTTCTTCTCCTCCACTCCCCTTAGATGCATACAGGACCGTAGATCACACGAAGAACTTTTCTCTCGAACCGACCCAAGGTGCTTTCATCCTCTTTTGTCAAAGTCCATGCTTCTTCACCGTATAGCAGGACGGGGATGATAATTGTCTTATATAGCAACACTTTAGTCCCTCGAGAGAGGACTTTACAACTCAATTGCTTTCTTAGTCCAAAGAAACAGCGGTTAGCAAGAGTTATTCTGCGTTTGATCTCAGTGCTGGTGTTGTTTACAGCGGAGCCTAGGTAGACGAAGTCCTTGACTACCTCAAAGTAACGTCTGTCGATGGTGACGTTTTGACCAAGACGTCGGTGTTGTAGGCCTTTCTTGACGACAGTATGTACTTTGTTTTACCCTCATTAACCGTTAAACCCATTTTGCCGCCTCTGCTTTAATACTCACATGCTGAGTTCTTCCGATTATGTCAATGTCTTCAGCATATGCTAGTAATTGGACAGACTTTTGAAAGATAGTGCCTCTAGTGTTGAGGTGTGAGCTCGGCACTATTCTTTCAAGCACGATGTTAAATAAATCGCATGACAGCGCATCACCTTGTCTAAAACCTTTTTCGATATCGAAAGGTTTTGTTAAGTTGTTTCCAACCTTTATGGAGCAGCGTGAATTCTCCATTTAAATTCATCCAGATAAGTTGGTGCATGCTCCTAACAAACTTATCTCCAGCTGCTTTAAAGATCTCGGCAATCAAGCCATCCGCTCCAGCGGCTTTATAAGACTTCAGCTTAGATATAACAATCTTAACGTCGTCTAAGTCGGGAGGACGGGATTGTTGTGCTTCCGTCGTCTATGTTGAATGGATCATCCTGCTGACAGCGGAATTCGGTTCGTCGTCGCCGTTATACAGTCTGCAGAAGTGGTCCTTCCAAATACTCAGCATTGACTGCGGTTCCACTATGATGTTATAACTTTCGTCTTTGTAGCCTTCGGTTCTAGGCTTATTTACCTGTGAATTTCGTTTCACCTTCATTCCTGCTTCTAAACCTCTCAACATCTTCGAACGCACGCTTCTCATGCCCTCTCTTTTTACTTCTGAGAAGTCGGTGTTCCTCTCGCCTCTTCTGCTCATGAGCAGCTCTCGTCTTTTATGCAGCGCCGTTTTGCGTGCCTGTTGTTTGACTGCATTTACCTGACAACATTCCTCATCAAACCAGGGGTTCCTGGCGACTTCTCTGATTGCATCTTGGCAATGTTGCCACTGGTTTTCGATACATTGTGTTGGCGGCAGAGAAGTTCGAGAGAGGTTACGTGTAACTCGGACGGAAAAGGATTTGGCGATCTCTTGCGATTGTCGCCGTTGTACCTTCTCCCATCATCTCCCGTTTTTGCCTTGGGTCTGGAAACCCGAAGTGCTCAGAAAGTTCGTACATCTATGATGCTGGAAGCGTGCCTGGCGTCGATCGCAATACGGTCAGTCTGGTTGACGGTAGATTCATCTGGAGAACTCCAAGTTCTTTTGTGGATGTTGAGGTGTGGAAAACGCTTACTGGCTACCATGACGTTTCGCCAAGCAGCAAAATCTATGAGCCTGAATCCGTTGTCGTGCAGGCTGTTTTCCCCGATTATTCCACCAGGACAATTTTGATATCGTAGCTAGGACACTGCTCATATATTTGGCTAAGAGCTCGAAGAACAAATTATATTTGGTGTTGTCATCTTTCTCTTCTGTGGGGGGGTGCGCGCATATCAGGCTAATGTTGCCGAATTAAGCCTTGATGCGTATGGTCAAGAGGCGCTCGTTGATGCACCTATAGCTCAACACTTCCTTCCTAAGTCTGGCTCCAATGACAAAGCAGCATCCAAATAAGAGGTGCTGGTTTGCGCGGTAGCAGTCACCATAGTAAATATCGCAGTTTTTCATCCTCTTTTTGCCCGGCCCATCCCATTGTATTTCTTGGATGGAGGTGATGTCTGCTTTATAGCAGTCTAGGGCCTCCGCTTATTCTTCGGCCGCATGGGGACTGTTAAGGGACCTAACATTAGCTTGTCCGTCCGTATCCGAGGGTTGTTGGTGCTTTGCAACTATGATGTTTTTGCGTGATCAGGAAATAACCCCGACGGCACAACCCCCAACCTGATAGGCCAGATCTTAAGTATAACTCCAAGGACGAGGAGCCGGATAAAACCGCTCATTATTGGCCTGGGCTCCGAATAAGTCGAAGAAGCCCTATAAGGTGTTCACTAAGTAGTTCAACCTTACTGGAACTGTAGACGCCACCGTTGATTCCATCTCGGGAAAACGCAAACTTGAATTAAGCTTCTAACGGACATTTATTCCCATTTCAATAGAAAGCTTTACGGTTTAAGGAACAGTGGAAACAATCCCTTGCGTCTTTCTTTGAAATTCCACTCATTTTAAAGCGAAGGTCATTTCCAAGTTCTCATTTTAATAAATAACAACAAATTACCCACTATATAAATAATTCACCATTTATTTATTTACACAAATTAATAAAATAAGATGAACACTCTTTTTTTTTAAGGTTCGCCCTTTGATAGAAGAGCTCGCTTCAGTTTATATTTTTTGTTTTATTTTTATTTAGTTTAAAAAAAGTTCCTAGAATAAAAATTACCATAATAGAAAATACCCACGTAAAAAAATATACGCTCTTTTTAAAAAATTCTTACGTATAATTAAGCGGTGGATTGCTGTTGCTCGAACTATCACCAGAACTTAGAGTCTCTGGTGTTTCTTCTTTAGCTTGAATCCGAGTGAAACTGGGATCTTTCTTTTCTTTTTCCTTCTTCTCACGATCTTTATCCTTATTATGCTTATGTTTGTGCTTGTGTTTATGTTTCTTTTTGTCCTTCTTTTTCTTCTTCGTCTAAAAGGTACACGATTTTTAATAGAACAGAAAAAAATCAATTATTTTTTGTTTACCTTTGATGAATTATCAGATTTTGATTTGCTATCATCTTCGTGCTTGAACATTCCTGGTTCAAAGCCAACCGGTCCTGGTGTGGGCAGAGCACCTGGCAGCGATGTTGAATTGTCTGAATAGTATTCTGTTTTGAGTCGTTTTGCTTCGCTACTACTTAAAGCTTCATTGTCTACGGCTACAGATGACGATTTGCCATCAACTTCTACTTCAGCTTCAAATGGTTCCACTTTGACATCATCTTGTTCTTCGACTTTGATAGGTGGCTCATCGAATGCTTCGGATGCTGATCTTTTGATGGGGCCTGCTATCTCAGGTGGATCTCGGGGAGAATCACTTTCAAAAGGCTTGAAATCCTGATTAATGGAACGAGCTTTTGGAGCAGATTCTTTGACAAACTCCTTAAACATGCCTGAAACATCGGACGATTGCAAACTTATTGGTTTCTTGATGCCATACAAAGCGTAATACAAATCGACCATGTCACAACGAAGCTTTGTATCGTGGGATAAGTTGTTGCTGTAGGAGAAAGTGAAGGACATAAGTTTGACATGGGGTGACTTTCTAGCGAAACTTACTTCATATTTTTCCAAATCCTCTCGACCAATTCCGGTTTATCCAGACGACTTCGTTGCATTTTTGTGAATGGTGGATTTTCAATGAGAAGACGTGCCAACGCGTGTCTTGCCGCAGGATCCGGATCTGATTCCAAAAGGTTCACCAAATGATCTAAATCCTCCCAACGACCGTCGACTTTTACAAAATCAACCAGACATTCCATTGCTGCTACACGAACATCAATATATTGACCATAGGCAGCATAGCACCGATAGATTTTTGGCAGCGATGGCAGGTGTCCACATTTCTGGAGTTTCCTAATTACTTTGAGACAAGATACTGAAACGGTGTACTTGTAGGAGGGAAGATGTTTTTCCAGATTCAACAGTCGAGTGACTTCTTCCAATACAACTCTGTAAAATGGAGGTTCCATAAGATTTCAAATCATAAATTATTCTTTGATTTTCAAACCATACTTTGCATCGGCTGATAAATTTTCTGAAGTGATTGGTGCACCTTGTAGAACAACAGACACGACTGGAGTAATTGAATTACCCAATGCGTCAACTAAAGCCGCTCGATAATAGTTGTCAGAGTAATGATTACGGGTGTTGTCGTTATATTTAAATAAGTCCAAGAGAAAACGAATGACTTCCGGTGGGCAAATTCCGTGCGATGTACGAAGACCTGCAGAGCAAAAGATAGGTTTTGAATTTTTAAGAAGGTCAAGAGGTTGAGACGTTCTTCATCACTTAAAGCTACAACAACTAACCAGACATCGCAACTGGAATTGTCTTTTGCAAGAAATAATGCTGGAAGTTAGAAAAGTTATTCTGTTTTATGATATGCGGGGCACTAAACGATCCAAAAAACTTTCGAAATATGTTCAACATTGCTGGCGGACCATTCCATGATGTGACCATAGCATTGGCAACCTTCGAAAAAAAAGCAAATACAAATTGAAAACCACAGATTTTAGAAAGTAACTTCAATCACCTTAGTTAAACAGTGTGCAGCCTCACAGCGCACCTTGTAGAAACACCTCTCATTCTCGATAGTATCGGTGAGGGCTCGTCTCGTTGCAGAGGTGGGATATTTTTCAAGTGCCGCAATCGCTTCGAATTGAGCCATGACGTCCCTTTCGTGCCTCAATTGAAATTGCCATTGGAAATCGGGTTGTTCGATATTCAAATCTCGCAGTAAAATCATTTCCGGATCAAGTCTAATCCATAGAACTGGAGAATCATCCATAGTAGATAAGTCCATATCTACTTCTTCACCTGTGCAAAGAGGGATCTTCTTTTTCTTGTTACGCCGACTTTTCGAATGGCAGGTGATGTCCGATCTCACTACGGTGTTCTCAATCTGTAGGATGTGTTTGAATGTACCATCCAACTCCTGTAACTGCACCAGCAGTGGTCCGTTGTATTTCTTAACACCCTTTTGATTGACCGAATCCTGGCGGACTTCCAATTCAATTGTGTTCCTCTTTCGATTGAATACCGAGGTTAGGGAGAATTTGGCATGACCTGCCGTCCGAACCCACTGATCCATAAATACAGACATATCCTTTCCAGTTACGGTGAAGATGGCTTTGATGAAGATGTTTGTGGAGATCAAGAGATGATGCCAGAGACCATTGCCGATTTTGGTGCCAGCTGCATTTGTTGCCAGAGCCAGTTGTTTATTGAACACCTGGAGGAGCAGTTCCTGCCCGATACGATCTTCCAACATGCGTATCACCAAGTGAGCTTTACGTCGCATCGCTTCGATGTACTTTGGCGATACGGTGTGTAAGTTGATTGGGAAGTAATGAGGAACCTCTTGGGACTTATTGGCGACATTGGCAGGATTAGTTGTTAGCACTGGCAATGGAGCCGGCGGTTGACTACAATCGAGAATGATTCCTCCATATTGCTCTTCGTACCGAACTACCGAGGCCATTTCCTTCTGAACCCACTCCCGGTATTCGTTGTTACCAAAGCATTTTTTCGAATACAATCCACAGAGGTATTCTGCAATGCCCTTTGCCAACCAGGTGTCCGACCACCGCTGAGTGGTTATGAAGCACCCGAAGAACTGTTCAGCAATAGCCTTGGTCATAGCCGTTCGAGTTGCATATGTTTGATCGATTATTGCAATTGAATGAAGCAAATGGGTGGACACAACGCTCAAGGTGGCGTATGCGGCTATATTGACATCAGTCTCGTCTACAAACACTTGTTTGTAGCACGAGAATGGATATCGAGTGGAGAGAGTTTCTTCGAAGAACTCAAACGCCTCGTGCATGTACCGCACAGAGTTTTTCAATAGCGGCATCAATTGGGGCAGACAGAAGTGGGTGACTTCGTGCATGTGTGGGTCAACGTAAATTTCAAAAGGTCCAATAGCCAGAGCTATGTTTGGAGCACTTACCGGAGTCGTAAGGGAATAGTGAAATGTTTTTCTCCTTAAATCCGGAGTCATTACTACCTCCACCAGTTCTCCACAGGATACCGCGGTCAGTAGCTTATCCACGGTAAATTCTAGCTTCCAAGTGCATGGATCAGCGAAACTATCGACACAAGGAAACCACAGTCGTGTGGAGTTCTCATGGCCATAAGTGAACATGTGAGCAGAGTTGGGTGCAGGTGGCTGGCCTTCGATTTCAGGAGGTATAACAAAGTGTATGCCTCCCTTGGGGTTCTCTATCGAGAACTCAATTCCAATGCGAAGACCCCGACCTTCTTGGATCATGTGGAAGCCCTCTGGTGGGACTTCGATTATAAGTTCTCCGGCGTTGATATCTGGATTGGTTTTTTGAGCAGCGGTTAAATGGTGTTTCGAAAAAGTCTCCAACGAGCGTCTAGAGGAAGATGGAATTTTAAATGTATCACCATTTACGTGTTGGAAAACTTACGTTTTTGTGTCTGTCTGACAGACATTCATGAAAGGGTCGAAGTAGACGAATTTGGCTTCGCAAACATCGTTCAATACCACACGATAGATTCGGCATTGCTGGGCATTCAAACGAATTATGTGGAGGTCTTCCTTGGCCGGGACGATCGTTAATTCAACAAATCCCTATAAAACAAATGATTGTTTGTCTTTTTTCAAATTAAATTATTAAATTAAACTCACAATAATACTTCTACGCTCGAAACTTATCCCGGTGAGGCTAACAATTTGATGAGCTGTGTTGATAGAAAGGAAAAACATAAGATTAAGGGCTTAAAATAATTTTTGTTTCTACTTATAATTTGAAAGGCCGTGTGATTTCGGGTTTTGCAGGTTTTTCAGTTTTCATTTTAGCGAATTTTATTTATTTTTTAAAGATTTATTGACGAGAAAATAGAAAAGTTTTCTTCATTTTGCTTGTTTAATGTTTACTAGCAGAAAATGCATTTTCCACGTTTGACGTTTTTGACAAGTTAGGGTTCTACAGTAGAGGTCGGAAAAAGTGAATTCTTTTGTGATTTTCTGATGGGCCGAACACAGTGGTCGCGTCGCGAAGAGTAGTGCCTCATGATTCATTAAATGCTATAAGACGGATTTTAAGAGACGGATTGTTTTATTCTTATCTCAAAATATTAATAAAGACCTATAACACAAAACTATAACTGCTTTTCAATAAATCGGTTAAATCAAATATTTATAAGATAGGTTAGGTTCGGTTAGGTTAAAGTGGCTGCGGATTCAGAATCCACACACATAAGCAGCATTCACATGAGCGCGACCAACGTACGACGAATGACTTACAAAATGTGAGTTTATATACGTTTGAAGACATATTTCCACATAAATTACTAACAAAACGATAGCAACATAGTATCTATTTGATTTATAATGCATACTTTTACTTTTCAATATCATATATTAATAAATGTAAGAAAACAAATTTATTCATAGCGAAAAAAATTGAAGTTGATACGAACTGTCAAACTTTATTCGCGTTCCACACTATCCACACTCCCAACGAATAAAATAATCGCGCGTACTTAACTTAAAAAATCATTCTTGTTTTGGTCTCGGTGGTCAAAGTTGAACTTTACTCGCGACGAATTAAAAACTCTCATGTGAAAGAAATGTCAAAATCGACGAATATTCGTTCATTCGTTGGTCGTTGGTCGTGCTCATGTGAATAATGCTTTAGGCCAAAAGAAAAGGCCCATTGTGATACCACATGAATCTAGAGAATTACTTCTTACTAGTCGAACCATTTTGAGCTTTTTTAAAGCGAAGAAGACATTTGAAAGCCTTTTTAGCTAGTTCACTGGGATTATCAAAAGAGTAGTCTCCCAGATGAAGTTAGCGTCTTAGTGAAAATGCAGGGCAAGTGCAGAGGAGGTGAGAGATTGTTTCCTCTAGTTCCTTGTCCATACAGCTCCTGCAGAAGTCATTTGAGGCTACACCAAGTCGTATTGCGTGTCTGCCTATAAGACAGTGTCCCGTAAGGACACCTATTAGGGAGTTAATATGAAGTCAGTTTTGAGATAACAAGTCTTTAAAGCGCTTTAGTCTAGTGAAGGCCATATTATTGTGCCACCTAGAGTTTGCTATCGCAAAAGCTGTTTCTTTTAGCAGAAGTTTACATGTAGCTATCGATATACCTATCTTCTTCCTTTCAGGTGAAATAGGTATGACGGTTCCATTTTTAGCGAGTTCATCTGCTCTACAATTTCCTGTGATGTCTATGTGGCCCGGCACCTAACATAGGTAAATGTTAAAATGCTGCGCCATCTCCATAAGAGACGATCGACAATCGAGGACCGTTTGAGATTTGATTGAGACACTGTGAAGAGATTTAATAGCAGCCTGACTGTCAGAGAAGATGCGGATATCAGAAGTTGATATCACGTTTTCTCTTAGTCAGGAGAAAACCTCTTTGATCGCTAAAATTTCCACTTGGAGGACGCTATAATGATTAGGGAGGCGCAATGAGATGCTGAGATTAAGCTTTTCTGAGTACACACCACTACCAACTCCCTCAATTGCTTTTGTTATCCAGGAGTTTTTTGTCTTCCCATTCATCTCTGGATGAAATGGATACCTGGAAGTTCTTACCAAATTATGGTTTAGGAATAGTGCAGTCTATGTACTTTGGTATAGAACCAAAGAGGTTCAAAATGATGGAGTGCCCCACATTGTTGTTGTTCCATTGAGATAAGGCGTTGAGTCTTATAGCTGTACTCGCTGCTATTTGTTTGCTGAATATGGCGAGGGGTTTCAGATGGAGAAGAGTGCACAACGCTTCTGAGGGTGTGGTTCTTTATGCTCCGCTTATGCAGAGACATGCAGTGCGTTGGACTCTGCTGAGTTTCTCTCAGTATTTGACTTTCTCTAATGCAGTCCACCATACATAAGTATTGGTCGGATGACCGATGTGTATAGCCTGTAGGTTATGCGATCTTGTGTTTTCGTGTAAAAAGGACGAGATCTGTTTTTTGAGGATTAATACTAAGTCCGCAGTGATCAGCCCATCTAGCGAGCATATTGAGTGCGTTTTGGAGGGGGTCTCTCAGTGTATTAGGATGTTCTCCTGTGACAGCGATAACAACATCATCGGCATACGTAACCACTCTGTAGCCTTCCCTCTCAAGGGATATTAGTAGTTCGTTAACCACTATGTTCCTCAGGAGAGGGGACAGAACACTGTGGAGTGCCTCTACCAACAGACCTTTTCGTACAAAAATCGCCCATCTTAGAGTTGATGATCCTGCTATTTAGCATTAGATTAATCAACTCACAGATTGAGTATTCGACGTTTAGGGTCGTCATAGCAGAAGTGATAGCGGATGTGTCAACGTTGTTGAAAGCGCCCTCAATATCCAGGAAATATATTCCAATTGCTCTAGGGAGTATTCGGTAGTTCTTACCAGCGTGTGCAAGGCTGTTTCTTCTGATTTTTCTTTGCAGTAAGCAAGCTGAGACATCGATAGTCTCTTATCAATGCTATTACGTACATGGACATCAATCAATCGTTCCAGAGTTTTGAGAATGAATGATAGGCTAATAGGTCTCAGAGCAAACATTTGCCCGCCTTGAAAACTACCTTTACATCTCTCCATCGCTGAGGTATATAGACCAGATTCAGGCAACTTTTGAAGATCATCTCAATGATGGGCAAAGTTATATCAATGGTAAGTTGTAGCTCAGCTGGTACGATTTGATCTGGACCTGGAGATTTTTTAAGGTTTGAAACTATTCAGAGCCCATGTCAATTTTTCTTTTGTAACCAGACCTTGAGGAATAGTAAAGTTAATACCCGACCCAGGACGGTTTGTTATATTAACGGATTTGGAGCTACCCGTTTTGCGTTTCTTCGCAAGAGTTAGTCCATGTACCATCTGAGTTTTAAAGACAACTAGGCGGCATGGTTGGATTTGTCGAGAGAATCTTCCTTATCCTTGATGCCTCCGAGGATTCTTCTATTGAGCTACAGAAGGATCTCCATGAGGATTTTTAGGCTATTCTCAATTATTGTTTATACTTTTTGAGGGATTCTTTATAGGAGTAAAAATCTTTGGGATGTCTAGTCTTTTTTGCTAGATTGAAATGCCTTCTATAACCTTTCCTGAGTATTTCTAGTTCAGCAGCCCACCAATGTGGTTTATTCTTTCTCCGCATTGTAGTGAGTAGGGGTACGCAGTTTCCATGGCTTTATTGAGGGCTGCTGTAAGCTCATCGACTTTTTGATCAAGCTCAAGAGAGCACAAGGGCGTATCATAAAGTTCTGGTTTAATCAGACTTTTCAGAGTCGCCCTATATTTTGGCCAATCTGTTTTCCTATAATTCCGGGATTGCATCGGTTTTGGGGAATCTTCAATAAGTGTGAATTGGATGTATCTATGATCGGAAAACGAGTGTTCCTTTGATACTCTCCAATTCAGTATTTTATTTGAGAGATGTTACGAGACAAGAGTCATATCTAATACCTCTTGTCGATTTTTAGTAACGAAGATTGGTTCACTACCTACATTACTTACTTATAATATATTTATAACATAGTCGGGACTTTTCTCTGACAGGAAACTGTCATTTTAATTAAACAAAAGTCAAATACAAATCGAACTTAAAATTTAATGATTCGATCAATTTTGATTTGTGTTTCAATTTTATACAATTCCAATGACGAATTTCTATAAAAAAAATATCCGGTGAATTAAGGATCACGTTACACCTTGGCATTTTTTTGACAGGACGTTTATAGCGACCATTGAACATTTCTGCCGTTGAATCAAATTTCCTAATTGAAGTCCACTAGAAATTTTTTTCTGACAAATCTTTTATCTGTGTGATATCGAAACACAATTTTGGATATAAAAGAAAATGGGGCATTATCATAGATGTTTGCTTAGCTCTTGCTAAGTTGTCCAGAGTTTAGGCTATTCATAAATAAATTTAAACCTAAGTTTAGGACTTAATCTATGGTTTAACTATAAACATAGCAATTGGTGTGTTTAAGTTGTTATTATTACATCCAAATGTCATATTTAATTTTTGTTTGTGAATTGAAAAGCTGAAATTATATCAAATATCAAATAAAAATGTCGATTGATACCGCAATTGAAAAGATATGGATTTCTTAGAGGGTTTTAAGTAATTTGGTGTACTGCAAAAGAAAAAGAAAAATATACAAAACACATTTTCAATTAATTTGAATTAAGCGACAAGAATTTTTAAGAATGATATCGTTTGGATAAAGAAACAGTCACATTTTTTTAATATTATTATATTATTCATCCCATTTTAGGAATGACAGCACAAAACAACAAGTTTTGAAATATAACTGTATTTTTTTGCTTTGACCTGTCATTTGAAGTATAATTGTAGTAGAATAAAACCTTAAACTGGGGTTTTACTAAATACATCAGGAAAATAGACAATGATATTCCTTAAGATATATGTATGTAGATCAAGAAATCAGGACTTTAGTAATTCTCTATGAACACATCCAAATGAATTTTCGCTCGGTAAATTGAAAAATACATTTTTAGCTCAAAATACAAATAATAAGCAATTTTCTATAAGTGGGGGATTATCATTGAAACCAATCATTGGAATTTTTTTGACAGGTTAATTATTGCTTTCACTGTAAATTTATGGCATTTAATAAATATTTTCTGATTCAAGCATTTGAGGTTAGAGTTGATTATTGAGTTAAACTAATAGGTGGGAATACAATGAACATGGAACGCTTTCAGTGGAACGATTTTGTTCTGAAATATGAAAACAGCCATCAGCTGTTCATTGAAAGTTCTGGCTTATTTAATGTATTTTTTCTAGTAGAAAAAAGCTACAACTGATCAGATTCGTTTTGACACCAAAAATTACAAATTTTAATGCAATGTTTAGTGATAAAAATAAATGATATCTATAATTGGTTCCCTATGATTGTTTTTTTTTGTATAAAAGAACATCGTGAAAAGAAATCTTTTCATCAATTATATCTTAAAAAAAAACTCGAAAATTATTTTGAATGAAAATAAAACTATCAAAATGTCAATATCGTTTTAAGTTTAAAAAAAATTATTTTGATTTTAAAATTAAATAAGAATGGCTGAAGATGAAAATATTCCCCTTCCAAAAACTTTTGAAGAACTCTTTAAAATTTATTCAAATTATAAAACAAATCCACTTGACGGTGATAATGAAGTCTATGATGAAATTTTACTGTCGCAAATTGATTTTTGGTTAGCAAAATCAAATCTTTTAAGGATAGTTTTTTCTACAACCGATACGGGAATGACATGGATGAAATTTAAGTTGTTAATTAAAATTTATAATTTTTAATAAAATCCATTGCTATAGCTATTTTTTTTTATTTCAGAAAGTGGCGATTAGATTTTGAAGAATTTGAAAAATTTTTAAAAGAAATTTGTGATGCAAAGGAAGTAGATTTTGAAGAAATCAAAACCAAAATGACGGAAACTGGTCCACCAGGTCCTGATATTGAGCAGCAAGTGGCTGTCAAGTAAAATTGACAATGAAATAAATTAACACCCTAAAGAGGCTGTCCAAAAAATCTGTTTCTCTTTTATTGTTATAAGTAGGGTTTTCATGTAATTAATAAATTTATCTTGGAATAACAATCTGGCCAAATGTGTACAAGAAATTTTCACTACATAGTAAAAAAATAAAAAGGTAGACCCGATAAACTCAGAAATGGGACAGCATTAAATGGATGAACAAATCGATACCAAAAATTAAAAATGAAATAGAAATTAGTTTTACTGACAGCTGATTCTATTATGAAACGAATCGTTCCACTGATTTGTGTTTCAATTTTACACAATTCCCATGACAGATTTCTGTCAACAAAAATGTACAGTGCATTTTCATTCACGTGTAAAAAAACAGCTCATGATGTTCAAATGGTATCAAGAGGACACAATCGTCCACAGGTTTTTCTCAAAACCCACCTCTGTCTATTAACTCCTACTCTCACATTCCCGTGGTGAATATTGGGTGCCTAGTACCTCAACTGGAGATTGGGTTCCAACCCCAGTGGAAAGTTGTTGGGGTCATCAAAAGAGAGAGGGGGGAGAGGTGTTTCCACTAAGGCACCTTATCCAGACGGCAACGGTGGAATTCCCGAGATGGAATCATCGGTGGCATCTACAGTTCCAGTAAGGTTCAACTACTTAGTGAACACCTTATAGGGCTTCTACGACTTATCCGGAGCCCAGGCCTATAAAATGTGGTTTTATCCGGCTCCCCGTCCTTGGAGTTATACTAAGGATCTGGCCCTCCAGGTTGGGGGTTGTGACGTCGGGGTGACTTTCTGGCAACGTAAGAACCTCATAGTTGCGAAGCACCAACAAGCCTCGAATACGGACGGATTTACTTTTGACAACGTACGCAAACGAATTAAGGACAACGAATTTCGGATATGCACGTGGAATGTTAGGTCCCTTAACAGTCCACATGCGGCCGAAGAATTAGCGGAGGCCCTAGACTGCTATAAAGCAGACATCACCGCCATCCAGAAATACGATGGGAAGGGCCGGGCCGAGGATGAAAAATTGCGATATTTACTATGGTGACTGGAAGGCAGGAAGCCTTGAGCTAAAGGTGCATCAACGAGCAACTAATGACCATACGCATCAAGGCAAATTTCGGCAACATTAGCCTGATATGCGCGCACGCCCCCACAGGAGAGAAAAATGACAACACCAAAGATATGTTCTTCGAGCTCTTAGACAAAACATATGAGTATTGTCCTAGCTACGATATTAAAATTGTCCTGGGCGATTTTAATGCCAAGCTAGGAAGGGAAGACATCGTTGGTGGAATAATTGGGAAAAACAGCCTGCACGACAACACTTGCTACAACGGATTCAGGCTCATAGATTATAGTGCGGGGCGAAACATCATGGTAGCCAGTACGCGTTTTCCACACCTCAACATCCACAAAGGAACTTGGAGTTCTCCGGATCAATCTACCGTGAACAAGATTGAACATATTGCGATCGACGCCAGACACGCTTCCAGCATCATGGATGTACGAACTTTCCGAGGAACTAACATCGACCAGACTCAAGGCAAAACAGGGAGGTGCAACGCCGAACGCCGAACGGCTACAATCGCAAGAGATCGCCAAGTCCGTCCTTCCGATTTAGACGAAGTAAAGATTGCCATATCTTAGTTGGAAGTTAATAAAGCCGCTGGAACGGATGGCTTGAATGCCGAGATCTTTAAAGCATCTAGAGATAAGTTGGTTAGGAGCATGCACCACCACCAACTTATCTGTAAGATATGGTCGGAAGAAAGCATTCCTGATGAATGGAATCTCAGTACTGTTTGCCCGATCCTGAACAAAGTAGACCCTCTAAACAGCAGATCCTGGAAAAAAACACCAAATCGACACCCACCATCTTTTCATCGATTTCAAGGCCGCATATGACAGCAACTACAGGGAAGAGCTGCCAAACTCGTCCAATTGTAAAAGATGACCATGGAGAATTCACGCTTCTCCATAAAGGTTGGAAACCACAACAATAACAGAATCTTTCGATGTCAAAAAAGGTTTTAGTCAAGGTGATTTGCTGTCATGCGATTTTTTTAACATCGTGCTTGAAATAATAATGCAGAGCTCACACGTCAACACTAGAGGCACTATCTTTCAAAAGTCTGTCCAATTACTAGCATATGCTGATAAGGATGACATTGACATAATCGGAAGAACTCAAACATGGGTTAAATGGGTTTACCTAGGCTCCTCTGTAAACGCAGAAAACAACATCAGCGCTGAGATCAAACGCAGAATAACTCTTGCTAACCACTGTTTCTTTGGACTAAGAAAGCAATTGAGAGGTAAAGTCCTCTTTCGAGGGATCAAAGTGTCGCTATATAAAACCCTTATCATCCCCGCCCTGCTATTCGGTACTATGACAAAAGAGGATGAAAGCACCTTGGGTCGGTTCGATAGAAAAGTTTTTTCGTGTGATCTACGATCCCGTATGCATCGAAGGGGATTGGAGAAGAAGATGGAACGACGAGCTGTACAGCGACGTAGACCTAGCCAGAAGGGTAAAAGTCCAACGACTAAGATAGTTTGGTCACGTAGAGCACATGGAAGCCAATGTTTCGGCCTGGAAAGTCTTCGAATCCACACACACAGGACAGCGCAGTAGAGGAAGACCGCGGATCAGGTGGCGCGCACAAGTGGAAAGTGACCTCACCCAAATTGGAGCTATATGGAGAAGTTTGTTGACTGTATCGCCACCTTAAGTAAGACTAAGCAATCTTCCTGCGGAAAATTATAACTTTAAGCAAAGTGGACATTTATCACGTTCCAAGAATTCCCCTAATGTGTTGTTTCATGTTCGAACTGCTGGATATGTGTACTTCTCAACATTGTAAACAGCTTTTATGAAAAATCAACATTGACGAATTTGACGCAAAATCAGATATCCGTTCTTTACTGATTTCATACTAAATTTAGAGCACTTTATACAAGGGTGGATTGAAAAGTTTCGGGCCTGACCAAGAAAAACAACGTTTTAAAGAATTTCTTTTTTATTTCTCAACATAATCTCCTCCAAGGCATTTCTCATAGCGGTGTTCTAGTCTAGTAATGCCATCTCTATAGACTGATTCATCAAGATCCTCAAAATACCCATTTACAGCTTCGATTACTTCTTCATTGTCCGCAAATCTCTTACCACCAAGCCATTTTTTGAGGTAAGGAAACAGATAATAGTCACTCGGGGCTAGGTCTGGAGAGTAGGGAGGATGCGGCATCAATTCAAACTTTAGATCGTTGATCAAATTGGCGGTAGAAATGTTTTTTCCAATCAATTTTTAGTCGGCTGTTAGCAAACGCGGCACCCATCTTGCAGCTTTTGCATATGCAAATGTTGGTGCAAAATATTTTACACACGTTCATTTGACATCTTACAGGTCTTAGCTATCTCATGCACTTTCAATCTGCGGTCTTCCAGCACTATTTGATGGACTTTTTCGATCATATCTGGAGTTGTGACCTCAACAGGGCGTCCTGAGCGAGGCTCATCAGAGGTGCTCAAACGACCCTTTTTAAACTCGGAAACCCACAGCTTAATGGTTGAATATGATGGGCAGGATGTCCCCAGTGTTGAGTCCATCTCTTCTTTGATTTCCTTCGGCTTTAACCCCTTCAAATAGAAGTATTTGATGACAGCACGATTTTCCAACTTTTCCATTTAAAAAAAAAAACACAGATGCGCCTTGATCAGTGTGATCTCAAAACTAAACTAACATGGCGATCGGGCGGAAACTATAGCTACAAGCTATCTAAAGATGGTACTATAGAACGCAACCTCAAGGTAGGCCTAGTGGCGCCATCTCTTGGTCAGGCCAGAAACTTTTCAATCCACCCTCGTAAAACCTTTGTTCTTTACTTATATTTTTATTTGTGAGTAAAAACTAGACAGATTTATGCAGTTGCAAAGTTGTCAACATGTGTCGATAAAAACAAAACATAATATTTTTAAAAATTTATTTTAGTTAAATTTTCAGCTAATACAAATTTTTGCTCTCCACTTCTTAGAATAAATCGTAAAAATTGGTGTCTCAATAAGGCTTATCTCCTAAAGGATATTTTTTAACACCAATGTGCACAAAATTACTCTTCAAAATTCGATGTAATGTACCTACAAACTATACATACGTCGGTCATAGGTATTTTATATATAAATGGTAATATGAATAATATAAATAACAATTTAAATTTAAACTGGTAAACTAAGTACAGCACAAGGAACAAAGTGCATGTGCACCACTTGTCGGTAATATTATGAAGACTCGTTCTTTCCGGGAGTTATTTCTTCCTTCTGTTCTCGCGGATGACGTGACTGCTGTTGATGTTGTCTTTCGCTGGATATGGGCCTCAAATATGTCACGGCTCCTCCTTCACCACCACTTGGAGCACCACGTTGTGAATGACGATGAGGGATGTCAATTTGTTCGCCTGTATATTCAGGATGGTCCTTGATGTATTGCTCATATGGAACTGGGACTGGTACGGGAACAGCTTGCACTGGGTATCCGGCGTCGATAAGAGCCTGGAACTCAGCCTGAGTGATTGGCTTACCATCTGGAGGCGGCAGTTCTAATTGTTTTGTGTTGCTTTGTGTCTTTACTTTTTGGGATGGCTGCAATCCGGTGCTTTGTGACACATAGATGCTCGACTGTGACGGAGCCGCCGATGACGGGACCACGTATTGTTGATAATCTTGAGCCTGGGCTTGTTGCTGTTGTTGTTGGTGTTGCTGCTGTTGTTGCTGCTGTTGTTGTTGTTGACTGGATTCTCCATAATAAAACTGAACTGGACCCAGGTTTTGTTTTCCCTGAGGCTTAGACTTGTGACTGTGAAGCTTAACTCGATATTGTCCATTGGACGTAGATGATTTGCTTGGTTTTGAAGGTTGAGGGGATGATTCAATGGCATATTGGGGTTGAGATGTAGAAAAGGCTGTTGGGACATATTTTTTGTGCTGTTGATGATCATGACTTACAGTTGGAGCAGTCGGCGACGGTTGGAATCCACTATACTGGACGACCGATGGAGAGTAGTATTGACTAGCCTGACCCACTGTTGTAGGTGGTGAAGCTGTTGTTGAATATGACTTTGGCTGCAAGAAAGGGGAGCGACTCGCGAGGAGAGCTGGTGGACTGGAGTGACGGTATCCGGATGGTCTATTAGACTCAAGCAGCTTTTCGATTTCTTTCTCTAGAGATGACTCCGCCAATGGATGGTTGGGAAGTGTTCTGTAGCTGATTGCCGAAGGCCCGTGGTAAAAGTTCACTTGACTTGGAGTTTGCTGTTGGGCATGAGCTCTGATTTGCTGTTGTTGATGTGGAAAGTATTGTGGTCCTTGATTAGGGCCAGCTCGTGGAGCCTGGCTATATCCTGAGTAATCGGGAGTTTCTTCAGGCTTAGAACGATAATTAACAAGACCTTGTCGCTCCGCTGGTCTTCCTTGTGGCCCTGCTTGAGAATACGAAGCTCGGGCTTGAGCTTCTTGCAATGCTCTGGCTTGAAGCTCCTCCTCGATCAACTTCAACAAGTGTTCCTCCTGAAGTGACTGGTATTGCGCCTGTTGCTGTTGTTCTTGCTGCTGTGGCTGAGGTATGTATTCAGATGGTCGGAATTGTCCGTGGGCAGGTGTGAATCTAACTTGTGCTTGTGCTTGCGATTGCAATTGCTGTTGAGCGTATTGTTCTTCAGCTGCATATTGTTGTAGCTGAGCCGCAGTTGAAGGCTTCTTAACGAGCGTTTGTGATTTACCCTCTGCAACAGCCTTGGCTTGATGACCGCGACTTGTATCTTGCAGATAGGCAAAGTGCTGAATCTATAATAGAAAAAAATAATGTTAAATCAAAAAGCAAACACAATAGATACAAATACGTGGGAAGAAAGTACCTGAAAAAAGGCTAAAGAAACAAAATAATTATACACTCCATACACCATCATACCTAATGTCTTAAAGTTACATATGGATGGAGTCTTTCTTCAGCCATTCTGACAAATGAACTGTATGGGAATTTCTTTCCATCGATTCACACACAAAACATAAAATGTGTGGCAATATAATTGCAGTCCAAAAGTATTACAATGTGACTCCATTTCCACCTTATGACAGTCATGGCCTGATGGATGTGAGTTTATGCCATTCGCAAAAATATTTCACAATCAAGGCAGGGAAAAGGAAAAGGTGCTGCCTTCATGTTTGTAATTAATTACTGAAACGATGTGAAACGAAAATAAATTGTCACAGTTCTTTTGCAACCGAGATGATGGAAGAAAAGTCTTTTGTAAAACAATTTACTTATAGACAGACTTAATAAACTTAACTATCAAAAGGTTTTCGTGCTATGAATGTGGTCTTAAATTTTCGTTTGAATATGGTAAACGAAGAGACTTATTCATAACTATCAAAACACACTTAGCAATAGGAATTCATAGACGATAAATGGTTATGTAAACGGCTATTAAATAATTTATAGCTCATCAAAATTAATTAGATTATGCGTTTTGGTCGTTTGATAATGATAAAATAATAAAGACAAAAGGTGATTTGTATGCGAGACTTGTTAAAATATTTGTATCAAGAGAATTTCGAAATTAACCGCAATTGATATAATTGATTCGTTTTGGTAACGTATAATGCGTTTTAATGGTTTAAAGTAAAGTTTTTATTGATCCTGTGCTTAACTGAAAATTGGTATTATTATTATACCGAACAACAATTTACAACAAAAAAAAAAACACCTGTAGCTAAATGAATGCAACGAATTCCTAAATTTTGCTGACACAATTTTATTTGATGTGATGTAAGATAAGTTAGGCTGCAGTAATTTGCACTTAATTGGCAAAAATAGTATACCTCTCTCTTAATTACAAGAATTAAAGATTGTAAGAAAATAAACATTATTTATAAAAAAAAACAGTAGTTAGATGGACACTGGGGTGTTATTTATTTCTTAGAAAAAAAAAACATTTTTTTGATAGTGTAAAAGTTGTTGGAAGGTCACTTATCTTTGCTTCTAAGCTATATCCATGCTTTTTTCACCTAAAAATATTATTTGCTTTTTAGATAATAACTCAATAACTTATTTTGCACATTGTACCAGAATTAAAATATGGATTTAAAATAATTAAATTGAAGTATTTTTGAAATAAATACCTAAAAAAATGTGGGACAGAATGTCACCTCAAAAATCTTAAGAACAAAATAATATTAACCTCAGAAGAATGTCGATTTTGTCATTTTTTTGTGAGAAAAATTCAATTAATCTGCATCGTTCTAGAAAATTGTTTTTTTCACTTGTTTTTTTAGACTTCAGGAATTTTATTTTTATATTATATTTATTTTTGTGAAAAGTAAAATGATTATGTTTTTAAGAATACGCATTTATCATTATTTTAAAAGAAAAAAAAAATACTAAAAAGTATCTAAAACTGTAAAAAAAGTTTTTTTATTTTGAAATAACTTGACAACGAAAAAAAAGGTTCACTTTGGTAAAGATTTATGAAATGAAAGATTTTTTAAACAAGAAATAAAATGGTTTAAGACCTTAAATATCACGATACCCACAAGTAGCTTAAACTTCAATTATTGATTTTTTGGTAGGTAGGTAGAAATGGCGATCTCAAGGCAACCTAGCCTGAGATCCAATTAGCGCTGTAGTGCGCCGTTTTCATACCAAAAACTCGTTTGACCTTTGATTGAAAGGGATAGATTGATAGAGAAGCATCATAGCGATTATGTTAGAGCCATTTTGTCGCATTGAGAAAAAAGATTAGGTCTCTAATCTTTGTCTCAGATAGCTCATCGAGTTCGTGAAAGAATGCTTTTCCAAAGCATTTCATTCTGGTGTTTGCTAGAGCAGGATATTTGCAAAGGAAATGGATTATGGTTTCAATTTCTCTTTGGTCACTACAGCTACGGCAAAAGGTGTTGTAAGAGGTACCCAACTTCTCTGCATGAACTCCTATAGGCCAATGTCCGGTACAAACCGCAATAATCCTAGCTATGTCTTGCCTTGGCCTGCATAGAAGATCGTTTGTACGGGTTTTGTTATAGGTGGTCCATATCTTCCTAGATAAAATGCAGTTGGGTAAATTGCTCCACCTTCGGTTTGTTTCAGTTTGGTAGATAGAAAAGACTTTACCCTTCATAGCACCAAGAGGAATGTTAACCATTTCCGCAAGTGATCTATGAAGGGCCGATCCTTGCCTGGCTAGCTCGTCAGCCTGTTCATTTCCCACGATACCACTATGGCCCGGAACCCAGATCAGGGTGACACTGAGGTTAACATTCAGGTTCGCAAACTCATCGCGACATTGCTGGACCAATTTAGATGAGGATATGACCGATTTAATGGCTTTGACAGCTGCCTGACTGTCTGTAAAGATAGCCGCATTTCGGTTTTGGTTTGGGTTTTGTTTGAGTATCTTACATGCCTCCCTTATTGCCAGCAGTTCAGCCCGAAAAACGCTAGCAAAGTCAGGAAGCCTAAAGGATTTGGCTACATTTAAGGACTCAGAAAAGATCCCAGAACCAACTCCACACTCCATCTTTGAGCCGTCAGTAAAGATGGTTGTGTCGAAACCTATTGACACTATTTATTTCTTACTTTTTGCAATTCTTAAGAAAACAATTTACCAGCTTCTAGCTTTAACGGTCACCAATAAGTACAGTCCCTGTAGATTATTTCAATATTTTGTTGAACCTTCTTTTGCTTTAATAAGAGCTTTAATTCTACGCGGCTTACTGTCAATGCATGATTTGTCTGTTTCCTGTATTTGTGGGTTGCGATTCCACACGTGAATTACTCTTTCAATAAGTGACCGCATCTTTAGCTACTTCCTTCTTCATCAGCACAGTTTTTATGGACCGGGATGTGTGGCATTGAGCTCCATCTTGCATACAAATGTAACCATACATCCTTTCTTGACGTTAAAAACATAGCGTATACTCTAATAAATTATAAAAATTCTGAAGGGCGTCTAATAATATGGCCAGGGACTGTAGGTGATATGGTGATACGTCTCTTGAAAGTTTAAGATATGTATTATACACACCTTAACTTTAGAGCAAATAACGCAAACCAAATGAAAACAGCGTTTTTGTTTTATAATATTTTACTAAAAGTTAAACTTCAAAGCTTCAAGTCAAGTAAAAAAGTAGTTTGACACTGATAACTTTCCATCCCGTCTGTCTATTTGTCTTGCTTAAAAGTTTGTAGGTTTTCGTGTTGGGTTAAAAAAGTTTCCAGTTGAATTATTCTTAAAAATTCAAAAATTACCAACAATATTTTTTATATAAAGAAATAATTTAGTTTGAAAATCTAGTTTTGTTAAATAGATTTTCAGTCGAAAACAAATTTTTAACAATTCTTAAATTTTTACAAATTGGATGAATATAATTAATTTGAGAGATATCAAGAACCGAACATCAATTTTCACCAAATTTGCGTACTATTTCTTGTAGTTTTTATTTTTTTTTTAATGAAAAAAACGGACTGTTTTTTTTAAATAACTACTGATTAACGAAAACAATATTTTTAATTTTTGAAAAGCTATTTGAGTCGAAATTCAATGTTTACCAAATTTGATAATGTCTTTTTTTTAGTTTTTATTTTCTATAAAAAAAACTGTCACATAGATTTTTTTTCAAAATCATACCAGATGTTAAAAACGTTATTTTTCGTTTACCACATTTTTTTGGAGATAAAATCATTTTTTATTCGTAAAATTTTCGAGGTGAATTTTTTTTTTCTTAAGTTTTTTTCTACTTCTTTGGTATCACGTTACAATATATTATATTTAATTTAATTCAAGTCTCAAGCGTTTTTGATTCATAAGATATTTAGGGTTAACCAACATTTCTAAATTTGTTTAACCCTAGAAAGATAATCTACGTCTGCGGGACGTATGGCGCGGGGAAAAATTGTTATATCTTTTCAATTATAAGCCGTATATCATTAGTTTTTTATATTTGCTCAGGACTAGGTTAGAGCTTGCATGGTGCATCTTAAAATTCACGCTGAAGATGCATTAGGGCCAGTAATGACTATATTATACGTCTGGGAGACGTATGATTATCTTTTATGAAACTTTTGTGCACTGAACAAAAGTATATGGGGAAAAAACTTTTTTTCTCAAAAATTACTAAAACTATTTTTTATAGTTAGCTTACCCCTCAATGAACTAATTTACCAAATTTTAAGACTCAAAGTCAACTCAAAGGTTTCTTTAAAAAATAAAGAATTTTGTTCGTTCTGTTTTCAAAGGTGGTTCAGATTTTTTATAAATTTTGCTCAAATTTTACTTCTTTTGTACTTAATTATTGATTCATTTTACTTAAAATAACCCAAATAAAATAAATTAAAATACAAAATAATGATAAAAAATCAATTGTCATTTTTAAACGCTCTTAATAAGTGCCATACGTCTCTAAGACGTATGATTATCTTTCACGCACTAAAAAATATGATTATCTTTCTAGGGTTAAACTGCTATGGTATAAAAACCACCCACGCAATTTCTCTAAGAGCCCTTTCAGCATCTTTCTGCATTATTATCTACATAACAAAATTTATTTGAAGTTGATATCTCTTCTGGTTCTTGAGCTATGGTCGACGAAAAAAACTTCGCGAACGTACGTACACACGCAAACACACACATCTAGGACCTTGAAACGTCGAGAAATGTAAAAATTTTCAATTCGACAAATCGGACCTATTACAATAACTTCCTAAGTGAAGTTAATAACCACCTTAGCTGTAATACCAGCCCTTAAACGTTTTGGCCATCGACTTAAAAGTTTAAATTGAATAGTTCCTATGAGAAGTCTTTTAGGTACGCTCTGCAATACTGCCCTTAAAAAAATAATTTTAAGGAATAATATACGGACTCCCGCAAAACAAACTTAAGCCTCTCTAAGGAGCTAGTTATTGCTATCATTAATATCGATCCGGAAAAATGTTTGAATGGATATGTGACTATATTTTCCTTTGATTAGGTACAAATACTGAATGATTAGAAATTTACTCGAAGAATTAAAAATATGTATTTATTTATCTCTAAAAATGTATTTTTCTATTTCCCGGACGGAAATTCATTTTCCTGAACAGCTTTTATGTTCAAATTGAAACGAATCGTTCCACTGATTTGTGTTCCAATTTCACACAATTCCATTGACAGTTTTCTGTCAATAAACAATGTTCAGTGGATTTCAATCAGGAAATTATTTTCAATGACAGACTTTTTTTGATAGTTATAAGCGACCTGCCAAACAAATTCCAATGATGAAAACCAATGATAGCTATAACTGGCGCCTTAAGTCTACAAAATGACCCTAAAGGCACTTCTTGTTGATTTGCCTTTATTTGTTTCATAATAATCCTGTAGTAGAATCCTTCTATCTTTATTGAAAAGGGTATTTCTTAACACTTTTACCAAACTGTCTACCACATCTTTATGATACAATTTAACAACCGTGTTCACATATATCTCAAAAATGGTGGTATGGAACACTCTGGAGTGAGACTTTCAATCAAAACTTTACAGAAGCGTGGTAATGGTTTAGTTTGACCCTTAGTAGTTGTAAGTTTGATATAAAGATGTACAATTAAAGGTCTTTGACTCTTTGTACAATAACTTTTTAAAGTCGAGGTGTTCAAAAATGTAGAATGTAAAATCTGTAGATCGAAAGCCCTTTATATATAGATGCCCCTAATCAGCAATAAAATTAATCTGGTGACTATATCCAATTATTTGCAGATTATCTCTCATTTCCAAAGGGGTTTTATTAGTACTGCTTTCATGTGGACAGCAAGCAAACGAGTACTTTTTCGGCTTTTATTCTTAAAGACATAGCAAACTGGCGGAAATCCAGTTCCCGAAAGTTATACCGGTTTCCAATGATTTTCAAAACTATATAATACATCGCCAGAATTCATTATTTACCTTAACCCATTTGGACCCAAATACAAAGAAACAGTCAATTTTGTTTTATTAATGTGCCTATTGGAGGCTAAACGAATATTTCATGAAACAAAAATGGTGGTTTTGTATTAATATATGTAAAAAAAACTCCGTCCTCAAATGGGGCCAATGGGCTTAAGTGTGGTATTTCTTGAAACATCCCTTTTCGATGCATAATGTTTTCAAACATCTTTTGCATTGCAACTGATTACTCAACTTTTGGGAGAAGTGTCCATGTCCATCTTGAACAATTTTTAGTACCACTGAAGAAGGCTTACGGAGTCTTCCATCGATTTCGGAGGCTAGTTTCCTTAAATATACACGGATAATACTGCGAAGAAATTGGAGTTGATCTAGTTTCTCATCAGCGGTCAGTAAATGTAAACTCCAAACATTAGCTGCTGCCAAATTGAGCATATAGGTGAATAAAACCCACCACTACTTTTTACCACGTATATCTGTTCTATATACTGCAACTGACTGATAAGCTTGATCGACGCCACCCATTTCTTTAATGTAGTTTTGAAAGGCAAAAGGGATTTCAATGTCTGTCTTCCTTCCTTCTGTAGTGCACCATCTTTTTATCTTGCCAAGTGGATGAGCAAAGTGGTAGTTTGTTCCCATAGTAAAAATACTGTAGAAACGATATTTTATTTGCTGTATCAAGCCGATAGTCAAATTCTGCTAGTTTTTTTTCTTCATGACCCTGATGGAAAGCAGTGAGCTTCTTTTCGTTCTGTTTTTCCTCACAGTGCCTGTTGCACGATAGCCAGCATCACACAGATCTCGCAGCAAGGTGTGGCTGGTAAGGAAATTGTCAAAGAAAACAATATGCGGAATTCGGAATAGCATTCACTTTGTTCAAGAGGCCTTTTACAATACGTGTTTCTAAAGGCTTATTACTTTGTACCGCTTTTCCACAATACATATCGAAAGCGAAACAATAACCGTCAGAACTTACAATCACCCAGTTTTTGTAACCGATTCGCACTTGTCTCTTATAAACTGCTTCGATAAGTCATCGTCCATAATATTTTATCATAGATTAATCTATAGATACATTTTCATGAAAAACACCCCACTGGAGAAATTTTTTGATAAGCAAATCAGCAAGTGGATGTCGTTTGAACAGCTTATCGGTGGACCGAGAACCATGAATCTGTTCTTTGACATAACTGTAGAGAAACTGGGGACATGTATGCAAGTCTTAATCCAAGGACCAGTATAACCTTTCTCGCGGAAGTGAGTGATAACCTTTCAATAGTAGAATGCCAAAAAACAATTTCAGGTCATTTGTAATTATTTGAAATTCGTGATTATTTTTCTGTGCAGCATATAACTTTGTGTTCAAAACGATCATGTCAAAGATTTCCGTGTCAAATATTTTTTCAAATTGTGTTTGATCCTTCAGCTCGTTTTTCAAAAAATCTATTCGGGTCTGTGCATTATTTGTTGTTGAGGTAGAAGGCATAACATCGTACAAACCGTCGCATTTGAGCCACCACGGTTCCAAGGCCTCGACCCTTCTATACCTCGTCCGCGTCATCATCACTGCTATCCCATTCTTCATCTAATTTATCATTATTATTTCGAATACCTCCACGTTTCCAGGGATATCCAAAGGAGGAATATTTTCCAAACCATTGTCTTCGTCGCCCTCCTAATTGTCCGTTAGAACTCTTGGTTCTGGTTATCTTCTTCATTGAAAATGTTTTCAATTGCTTCTTCCAGTCGTCCATTCTCATTTACAACTTCTAATGGTCGCTTAGCCATTGTACTTATCTCAAAAAAATCTGCAAATATTATGCGTGTTGTATTACTAATAAGCCCATTGGATCATTTGAGGACACCACAGAAAAATACGGGCCTAAATGCGTTGTAATATGCATGTTTTGAGTAACTTACTTACTTACTTAAGGTGGCGCTACAGTCCGGGGCGGACCTGGGCCTCAACCAACAAGCGTCTCCAGTTTCGCACGCCAAGTTGGTTGAGGTCCTCTCCCACCTGGGTGCGCCACCTGAGTCGCGGTCTTCCTCTACTGCGCTGTCTCTCGGGATTGGATTCGAAGACATTCCGGGCTGGAGCGTTGATGTCCATCCGCTCTACAAGACCTAGCCATCTAAGCCGTTGGACTTTAATTCTGCTAACTAGGTCAGTGTCGCTGTACAGCCCGTACAGTTCGTCGTTATATCTTCTCTTCCATTCTCCATCTATGCGTACGGGACCAAAAATCACCCGAAAAATTTTTCTCTCGAAGCATCCTAAGATGCTCTCATCTTTCTTTTACAGGGTCCAGGCCTCAGCGCCATAAATGAGAACCGGGATGATAAGTGTTTTATAGATGGTGATTTTACATGCTCGAGAGAGGACTTTACTTCTCAATTGCCTTTTAAGTCCAAAGAAGCAGCGATTTGGAAGAGTTATTCTTCGTTTGATTTCAGCTTTGGTGTCGTTGTCTGCATTAATAGCGGTGCCAAGGTAGACAAAGTCCTTAACTACCTCAAAGTTATAGCTGTCTATGGTGACGTTTTGTCCAAGACGTCGTCGTTCAGTGTCCTTTTTTGATGACAGCATATACTTGGTCTTGCCCTCATTGACCACTAAACCCATCTTCTTCGCTTCCGTCGCAATGCTCAAAAACGCTGCACTGACATCACGCTTTGATCTTCCAAATATGTCAATATCATCTGCGTATTCAAGTAATTGGATGGACCTTTGGAAGATTGTGCCTCTAGTGTTGACGGTTGAGTTTTGCACAATTCTTTCCAGAACGATGTTGAAGAAGTCGCATGACAGTGCATCGCCTTGTCTTAAACCTTTTTTGACATCAAATGCATCGGTAAGATCTTTTCCGACCTTGATAGAGCAGCGTGCATTCTCCATCGTCATTCTGCACAAACGGATAAGTTTGACAGGGATGTCAAAACTAGACATTGCTCGGTAGAGCTCTTTTCTATAGATGCTGTCATACGCGGCTTTAAAATCGATAAAGAGATGGTGGGTATCGATTTGAAGCTCCTGGGTTTTTTCCAAGATCTGCCGTAGTGTGAATATTTGGTCGATAGTGGACTTTCCTGGTCTGAAGCCACACTGATAAGGACCAATCAGGTTGTTGACGAATGGCTTCAGACATTCACATGATACGGCAGAGAGGATCTTATAAGCAATGTTAAGGAGACTGATGCCTCTGTAGTTGGCGGAGTTTAGAGGGTCTCCTTTCTTATGTATCGGGCACACTATGCTGAGATTCCACTCATCGGGCATGCTTTCTTCCGACCATATTTTGCAGATGAGTTGGTGCATGCTCCGTACCAAGTCATCGCCTGCTGCTTTGAATAGTTCGGCAGCGATGCCGTCAGCTCAAGCAGCTTTGTTTGACTTAAGTTTAGATATAGCTATCTTCACTTCGTCAAAGTCGGGTAGGCGGAATTGTTGATCTGCGTCGCCGATGTTGAGTAGTTCTATCTCCCTTACAGCGGAATTCGGTTCGTCGTCGCCGTTATATAATTTGGAGAAGTGATCTTTCCATGTTCTCAGCATCGACTGTGGTTCTTCTATGATGTTCCCTTGATCGTCTTTACAGGCTGGTACCTTTTGGTAAAATTTACGAACCTCATTCCTGTTGTGACATCTCTCTATCTCCTCGATCGCGCGCTTCTCATGCTCTCTTTTTTCCGTCTAAGAAGCCGGTGTTCCTCTCTCCTCTTCTGCTCGTAGAGCTCGCGAGCAGCTCTATTCCTTTTGTGCAGCACCGTTTTGTATGCCTCTTGTTTCGCTGCGTGCGCTTGCCGGCATTCGTCGTCAAACCAGGGGTTTCGCTGTGGTGGCCGTGTAAAACCACTTCAGAGGCGGCATCTCTGATGGCTGCAAGGCAATATTGCCACTGGTTTTCAATGGTTAATGCAGGAAGCATAGGACTCCTTAAGAGGTTATTAGAGACTCGATCGGAAAAGGACATGGCGGTCTCTTGCGATTGTAGCCGTCTAACGTCGAATCTTCTCACAGTACTTCCTTGTTTTGGCTTGGATCGGGATATCCGTAGCCGTACCTTGGCTACAACGAGGTAGTGGTCCGAGTCAATGTTGGGCCCTCGGAAAGCTCGGATATCCTGTATACTGGAGAAGTGTCGTTCGTCGATCGCAATGAAGTCAATCTGGTTGACAGTTTATTAATCAGGAGATTTGCATGTCCATTTGTGGATATCAAGATGTGTGAACTGCGTACTAGCTACCAGAACGTCTAGCCCCACAGCGAAATCGACCAGCCTGAATCCGTTGTCGGAGGTGGTGTTGTGCAGGCTATATCTCCCGATTATGCCACTAAAGATGTCTTCTCTTCCTAGCTTGGCATTTAAATCTTCTAAGACAATTTTAATGTCATAGCCAAGGCACTGCTCATATGTCTTGTCCAAGAGCTCGAAGAATATGTCTTTGGTGTCTTCATCTTTCTCCTCTGTTGGGGCATGCGCGCATATTAGGCTTACTTTGGTGAATTTAGCCTTGTTTTGAGTAACAAGGTGTTGAAATGTTGTAACCGTGTTTATGGTACGACTACGTATAAAATAAAAACTAGAAAAATAGTTAAGGATATTTTCTTTCAATATTTTGAAGACAAATGGAAGCCACCTAACCCTAGGTCAAATAAAAGGACTGTCGCCGCGCCTCAATATGCAAATGTCAATAGTAAAATAAAACGTGAATGTTTACCTACAGATGTTCAAGCCAATACAAGATTTAATATGCAGTAGAAACTAACTTTGTTAAATCATTTGACGAAATCTGTTAATCACCTTGAAAAAAAAAATAAGTATACGCCACAGTGTCATTTGCATGAATGTTTTTATTTTAGATAAATAAACATCTTTAATTGGTTCCTGCCTCAATAACTTCTTCTCACGGTTTAAATTATACTCATGAAAATGCATTAAAAATCAATTTTAAAGATATAAATCTTTACCGATGAATCTATCTGTATATGTCAATAATTTTGCATCTTTCATAGATAAATATGTCTACGGCGGCGCTCGCCACCTCCGCTTAAGTATGTTTATGAATAAACTTTTTTGTTTGTCATAACAGAAAAACGAGTTAATGAGAATCATCGAATGCGAATATGAAAACCACAAAGAAGAAAATGCTTCAAAAAAAAAACATCCGCCAGCAAATTTAAAGTCAGAGTTGCGATGCCAATGGACCGAGAAAAATTCCTCCGCTCTTATACCATTATCGCATCGAACCCCTCAGGTAAGCTTTTGTAATCGAAGAAGAAACGTGAACTTCAAGTCACGACAGAGACCTCTTGAATAATCTATATACAATGTATTTTGTATACATAATATTTACATATATATATGTATGTATTTATTTTCCTTCATGCTTGTGACTTATATATTTTTTAGGAAAACACCACATAAGATTGGCATTGCATTAACCTTTTATCTTTTATTCACTTTCACAATAAAATAAAAACAAAAGACTAGATACATTTTGTGGAGTTGATTTCGTCGCATCATCAACATAATTTGTTCTTCATAATTAGCCACTTTGTAGTACCTACACCTACAGAGTTGTCGTTGTGATGAAATTGGAAAAAATATTCATAGAGGTGTGAAATTCACAACTTGTGAAAATGGGAAATTAAATAAATTTGGTGGCATGACAGATCGTGAGGAGGACCAAGGCCTAGTTGAGAATTACATCTTTCAACTGGTGTCATTTTGTCGGCAGGGAAGAAAAGGGCAACTGTAATTTTCAGTTATAAGTAAATGACTTGGATTGACAACTTCATGAAAAGAGGTAATTTCCACAAACTTGTCATGTCGAAAAATAGTGTAGTCGTTTTAGTAGGACTTGATTTTTAGATCCTCTGCGGCTTTTTTAAATTCTTGGTTAGACATGAAAGAAAGAGACAAAGAAGAACCACCATCTCTTACCTCTTGACTTTGCTCCAGTTGCGGTCCTAACGCTTGTAACTGCTGAACGTGTGGCCTACTTGTCGGTTGATAGTTGCGCAATTGCTGATCATGCGGCGACAATGGACGAATTAGAAAATGGTTTGGTTTTGGTCCATAAATAGTCTCTTGAGGTTGTTCGGGGTCATCTTGTTTTTCATTCGAATATGAAGCAGTATCCCTCGAACCAATCTGTCGTTTATCCTTAGTTTCTGATACTTCAACTTTTATGTTTCCTTCTTTAGGAGCCACCTTAGATTTTTCTTCCGTTTTATCAAGGCCATGTGCACTAAGGATACCTGACACAAAAAAGTAAACAAATCAAAAATATTAAAATTAATGAAGATACATAAATAAAGTTCAAACGAGAAAAAACTGCTTTAGGCTATGTGTCATCTGTTTCTTCATACTTTGCTAAGGGCAACCATTTAATTTGTATTCCATCACGACCCTAATAATAGGGTTATGATTAAATTTATGTTATTTATGTTTTTTTTTTAATTCACAATCCAATTTATTGCTATTTCGCAAATTTACAAGCTTGTTTTTTTAAAGACTTGGAAATATCATAAATCGATGAATATACAAATGAAATAACCAATGGAATAGGCATTGCTTTGTTAGTAAATATTTGCAAAATTAAATATTTCTCAACACTACACAAGATCAGAAAAGACAAAACCTTAAATAGAAAAAAATGATAAGCAATGGCTTTTCCAAAAAGAGGTTTTACTTTGATATTTTATAAAACAAGCATTTGAATATTTATTTCATTGAAAACACTGCGAAGTGAGACTTTAAAGTTGTTACCATTTTTGAAGTGAATTTTGAAAAATTCAATGCTTTGCTTAAGGAAAGATTACAAAACGTCTTAATGCACTTCGTTGTAATCCCTTCTTGATTCTGTGGTGTTCTTAGGAACATAAAGGGTTTTGGAAACGTTGTCAAAATTTTTACTCACATAAAAACATTATAAATATATTTTATAACAATCAAGACAACTGGTGACATTAACCGGTATCTGTCTTACCGAAATGTTATTGGAGGAAGTTACAGGGACACACAATTTTTGAAACCTGAATGCCAAATTAAACTAAAATAAGCTACTTTGGATCATTTTTGAATCCTTAATAAGTCAGTGTCCAAAAAGAAATAAAAGTGATAGTTATAGACCGTTCATAACTAGGAAACCTAAAATTAAAAATTTTAAAATTGGCTAAAGAAGTTTATTCATTTTTTTGACACGAGAGGAGCGTTAATATTTTTTTTCATTAAAATATACAGGGTGTCCATTAATTGATGGTCCAAAGTAAATATGTTAATAGACCAGATCATGACCTTTGAGAATTTTGTAGGGAGCGGGTCGAAATGGTGTATTTTAAAATACTGTATGGTCAAAATTCTGTATGATACTGTACGATACTGTATGGTCATAATGCTCTATAATTAATATTCTGTGTTTCAAAATACTGTACATTTAAAATACTGTGTCTCAAAATGCTGTATTGTCAAAATACTGTATTTCATAATACCGTATAATACTGGAAGTTTTTACAGATCAATTAGTTTCTTGCAATTGTTGATTATGATAGAAACAATTCATGTACAAATGTGAGACGGATGCAAATAACAAAGAAGAAAATGATAAAGAGAAAATAAAAAGAATATACCATTTATATTATTTTTATTTTTATTATTTTAAAGACTTATAAACTACCATAGGTACATCTGTTATTGTTGAAGGGAGTATATTAGAACATTATGCTGATGAAAAATTATAATGATGTTTTCTTAAAAAAAGTATTTTGTTTTCAAAATTCGGTATTTCAAAATGCTGTAAATAAGGCTAAAATATAAAAAGTTTGATAATGTAAAAAATTGCGCACTTTTTTACATTGTCAAAATGATTTTTATTTTTTAGCCTTATTTACAGTATTTTGAAATACAGATTTTTGATATAAAGATTTTTGAAATACAGAATTAAGAGGTACAGCATTTTGATCATGCAGTATTTTGTACATACAGTATTTTTAAATACAGTATGTACAAAATATAAATATATAGATTTTTGAAATACAGAATTTTGAAATACAGCATATTGATCGTGCAGTATTTTGAACATACAGTATTTTAAAATACAGTATTTTTAAATACAGTATTTTTAAATACAGTATTTTTAAATACAGTATTTTGAGATACCCGTGGCATGATGGTTAGTGCGTTGGACTGTCATGCCAGAGGTCTTGGGTTCGATCCCTGCCTATGCCATCTAAAGTCTTTTCACGAGTACTGCCTCTTGCGAGGAATTGACAGATTCTCCAAGAGTAACTCTTGTCATGAAAAAGTGCTCTCTCAAATTAGCCGTTCGGAATCGGCATATAAAATGTAGATCCCCTCCATTCCTGACAACATTACTCGCACACATGAATGGTTGAGAGTTGTAAGTCACTATGCCCTGGTTCTTCATGGACTGTTGTGCCACCCAATTTAATTATTTATTTATTTTGAGATACAGTATTTTAAATACAGTATTTTGATCCTTAAAGTATTTTGACTCCAACCCAATTTTGTAGCTTGTTTATCCCGAATAATAATCCTTTTCTAGTAAAGACTGTTTTACTACTTTAAAATTGAAGCGCAAAGTTATCTTTAATTTCAATTGCTCAGTGTTCACTAATTTTTAGCAAAAAAGGCACATTACTGCCTACAATTTTTTGTTGAAAAAATAAGTTTCCCGAAATTTGATTATTTTAATAAACAAATATTCATACCTAGACAGTGTAAGCAAAAAAACGACTAAGATTAGGTATTTTTCAAAACTTCATTAATATTAGGGATGAAAAAGTTACAAAATTCAAAAAAGACATGAGCTGTTCTATGATCATATTTAGTTTGAATCATCCTTTACGGGGCACCCTGTATATTTAGGACATTTAATCTCAAAGAACTTCGATTTTAATGGCACAGCATTAGAGTTTCAGAATCACGTTTTATGTACTTTTCAAAATACAATCGAGTCAAACAACAAAAATTGCTGCCGTATAAGTGAGAAAAAATGTAAATTAATGATAAGTTTTTGTTTTAAATTTGAAGCTTGTGCCTCTTTTTTTTAAAAGGTCTCTTCTGTTGAAAATTACAAAAATATAATGCAGTAATCTATTTTTGTATCTTGATCACCCTACCTCAGATAACTTTGGTTGACTCGTGACCTGAAAAACTAGACTATTATAGAGCTCAGCCATGCAGTCACAGAAGTACCAAATGAGAGGTCAAAATGCGTTTTTAGAAGACCATATCTGAAGTTAGTTAAGTAATCTCAATCAATGTTCATTTGACTAATGAAATATGAAACTGGTCCCCTTTAACCCACGAATTTTTGGATTAAAAATATAACCAAATTTGTAAATGCTTCCCTTGGTCATATAAATAAAAAAAGAGGCTGGGATGCGACCCACACTGATAACTTCCCATCAAGTTTGTCGATTTGTCTTGCTTAAAAGTTTTTCTATATGTACTCGTATCAATTTTTTATAACATAAAATTAGTTTTAAGCCAATATTTCAAGTTTTTGAAAAGATATTTGAGTCGAAAGTCATATTTACTAACTTTTGTTAATTTTTTTTTTTTTTGGTTTTTAATTTTTTTTACAAAAACTGTCAATTCGATTTTTTTCAAAATTTTACTGAATGTTAACAATAATATTTTTTTATAAGATAAAAGTAGTTTAAAGCCAATATCTACAATTTTTGAAAAGATATTTTTTTGTAGGTTTTTATTTTTTGTAAAAAAAACTGTCAATTCAATTTTTTTCAAAATTTGCCCTAATGGTGAAAAAAATATTTCTTATAAGTAAAAATTAGTAAGAAGCTATTATCTCAAAGTTTTTAAAATATATTCGAGTCAAAAAATCAATTTTTAACAACTTTTAATAATTTTGTTGTTTAGGTTTTTATTTTTTGTAAGAAAAACTGTCAATTCGGTTTTTCTCAAAATTCGACCGAATGTTCAAAACAATATTTCTTATAAGTTAAAATTAGTTGAAAGCCAAAATCTCAAATATTGTAAAGGTATTTGAGCCGAAAATTAATTTTTAACAACTTTTGTTAGTTTTTTTTTTTAGGTTTTTAATTTTTTGTAAAAAAAAACTGTCAATTTGAATTTTCTCAAAATTTTTCAGAATGTAGAAAACAATATTTCTTGTAAGATAAAATAAGTTAGCATCCAAAATCTCTTGTTTTTGAAAAGATATTTGAATCGAAATTCAGTTTTTACAAACTTTGAGTAATGTTTTTTTTAGGGTTTTTTATTTTTTTTTTTAAATAAAACTGTCAATTCGATTTTTCTAAAAATCTTACCAGATGTTAAAAACGTCATTTTTGTTGCACAAAATTGTTTTGAAGATAAAATCATTTTGTTTTCGGAAAATTTTCGGGGTGACACATTTTTTTTCAGTTGTTTTTATAAAAAAAAAACGGTTGGTTGGAAATTTTTCAAAAAAATGTATTTGTAAATTCAAGTCTCTAGCGTTTTTTGTTCGTATGATATTAAGGGTTAACAAACATTTTCACAATTTTTTAAACTGCTATGGTAAAAAACCACCCATGCAATTGTCTTGAGAGCCCTTTCTGCATCTTTCAGCCTTATTATCTGTATAAACAAATTTATTTTAAGTCGATTTCTCTACTGGTTCTTGAGCTATGGACGACGAAAAAAATGTCGCGAATATACGGACACACGCAAGCACAGACATCTTTCTAAAAATCTTTTATTTCGACTCTAGGGACCTTGACACATCGATAAATGTCAAAATTATCAATTTGACAAATTACAATAACTTTCTATGGGAAGTTAAAAAAATCTTTCCTAAACGATGTTACCAATAACTTTGAAGAGACGTGTAACTAAAGGGTGATTTTTTTGAGGTTAGGATTTTCATGCATTAGTATTTGACAGATCACGCGGGATTTCAGACATGGTGTCAAAGAGAAAGATGCTCAGTATGCTTTGACATTTTATCATGAATAGACTTACTAACGAGCAACGCTTGCAAATCATTGAATTTTATTACCAAAATCAGTGTTCGGTTCGAAATGTGTTTCGCGCTTTACGTCCGATTTATGGTCTACATAATCGACCAAGTGAGCAAACAATTAATGCGATTGTGACCAAGTTTCGCACTCAGTTTACTTTATTGGACATTAAACCAACCACACGAATGCGTACAGTGCGTACAGAAGAGAATATTGCGTCTGTTTCTGAGAGTGTTGCTGAAGACCGTGAAATGTCGATTCGTCGCCGTTCGCAGCAATTGGGTTTGTTTTATTCGACCACATGGAAGATTTTACGCAAAGATCTTGGTGTAAAACCGTATAAAATACAGCTCGTGCAAGAACTGAAGCCGAACGATCTGCCACAACGTCGAATTTTCAGTGAATGGGCCCTAGAAAAGTTGGCAGCCGCTTTTTTATCGACAAATTTTGTTCAGCGATGAGGCTCATTTCTGGTTGAATGGCTACGTAAATAAGAAAAATTGCCGCATTTGGATTGAAGAGGAACCAGAAGCCGTTCAAGAACTGCCCATGCATCCCGAAAAATGCACTGTTTGGTGTGGTTTGTACGCTGGTGGAATCATTGGACCGTATTTTTTCAAAGATGCTGTTGGACGCAACGTTACGGTGAATGGCGATCGCTATCGTTCAATGCTAACAAACTTTTTGTTGTTTAAAATGGAAGAACTGAACTTGGTTGACATGTGGTTTCAACAAGATGGCGCTACATGCCACACAGCTCCCGATTCTATGGCCATTTTGAGGGAAAACTTCGGAGAACAATTCATCTCAAGGAATGGACCGGTAAGTTGGCCACCAAGATCATGCGATTTGACGCCTTTAGACTATTTTTTGTGGGGCTACGTCAAGTTTAAAGTCTACACAAATAAGCCAGCAACTATTCCAGCTTTGGAAGACAACATTTCCGAAGAAATTCGGGCTATTCCGGCCGAAATGCTCGAAAAAGTTACCCAAAATTGGACTTTCCGAATGGACCACCTAAGACGCAGCCGCGGTCAACATTTAAATGAAATTATCTTCAAAAAGTAAATGTCATGGACCAATCTAACGTTTCAAATAAAGAATCGATGAGATTTTGCAAATTTTATGCGTTTTTTTAAAAAAAGTTCTCAAGCTCTTATAAAATCACAGTTTATTTTCTTTTCGACTTTTAATTAAAAGACTGGAAATGTCCTTGAACGAAAACACTACCACTTCAATATTTGTAAGTGAGTGCATTAATTTCGTTCCTATTGGATTTATACTCGTATGGAAGGATTTTTTGAAAATAAACAAAGATTTGAAAAACTAATATTTAATGGGTCAATATTTACAGCTTATTAAATTTTCTAATTCTTTTGTAAAATTGTCTAGCCTATTATTTTACTACGAATGTCCTTTAATTTTAAATAAAAATAAGGTATACCGTTACGTTAAAATTTGAAACAAAATCCTTTTCACTTGAATTTGAAATGTTCTTAATGACAAGATATGTATTTTTTTGAATTGTGAACTCACCAATTAGTAGCCAGCAAACTAGTAACGTAGTTTTAAAGCTGCCCATTTTATTCCGCACTCTTATTATAAATGTTAGATGTTTTACCACGATTTAAATTAAAATGCAATTATTGGATATTTTATTTCTTATTGTTTAAAATTATTTAACACATTTTATAGGGTTTGATAATCCTTAACGAAGATGTGTGATGTATCCTTTACTTTTACGTATATCCTTGGGTGTATATTTTTTGTTCTAATCCACACTAATTAATAATTTAAATTAATAAGCAAGATAAAAAAAAAGTTCTTCACTCAATAATTTATTATGATGTTACAACAATTAAAAATTTCAACAATTCACGGTACGACGACAATCTAAATGGAATAAATTTTCCGGACATAAGACAACATGCCAAAAGAGACGACGGATACTCTATAAGCGGCTCCAAACACGATTCTGTGGTATGAATCTATGTTGCACTGGCATTTATAAAAACTCCACTTCGATGAGACCTTTTGGTTAGATTGAGCTTGTGTTTTTCCTGGCTTCTTTTTTCTTCTTTTATTTTATACCTATACTATTTTTCCATCTATTTCTCATACTGAAAGAGAAAGGCCATCATCCATTTGGCATGGCTCTGGCTCTGGCTCTAGCTTTGGCTCTATGGTGCAGTGTTGTTGCTTGCTTCTGCTGATGTAGCTGTAGCTGTAGTTGAAGCTGAAACTGAAGCTGATGAAGTTCCATCTATCTCTCTATCCAACTAACAGCCAGCAGTTGATCCACGGAAGTGAGGAGGTGGTGGGCATATGGGCATTGTCTTTGATGGTCTTGTGATGTTTTTATTTTAAATTTCCATTATTTTTTGTCGATGGTTTTCGTCTAATATAAATCTACAGTCGAGTCACAAAGCCAAGTAGCTACCGCACCGCAAGCTCACAGCTCATACATAATAGGTGCCTATAATCCGACCACCGACCGAAGACGATAGATTTTCCAATGAAGATTCCGTAAATGAAGATTAATGTGACCAGGTCGAGAAGTGCCTCGAATTTCGGCTTCGCAATAACGTAGCTAACTGGACATAATTTTTGGCCTTTTTGAACATATATTCTCTTAGACTCGATGTACCTACACAATATGCTCTGAGTTTACTTCTTAGCTTTTAGATACATGCAGAGTCCATGATTAGAGCTTTAGTATATCATAGTTGTCATGGCTATTTGATGAAGCCACATATCTATATAATAGGTGTTTAATTGGGAATATATGGCAAAGGAGAAGTAGAAACAACACGAACTCTTGTACGTGTTTTATTGTCTGATCTTGTTATTTCTTGAAGAAATACTAAAATCTTCTTATATTTAGTTGTTGTAAAAAGACGAATACTAAGCGCCAGGGACGGCGGTGGCGACAACGACGATGACGCTGCCAATGGACGACACGTAATTCATCGCGTGTTGGTATGTTCCCTATAAGCTCGGAGTCTTATTCAAGTTGTAAATTACCATGTCGAATAATAATACTGTGTGACTTCGAATTTGTGTAACCCCATAGTGCATGTGACAGGTTAGTTTTAGGCTAGGATAGGATAGGAGATCTGAATTGCTATGATTCGATGGTGGAAAAAGAATTTATTTGGCAATTGACAGGCAGTTAAACTAGTCGACCTTAACATTTAGGTTTAACACTTAACTAGGTCTTTGTATATGGAATGCTCTTTGCATCATACTACTCGTTTGAAGTTTGTGGTCCCTGTATATAGTTTATATTGCAATTGATGGATGGAGGCTTAGATATTTTTAGATCAACATTGAACTGGTTTTAAAGCTCTATCTTAAAAAGTATGTAACGGTATTTTCTAAAATAGTGAAAAAACTATTCGAAAAAAATAGCGGTACGTAATCTTTTTATCAACATAAAAAAGGGCTTTTTTAAACAATACATTTTTTCGTAAAAACTAAAGCCATATTTTTGATACAAATTTCTGATGATTGTTATACAACCTAGGTAAAAGGTTTACAGATCTTCTAAACGAATTAATGGCTAATTGATTTATTTTATCCACATCTTATCCACCAATCAACCAAGACATGTGTTAAATGGAGTTTAAAACTTGTTTAAATCTTAAATTTGTATATTTTGTGTTACACAAAACGGTTTTAATATATTCCATCGATATTAACAATTTTTATAAAATTTAAATAATTCATTTCCCTCAAGTAGTAGAGTAAAATTTAATTTTATTCATTAAAGTTGTTCGTAAACTTATTGAAAGATGCAGTTTAGAAGATTTTAGACAAACTTCACATTCTGCCCAAGCCTCCCATTTATGATTTCCGGCTAACAATGAAATAAAAATCTTCAACTTAATGTCAAAACCTTAATTATAAAATTTCTTATAATACTCTCCAATTTATTCACTTTCTAAACAAACTTTCATAATACTGATTTACAATTTTTACTTTCGACATATACACTTAGTCCAAAAAGTCTCCGTACAGCAGCATAATTTGTGTGTTTTTTTGAAAATAAGTACTACGAATAAATTTTTCCACCTTCACCTTTTTACCAAATTAAAAAAAAAAAGAGGTTGGGATGCGACCCACTCTGATAACTTTCCATCCCGTCTGTCGATTTGTCTTGTTTAAAAGTTTGTCTATATGAACTCATATCAATTTTTACCAAATTTGCGCACTATTTTTGATTTTATTTTTTATGAAAAAACGGACCGCTGGATTTTTATATAAAAATTACTGAATATTGAAAACAATATTTTCTCTGAAATAAAATAACTTTGAAGACAATATTTCAAATTTTTGAAAAGCTATTTGAGTCGAAAATCAATTTTTACCAACTTTTGTTAAATTTTTTTAGGTTTTTAATTTTTTTTACAAAAACTGTCAATTCGATTTTTTTAAAAAATTTTATTGAATGTTGACAACAATATTTTTTAAAAGATAAAAGTTGTTGCAAATTTTTCCACCGTAATACCGACCAGACGGACTGAATATAATTTGCGATCGTTTTAAACAATATTGGATTTCCGAATCCAATATTATCGAAGATCGAACGCGAAATTAAATTCCTTTTTTTTTTTTAAATGATTTAAAATTAAACAAAATCGAAATTGCACACCGCCGATGTGCGGCGAGAGTTATTATGACACTTTACGAGAAATGTCAGTCGATATAACAAACAGGTGAAAGAATTCACCACAGGTAGCAATAAAAGTATTGCCAGCACGGTGATTAATAAAATTGAAATGAAATTTATATCAAAATGATATCGAAATACGAAGAGGTGAATTTCTCCAAGTAGTATTGATTATAGTGGGAGCCAGGAAACTTTTTACTGGAAGTTTACCAAAAGCAGTAGTTGAAAAATTTGTCTTCGAATAAACTCACGAAATAAAAGAAAGGTTTTATTTTCCCGAAAGGAAATTTAAATTATGTTTTATTGCCTGGAAAACCTTGGCCAAAGCCGGGATTAAAAACCAGGATCTTTTATAAAAGAGAAAGATACAAATTGAATTATTGAGATGGACAGAAGGTCAATTCTCGATAAATGTTTTGCAAAAAAATAATAATAAAAACCGATAAAAGAAATCACTCGAAGAAAATTATTTCGATAAGAAAAAAAAAATTAAAAAAAGCGGTAAACGCGTCCCGTAATATCAGGAAATTAATACTTCGACCCGAAGGTCAAAAGGACGAATTTGACTCCACGGCAGAACAAAACAAAATCTTTAACTCAATAGAAACTTAAAGAAAAAATAAAAACTATAGTAGGAAAATTACTTTATGTAGGTCTTTTCAAAAAAAATTCCTTCACACAATTTTTCTATCGTGAAAAGGCTTTGGGCGCAATTCAAATAGTGGCCATCATCACGACGAGCTTGACCCATCCTGCTACTTGCCCTCAGGCAATCCTCTCGGACCTTTTGTGTGGTGATCGATCTGGCTCGGTCTCGCAACTTCCTCCATCCATAAGATTGGCGTGTGCGACCGAGAAGCCAGATATCTTTCATCGCAACGCGATTTCTTTAAAGAGGTGATGCGATCACCCAGTAGATCAATGAGTGAGTTCAGCTCTTCACTTTCGAACACATTCCAGTCAAGACTTTCTGGAAAAATCGTGTGGAATTCCTCGCATTACCGAGTACCTACACGCGCTAGATTTTGGTAGAGAAAAAACTACTTATGTCGTATTGAAGGAAGTCGGTAGCCAAGCCTATAATTAAAATAAAAGTTGTCAAGATATTCTTGGAGTGATTTTTTTTTATCAGTAATACTTTATGATGGGCCCTCGGCCATACTAAGTTAATGTTGGTGTGACTTTACTACACACATTGTTCTACATGGGTATCGTCTTCGTGCCTTGATGAACTTGTTCAACCAATATGTGGGTCAACCGTCGCACGGTTCGTTGGTGTGGAATCCTTTCGCACAGTTTGGTGGGACCTGTTAAATTTACTTTCCCAAAATGCTAGGAAAGTAGGTCACTGGCTGATGGTTCAGGTTTCTACTAAACTCTTCTAGAATTTTGGGGCCGCAGTAAGAATTCGTTAAGGGTGGTTAGCAACAAGGGAGGTGAAACTTGTTGTGGTAATATTTACCGCCACAAAGTAAATTAAAGCCAATATCTCAAAGTTTTAAAAGATATTTAATTCGAAAATCAATTTTTACCAACTTTTATTAACTTTTTTTTAGGTTTTTGTTTTTAATAAAAAAATGTCAATTTGGTTTTTTAAAATGTTGAAAACAATATTTCTTATTAGATAAAATAAGTTAGAAGCCTAAATTTCAAGTTTTTGAAAATACATTTGAATCGATATTTAATTTTTACCAACTTCGAGTACTGTTTTTTCTTAGATTTTTATTTTTTATAAAAAAAACTGTCAATTCGATTTTTCTCAAAATTTTATCAGATGTTAAAAACATTATTCTTCGTTGTACTAAATTGTTTTGGAGATGAAATCATATTTAAGTCGTAAAATTTTAGAGGTGACACTTTTTTTCAGTTTTTTTGATTTATAAAAAAACCGTTACATGGATTTTTTTCAAAAATAAACTTCTTTGTTATAACGTTACAATTAATTATATAATATTGAATTCAAGTCTCTAACGTTTTTGGTTCGTAAGATATTTAGGGTTAACCAAAATGTTCACCTTTTTTTCAAACTGCTATGGTAAAAAAACCAGCCACGTAATTTTCTTGAGAGCCCTTTCTGCATCTTTCTGCCTTATTATCTGTGTAACAAAATTTATTTGAAATCAATATCTCTTCTGGTTCTTGAGCTATGGAAGACGAAAAAAACGTCGCGAACGTACGTAGACACGCACGCACAGACATCTTTCTAAAAATCTTTTATTTCGACTCTAGGCACCTTGAAACGTCGAGAAATGTCAAAATTTTCAATTTGACAAATCAGACCCATTACAATAACTTTCTATGGGAAGTTGAGTTTTTCAATAAATATTTAATTATGAAACCAAGTAGATTCCTTTAGTATTGAACAAACACATATAAATATAAACGGAACATAAATTATCTGAAATTAAAATTTAGGCTTCACGAACGGATCCTTTCGATCTTTTTTCGCCGAAAAATCGTTGATGATATCGTTGAAGTCCAGTTCTCAGAGCAAATCGCTTTAAACGCACAGGAGAGAAAACTTCGATTGACTGTTTTGTCCCATCCTATTTTTTATAATTTCCATTTTTGTGAATCAGCGCTCTCTAGTACAATTTGTTACCATCAAAACCAAATACATTCACAATGCAATTTTAAGGTTTGGGAATGTAGCTCTAAAATTTCGATTTTCGATAATTTGGTTGTAAAATAGTTTCGGCGATTGATCTGTTCCATAGTCCTTTTCCTTTTTGTATGAGTCAATCAAAGACACAAATTGAACCAAATCATTACCAAGACTAGGCTCTAAATCATCCGGATACACTTTCACCAATGCCCCTACTGCAGAGTGCTAATTTTCAGCATCCATCTTATCGATGTGATTCAGGAATCTCGAACGTACAGCTTCATAGGCATGCAATCTTTCATTTAGAGCAACGGATAGCTGTTCAATCACTGGGATGAAGGCGGATAGTTTATATTTTTCTTTGGGTGACAAATTTGCGTCTTGTGCTTTCCCGTAATCGAGCGAATTCAACATCACATTTCTCGTTCTAGTGCTGGTCCCTGATTGTACACATTCATCAGTATGGTATACTTTTTTGGCTGCTTTCTCGTATTTATTTATCATTTCGTTTATGGACTCCACGAATGATTTCAATGAATCTAGTGCACGCATTGCCGATTAAAGAATCTTTTCGGGTCTTGCAACTTCTTGCTTGTAGCGTTGAATTGCTTTAAGATGTCGTTCCAACATGTTGCAAACAAAGCGGTTTCGAGACCACTCATCTTCTGTGGAAGGTGCGTTGCTTCATTCCTCATGATGACTTTTTACTCTTTATTGGAAGATAAAAAAATACATATCAAAGGAAAATATGTTTACTAGTATTTACTAGTTCGAATTTGAAACAAAATGTTCCGAAGTCTCTATTGTGGAGGCTCCCCACTTGTGGAGACGCCATGTCCGTAGCAAACGATCTAAATAAGCCAATTACCTTCATTCTCATATATTTTGCGTAAGAATCTAGGTAAACACCCTTGTAAGTTCAAGCTGACTCAAATATTCAAGCCGATGGACCATTTGAAGCGATTTCCGATTGGACGAAGTCCTTTTTGGAAAATCATTACTATGAATTTTATGAGTCTGAGCTAACATATCTTAAAATCGATGTGCATGATTATTTTTGGTATGATTTAAGTAAGAAACATGATAAAAGCTATGTATGCACATAATTATGATTAATGTCTTCATTTAAACTTGATATCTAGAATACCTTCGGCTTTTCCTCCTGGAAAAAAATAACAATAGTTAACATTTGAAACATTATGTCTCCATCATAATATAAAGGGTGATTTTTCTGAGGTTCGGATTTTCATGCATTAGTTTTTGACAGATCACGCGGGATTTCAGACATGGTGTCAAAGAGAAAGATGCTCAGTATGCTTTGACATTTCATCATAAATAGACTTACTAACGAGCAACGCTTGCAAATCATTGAATTTTATTACCAAAATCAGTGTTCGGTTCGAAATGTGTTTCGCGCTTTACGTCCGATTTATAGTCTACATAAACGATCAAGTGAGCAAACAATTAATGCGGTTGTGACCAAGTTTCGCACTCAGTTTACTTTATTGGACATTAAACCAACCACACGATTGCGTACAGTGCGTACAGAAGAGAATATTGCGTCTATTTCTGAGAGTGTTGCTGAAGACCGTGAAATGTCGATTCGTCGCCGTTCGCAGCAATTGGGTTTGTGTTATTCGACCACATGAAAGATTTTACGCAAAGATCTTGGTGTAAAACCGTATAAAATACAGCTCGTGCAAGAACTGAAGCCGAACGATCTGCCACAACGTCGAATTTTCAGTGAATGGGCCCTAGAAAAGTTGGCAGAAAATCCGGTTTTTTATCGACAAATTTTGTTCAGCGATGAGGCTCATTTCTGGTTGAATGGCTACGTAAATAAGCAAAATTGCCGCATTTGGAGTGAAGAGCAACCAGAAGCCGTTCAAGAATTGCCCATGCATTCCGAAAAATGCACTGTTTGATGTGGTTTGTACGCTGGTGGAATCATTGGACCGTATTTTTTCAAAGATGCTGTTGGACGCAACGTTACGGTGAATGGCGATCGCTATCGTTCAATGCTAACAAACTTTTTTTTGCCAAAAATGGAAGAACTGAACTTGGTTGACATGTGGTTTCAACAAGATGGCGCTACATGCCACACAGCTCGCGATTCTATGGCCATTTTGAGGGAAAACTTCGGAGAACAATTCATCTCAAGGAATGGACCGGTAAGTTGGCCACCAAGATCATGCGATTTGACGCCTTTAGACTATTTTTTGTGGGGCTACGTCAAGTCTAAAGTCTACACAAATAAGCCAGCAACTATCCCAGCTTTGGAAGACAACATTTCCGAAGAAATAAGGGCTATTCCGGCCGAAATGCTCGAAAAAGTTACCCAAAATTGGACTTTCCGAATGGACCACCTAAGACGCAGCCGTGGTCAACGTTTAAATGAAATTATCTTCAAAAAGTAAATGTCATGGACCAATCTAACGTTTCAAATAAAGAATCGATGAGATTTTGCAAATTTTATGCGTTTTTTTTTTAAAAAAAGTTCTCAAGCTCTTTAAAAACCACCGTTTACATAGCTGATTGATGACAATAAAACATAAAAAAAAACACAGTCATTTCTATCAAAACAACCAAAAGTTTAAAACAAATCTATTTTACGCACTTAACGTTGAAAACATAATGTCGGGAACATTTATAACCATAAATAAGTCACGGAATTTGTTTTGCTCTTATAAAATTAATAGCTCTAGTACCATTGTTTTGTTAGCGATTGCAAAACACATACAAAAAGTCAGTAGATCTATTTATTTCCGTACGTAAACCTCAACACGTAAACGAATTACGAATTAAGGACAACAAGAAAAAACCATCATCTAAAACTACTTATACAAATAACTTATGTTTCCCTTCATCAAGCTCGACTTTAAACCATTTAACATGAGAAAACTAACTCAAAAACTACATAAACCAACAATAAATCATTTAGTTTTTTCCGCTTACTGAATTCCGCCACCCAATTTGTGCTGAGCATGCAACATACATAAATATCTACCTGCTATCATTACCGTCATTTGCTTTATACGATAAAATGTATCTTTTTTACTAACCAACTTATGGTAAGTACAAATATCCGCCACCTGGTGGTTTTTTTTTGCTCCGGCAAAATACATAATTTTATCTAACTCACGAAAGACCTTCAGAATCTCCCATTGCTTGAAGCTTATTGTATCTAGCTCGCTTAGTAGGAAATTAAAAGATACATTCACAGAGTGGAGGAATATACCATCAGTGAAAAAAAGTATCATTGGACAAAAATAATAATAAGAGCTCTAGATTGAATTGATTGAGATACATCAGAATTTGTTTGGAAGCGGATTTCACGAAAAAAAGATCGTCTAACACAATTAATTAAGTTTTATACAAATGCATGCCATTAATTTATAAAGATATCAGAGATATAAAAAAAGACCGTGCGCGGTGTGTCACTGTAGTTTAATTTTATTAACTTATTGTTATTTTATTGAATAAATATTTTTTTCTAGTAAATAAATAGTAGTAGGATTAAATGCGTGATTGTCTCAGATACTTTTTGAAGCTGATTTGCTGTAACGAAGCCCAAATTCAAAAGTTCAAAGTTTGTAACAAAAACTTAAATGGCTCTTGTTGACGAGGAAAATATAGACATAAGCTGTTAACGTTTTAATTTAATTGGGTTTCCATTGCTATAAATTGGAATTTTAATAAAATATAAACTAATTTTGAATTATGAATGTTTTTGTAAAAAATTGTGTTCAAAATATTAAATTAAACTTAACGAATTCACTCAGCTTTTCGATGAGCCAACTCGAATCCCTGAGGTTGCAGGTCAATCGGCCAACATCCTAGACTTGTTTCTTACCTCTGACCCTAATAAATACACAGTTAGTGTATTACCGCCTCTAGGCACATCAGACCATTGTATCGTATCTGCAAAATTCTCATGTCTTAAAAGTCAGTTAAAGAAAAAACTCCTATGAGAACCGTTTGGCAATATGAGAAAGCCAACTGGGACGGTCTCAATGAATTATTCAGGAACTTTAACTGGTCACTATGCTTCCTCGATAGTGACGTGGTTTCCAGTGCAGATATGGTTACAAATTTAATTCTTTGTGGAATGAGAAATTTTATCCCGAACAGGGTAAAATCTATCAAACCCAAAGAGAACTCATGGTTTGATTCGAGCTGTAAAGAGGTTATTAGGTTCAAAGATGTAAGTTTCCGTTGTTATAAAGCCAACCGGACTGAGGAAAACCGGAATAAGTTCAAACAAGCTAGAAAGACATGTAATGGTCATATTCGTCGAACCAAATTGTTGCATGATCAGAAATTAAGGCAAAGATACTACAATGTCCCAAAGGTAGTAAAAATTTCTAGTCATTTGTAAAAGACGTACGAAACACCACGTCATCCTCGGTTCCAACGCTCGTCCACAATGACACTCCCTATGTAAGCTCGATTGATAAAGCCAATTTGCTTGCAGCACAGTTTGCTGTTAATTTGACGCTACCGGAAAGTGTCATTAGTCCTCCTGTTCTTGAGAGCGTAAATGATTCAATGGGACGAATCTTCTTTCGCACTCCTGCAGTTGCAAGAGTACTGAAAGACCTTGACATACACAAATCCGCTGGCCCGAATAGTAACTCCCCAATTGTTCTGAAGAAGTGTTCTTCATCGCTGGCAAAACCACTGCGTAAACTTTTCCATCTTTCCTGATCTACAGGTCTCTTTCCGAGCAGATGGAAAATAGCATTTGTCCAGCCTGTCCCTAAAAAAGTCGAATCCTCCTCTCCCTCTAACTATCGTCCAATAGCACTCACGTCCCTTCTTTCCAAGGTCATGGAAACGCTGATTAATTATCAGCATTTGATAGAGTTTGGCACCAAGCTCTCTTATCGAAAATGCGTGCTTTTGGTATTGATGAATCTCTTCTTCGTTGGATTAGAAATTACCTTTCTAACCGTTCAATATAAGTTGTATTGGATGGTTACAAGTCTGAAATTCATAAAATAAATGCTGGTGTTCCACAGGGCTCCGTTTTGTTTCCGACACTCTTTCTTATATTCATAAATGATCTTATGTCTGCCACTTCTAATCCATTAACCTGTTCCGCTGACGATAGTACTTTCAGCTTCTCATACTCGTTTATAGATTCATATCCTTGTCCTTCGGATGTGGAACTTCAACGGCAGCGTATGATAAGCTCATTAAATTCTGTTCTTGACAGCATTGTACAATGGGGAATCAAAAACCGTGTAGAATTTAATGCTTCGAAAACTCAATGCTGTCTCCTGTCGTTAAAGCGTAACACACACCCGATGCCACTATCAATGAGTGGCACTTGCATCCAAGAAACTAATCAACTGTTAGTACTTGGTATGTGTATCACAGATCACCTTTTATGGAACGCACATATACTTGATATTGCCAAAAATGCTGCCAGGTGCTTAGGATTTCTCCGACGCCGACGGTGCAAGAAATTTTTCACCCCTTCTGATCTGGTTGTAATTTACAAAGCCTTCATCCGTCCAAAGCTTGAATATAATTCGCATATCTGGGCAGGTGCCCCTAAAACAAGTTTAAGTCTCTTGGATAGAATTCAAAAAAGGGCTTTAAAATGATGAACTGAATGAACTATAACCGAAACATTCACATCGCTAGAACACCACCGCAATGTTTCATGCCTTTCGTTGTTTTATCGATATTTTTACAAAAAATGTTCTGTTGAACTAGCCAGTTGCATTCCACCCCTTAAACAATTCAGCCGTAATACTCGCACTTCCAGGAATGCTCATCAGTTTACCCTTGAGCTCCATTTCGGGCGTACTGTCAAGTATAGAGATTATTTCTTAAATCGCACATCGAGAATGTGGAATGCTTTAGCCAACTCTGTTTTTCTCTGCACCGGTTTCTTCTTTTAAATCCTTCCCTATTTTCCTAATGCTCGCACTGTGTTTAAATATAAACATATAAAGGGTACTAATAACCCCTTGAGTGCATGCAAATAATAAAAAATAACAATCATAAATATAATTCATAAAAATGGTGTATGAAAAAAGTAATGTTGGTTGGTGCAAGGAGAAAATGAGCAGGTTCAGACAATATAAGAAGCTTCATTTACAGTCAACTTCATGCTTTGAATGTAAATATTGACCAAGGCAACTAGTTAGTTCTTTAAGTGTCATAAATTTCAAATGCAGTACTTTACTTCACAAACCTCTACTTAAAGATCATAGTAAAAAACACTAACGAAACTATTATTCCCTACAGAACACTCCTCAGACAAGCTACAAGTCTGCAACGATTTGTATTTTGTATTGTAAAGAAATGTTACTTATTTCTTTTCCAAATTTACAAGGAAGCTTTTTACAGAAAGCATTAAATAAAGGTGTGCAGAAAATAAATAAGTCATAGAGAAATAAATTCAGCTTTCGGTTCCAATAAAGTTGCCTTAATTGGAAGGCAATTTTTGACAGCTGCCCAATCAGATGCTAGAAACTTGCCTTACTTTCAAGTGCCTCATGTCGTCTGAACCTGCCCAATGTCTTCAAAAATATATGTTTGGTGTTTGTATGATACGATTTTTTTTTGCCCAATTTTGGAAGGTTTTAAATGAAAATAAGTCGATTTATTATCAATGCGAAGCTTCTTAGGTGTTTAGGTAGTACCAGCAAATAACTCTTAGTAGATTTCATTGATTCACATTGTGACAGTGACACGTCCCTCGTGGCAAATAACACACTGTTCTGATTTGCAGACTTGCAACTTTCATGTAAATTGATTGAATATTGTAATAATTTGAAAACCTTTGTGTTTCTGCAAAATTTTCACAAATTGCGGTAGAAAAATTAAACGTTTTACAGTTATTAATAAAATTTTGTCTTTTCCTTGGTTAAAGATTTAAACTTTTCTGACAAGAACTTAGAACTTTTTTTTTTAAATCGAGAAACAAAATGTATGACGTTTGAGCCTTTTCACAGATTTTTTGTACATTGAGCAATGGAACTCACTTAATCTCAACCAGCGTTACCACTTCTCAAAAAAAGTGTAAGTAGATCTGAGAAAAAAGCGAAGTAGATTGAGAAAAATGGATATAGATTCGAACATCAAAAACGAATTACATATGTATTTCATATTATTCTACACATTTTTAAATTACATTTTTTGATTTTAAAAATATCTGAGGGATATTTTGATCCTACAATTTTTCTGGCTGTTTGCAAAGTGTGTTGAAAAAGTTTCCAAAAATAAAGACTCAGACTCTAAGAAAACTTACCTCATTTTTTCGCAAACTTTAAACGAAACTGTCTGGCAATATTGATTTTAAATTTGTAATGAAATTGTGTAAAATAAATACAAAAAATATCACTCAGACTTTAAGAAAAGTAAGACATTTTTTTATTTACCTTTAGTACCTGCTACAGGTAAATTGGCCACCGGCCCAAGCTAACAGGTATGTATACCTTAAGAGCATTCACTAGCACTATTCTGTACGATACATTTAGTTACTCAGAAAATAAGTAACGTCTGGCGGCCCTGGGCTCTTGGACTTTATTTCCTATATTTTAAAATTTAAAATGTACCTGGAAATATTTTTTATAATTTTTTTTTTCGTTTTAGTTTAAAAAAAAACTTAATAGAAGTTGTTCTTAAACGTCTTGTATTTCAATTTTTTAAAGCAACGATGGCCCATTTTCTTGAGAAAAGTTAAAAAGAAAAAAGGTTCTATGGGGGAAACCCTTGTGAGCAATACAAAAATATTTTCTTATTTTGAAAGAAGCCAAACTAAGAGTACAAGTTTTAGGGAAGATTAAAAAAGAAATCTATCGGTTTTGAAAAAAATTCGAATTATCGATTTTTGACCGTACAAATTTGTACTGGGACTATTGCTATTTTTAGTTTAAAAAAAATCAGGAACCAAACTTCCTTACCATCGAAATGTCATGTTTGATTAAAATCTCGAGTTCGAATTTTTTTTACGAATGCAAAACTGGCCACATAGTTCCTTTATGTAGCAAGTAAGAATGACAAAAGGGTAAATAGATTCAGTCTATTTTAAAAAAAATTGAATCAGGTAGAAACACAGACCTTAAAAGTAAAATAGATTTCAATATTTTGGTGATGGTGGGAAATAGGAAGTGGATTTGAATTTGTTTTGAAAAAAGAAGTGGATCTACTTTAAGTAAAGTGGTAACGCTGTCTCAACCACTTTTCTCGGAGCAGTTATAAATAAAATGCACGATTGGATGGCAAATTTTTGTATCCAAAAAGTCTGTTAAAAAATAGTGCCTACGTTTTTAAATTAAAAAATATACCTACTGAAGAAGTTCATCTTAAAAAATTAAATGCCATCTTATTTCCTAAAAACTCAATTTATTAAATTTTCAAATTTAGGTTTTCTCCGACGATGCAAGAAGTTTCTTACTTCTTCTGATGTGGCTATAATTTACAAAGCTTTTATTCGTCCTAAACTCGAGTATAACTCTCATATTTGGGCTGGAGCCCCAATAACGTACTTTAGTCTTCTGGATAATATTGAATTGAAAAGAGCTCTAAAAATGATAGGAGATCGTTCTCATTGCCACAAGGTCTCATGCCTGTCATTGTTTTATCGTTATTTTTATAAACAATGCTCTAGCGAAATAGCCAGTTGCATTCCTCACCTTAAACAATTCAACCGTAATACCCGTCTTGCTAGGAATACCAATCAATTTTCACTTGAGCCCAATTTTGGACATACTGTTATGTACATAGATTCTTTCTTTAGCCGCACTGCAAGAATGTGAAATGCTTCACCTGACTCAATTATTCCCACTCATTCCAATGTGCAGAAATTCAAAACCAATGTGCATCGGTTTCTCCTTTCTTATCCTATCCTCCTTTCCTAATTGTTCGCATTGTGTTTAATCATTATAAGGGTAGTCATAACCCCTTAAGTCGTTAGATTTTTTTTATTTTTTGTAATTAAAAAAATTTAGACATTTTTGATCATCAATAATATTATTTACACAATTTGAGGGCTTTTTTAAAACCTTTTCGGAGCAGTACAAGATTATATTTTTTATGTCAAAGAAGCCAAGTTCAAAAGAACAAAAAAGGTTAAAGAAAGGTTCATATAAATCTGCCTAACCACTTTGTAAGAAATTCAAATTTTCGATTTTTTTCCAAGATTTTTATGGGGACTATTTTTATTTTTTGTATTAAAAAAATTAAAAACATAAATGTGATTGATCTCATTTTTCAAGTATAAACTCAGTCTACAAAATGGTTTAAGTTGTAGACGCGAAGACAGAAAACATACTTTTTTCGACTTTTTTACCAAAATGTCATGTTTCATTGAATTTGCGAGTTCAATTTTTTTTACAAATGCAATATTTGCATTTAGTTCCACATGGATAGGGACAAGCTTTTTTTCGTTTGGATTAAGTTGATAAATACAAGTTTTAAGGCGGTTATTCAGAAGAAGGTCATAAAAAGTAGGGAAAAGATCTTAATTTATCTATTAGCGTGTTTTAAATCAGATAAAAGGATAACTTGATTGTTTGGCCGGCCGGCAATAGGGAGAGCTGCTTAAATTTCAAGGCTTTCTATTAGTTAAATCAATGCATAAGCTAAGGTAAATGCTAATAGATCGACTGTTGCTCTGTGATACAGAAGGCAATAGGCAGACTATGTACGACCACAACAATAGAAGAAAAAAGAGGCATTTAATCCTGCACGTTGAGCCAACGCTTTAATTTTGCAACAAATCACATCAGGTGGGACCGAGCTTATCATAACTTAGTCTTTTACGATGAAAAAAAATTAATTTGTACGGACCTGATCGATATAGCTGCTATTTTCATGATTTAAGAAAGGTAGAATCTATTTATCTTGAAAAGGGCACAGCAAAGGAGGTGTTATAATGGATATTGGATGCAATCACCTATTACGGGACAGTGAAGCAGGATTTTCAAAGCTCTAAAATAACTGCAATAACTTACAAATAGATTCTGGAACGAGCTTTTCCCTAGTTTTCTGAATTGTTTGGTAGACAACGATGGACTTTCCAACAATATAATGCACCAATACATATCGCACGGACAACAAAATCCTGGATTCAGGGGCAAAATGTGAACCTATTACCATGGCCCCCATATTCTCCTGAGCTGAACGGAGGACAGCAATACCAACAAACCGAAGAGATTATTAAAGCCATAAAACGGCCCTGGGCCAAAATTTTCAATCTTCGGAAAAACTGCCAAGGGTTTATGCAATATCGGCAAATAAAAACGTAAAAAGCTTGTAAAAATCTGACAAAGCTTTTTGGTGGGTTATCCAAAAAATTTGACGTAATTTTCGTGAACCAAGTTATTTAATAAAGTGCAATAAAAAACTTGACATTTTGAAACCAATTGTAGCCTAATTGTCGTTAGAATAATAAACCCTAATTCTTTCAAGTCTATATAAATATAATAAGGCACAATATTGACTTGGAAGTGCCTACATAAATGACTTCAGACTTGAGAAAAAACAAAAATTTATGCAGTTGTGACTCTTAACGATTTTATAACTTGAAAAATCATCTTGGACTTGACTTTATAACTATAACTACTCTTATTCATAGAATTGAATCGCGTTTTCAACTCGTGCAAGAAGAACCTTTGCGGAAATGGGAAACCACGCATACCTTCTATGGAAATATGATTGCAACAATTTTTAGCAATTTTTACTTTAGGTAGTCTTGATGCAATCAACAATAGCAAAAGGCAAAAAAAGTGATACGGTCTATAGGAAAAGTGAGATCTTTAAAAATAACTACATCAGGAAAAGAAAATATGATTTCTGCACTAATGGGTTTACTATGCATATTTTAATGGAATAAAAAGGCGAATCTCCTCAACAACAACAAAAAAAAGATGATAAACCAACCTTCAACTAAACTACCTGCTAAAGTGCATATGCAAATCATTCATACATATATAAAAGTCTTGAACTTCACTTTCCCTATATATCTGCATATGAATTATTTGTTTTTATAAACTTGTCTATCATTGTTCAGAGCTACAAAAACAAAAAAAAGACAACAAATGCATATTTTTACATCTTTATATAAAGCTTGATACTATAAACTACAATAAGAAGAAGCAGCAGAAGAAGCGCAACGTCCAACAAAATATAATAGCAGGTAATATGCTAACGATGATGCAGAGATGAACCACCTTGGCATTTAGGATTCCAACAAAAAGTATAAAACTTACAATAGAGCGACAACTTTAGTACTTTAAGTATATTTGTATATATATATAAAAGATGAAACATTCAAGTTGCAAAAACGAAAATGCATACAAATATGTGCAACAGCACCACCGTCAAAAGCTAATCGCTTGCAATGGCATCTATTAGTAAACAATGTAACAATAAATCCGAAGGAAAATATCTTTGAGATGTAAATCAGAGTTTTTGCAGTAAACTTGATGTATGTATGTAACTCTCAGGTATCTCAAGTCCACATCCAACTCCACATGTCACATGCTGCTTTAATATGCTATAATCATAACAAAATGAATGATGAGTGGAAAATATTATGATTATAATGATGCGTGCAAAAGTGAAAGTCTTTCCTCAAATGTCCCGATGACAGACCAAAGCGTTTCTATTGTGATGCGTCCTCTAAGGAATTATTTAATAAAATTAATAATGTTACAAGAAAAAAAACTACTTATTTTATTTAAGTTTAAAACTTTAAACTTTCATGTTATAACATATTTTTGATGAAAAATATTCACTTTCCTTTGAATAGGACGTGATTATATCTGTAATGGGTTTTGTGGTAGAAAAGAAAAAAATATTATAAGCTGGAAAACGACAATTCTAAAGGCCAAAACCACAGCAAGTCAGTAAGTTGCTATAAGCTATATATGATGGGTACATGGAAACCATCACCATACCTCTTCTATAACTAACAATCTAAACTCTTAAGCCACAACATAATGTCCAGAGTGGAGTCAAATGCAGAAACCAGAAATGTTGTTTCGAAGCTTCATCTTTTGCGGTCTGTCGGTCGGTCGGTTGGTTGGGCGGTCTGGCGGTGCTATATGTCTCCACGCCAGGTTGCATAATGGCATTAGTAACAAGAATGGAAGGGAAGAGGCATGATTGTTGAATGCATCAATGGTATCTCGGAACAATATGTATTGGTAGGTACTCATTCGTAGACAACGACTCCTATGAGGTGGGATATAGACTTCTCGTGTTTTCAATTTGTTCTTTATACAAGGATGACCTACCTACCTATAGAAAGAAGTCTACTGATGGTCGGAAGAAAAAACAACAACAAATAAATTATGGGTTGAGTACATTTTTTAATTAGAAGGTGGAATTTACATTGTACAACTGATGGGAAAATAGCACATGGTCAAATGTTTAAATTTACCGCTCATTTCCATTGTAAGGTTTCCCGATTCATATTGTTAAGGTTTATTAACATTGTCTCATGTGAGAATATATTTTTTTAAGAAAGGTCGCTACACTTTTAACGCAAATATTAATTTATATTTTATAAAAAAAAAACGAGGCTGGGATGCGACCCACACTGATAACTTCCCATTCCGTCTGTCGATTTGTCTTGCTTAAAAGTTTGTCTATATGTTCTCGTATCAATTTTTACCAAATTTGCGTACCATTTTTTGTAGATTTTATTTTTTATGAAAAAACGGACTGTTGGATTTTTATATAAAAATTACTGAATATCGAAAACAATATTTTCTGTGAAATAAAATAAGTTTGAAGCCAATATTTTTAATTTTTTAAAAGCTATTTGAGTCGAAAGTAAATTTTTACCAAGTTTTATACATTTTTTTTTAGGTTTTTATTTTTTGTAAGACAACTGTCAATTCGATTTTTCTCAAAATTTGTCCTAATGTGGAAACAATATTTTTTATAAATAAAAATTAGTAAGAAGCTATTATCTCAAATTTTTGAAAAGATATTTGAGTCGAAAATAATTTTCTACCAACTTTTGTTAATTTTTTTTAGGTTTTTATTTTTTGTAAAAAAACTGTCCTTTCGATTTTTCTGAACATTTTTCAGAATGTTGAAAACAATATTTCTTGTACGATAAAATAAGTTTGAAGAATAATATTCAAGTTTTTGAAAAGATATTTAAATCGATATTCAAATTTTACCAACTTTGAGTAATGTTTTTTTTAGATTTTTATTTTTTTTTTATAAAAAAAACTGTTAATTCGATTTTTCTCAAAATTTTATCAGATGTCAAAAACATTATTTTTCGTTGCACACAATTTTTTTTGAGATGAAATCATATTTTTGATTTATAAAAAAACCGTTAAATGATTTTTTTTTTAAAATATACTTCTTTGATATCACGTTACAATATATTATATACAACTAGCTGCTCGGTACGTGCTTCGCTACGTATAAGGCATAGTAATAAAAAAAAAAGATTATTAAGTTCATTTATTCAAACAAAAAATATTTTAAATTGCTAGCTATTTATCAAATAATACATTGTTTATATTATATTTATCAGCAAAAAGTAAAAACTAAAAAATAAAACGAATTGGGCACTCTTACTATAGTGGGTCTATATGGGTTAGTCTAAAACAGCTGGAACAGGCATGTGAAAAACATGATTCCTCCAAATCGACAGAACAAACGTGAAGTGTTTGAACTTGGGCCTCATTTTTGAACATCGCAAATGGTAAACACACATATATTGTAATCATTTGAGTTCCAATGGCATGTCAGTTCGAATCATAGGGATACTCGGTATCAAACACACTTCTCCTTTTGATTTATCAGTTCAGCTTCAATCAAATTTTGCAATAACTTTTTCACTGCTAATCTGGTGCCATTACACAGTTTTGGTCGATTAATGTTTCGCAATATTGTCAATTGATTTCTATGTCGTGACTACACCTGGCAGTTTCGCTTGAATTTGAAAATTAATGGCATTGATATGACTGTTTTTCGGCGCTAAAATGGTGCGTTTTCTCAACCAATCAAGATTTCACTAATTCTGAAGAATATTTGGAAAAACACATTCTATCAACTCATCTATAGATTGCGTAATTGTACAAAAGTTGTTCTGTAAAGTGATCAATCCGTTGGTCCTGTCGATTTGTATTTTTCCATGACCAATTTCTAACAATTGTTATGATAACTCAAGCATCATTTTGAAGGTGAATACGCATATTAAAGTTCAGTGTAAATTTTCGTTAATATCTCCAAAGAACTGATAACTTCAAACAGGCGTTTATTTCATCAGTAGAAGTTGATCGAGGAATGACAGCCAATGTTTGACGAAAGTCCCCGGACAGTAATATCAGAGCACAACCAAAACAGCTGTTGATTCATGCGTAAATCTTGCATTGTTCGATTAAATGCTTCTATTGGTTTTTTATTTGCCATTGTGCACTCATCCCATAAAATAATTGACGTTAATCGCAGAACTTTTGCCATAGCAGAATTTCTCGACCACCTTCTAATAATGTAGCAGCAATTCCCGAAGATGCAAGTGCCAATTAAATATTCTGTTCCGATGGAATAGTCGGAATTGTTGAATATTTAATTTGGTTATATTCGATTCTACAAATAAACGTAAATCATTAGAATTGAACTCCTGCTCACATTGCAATTTACAATAAAAAAATCATGTATCTCACGATTTAGTGCGGTCTTACCTAATTGTTCTAATGCTTTATTTATAATCGTTAGACACATATCTTCAATTATTATTACAGCTTCTTTCTACATTTCCAAGTTAATCAACAAATCTGGATTTCTTTAAGTATTAGTACAAATTGATTCTATATGGGAGTATAGAAAGATGTTAATTTTACACCTTTTCAAGATTTTTTTTTTAATTTTCTATACGTACAAACCTTCTCTGTAATTCCACGAATAATTTAAGATCAAAATTAGACAAATCGGTAAAGCCATTGTTGAGTTATAACATTAAAACGAAAAGTGGCATTGATTTTTATATATTTAGATTTAATTCAAGTCTCCAGCGTTTTTGGTTCGTAAGATATTTAGGGTTAACCAAGATGTTCACCTTTTTTTCAAACTGCGATGGTAAAAAAATCACCCACGCAATTTTCTTGAGAGCCCTTTCTGCATCTTTCTGCCTTATAATCTGTATAACAAAATTTATTTGAAGTAGATATCTCAACTTGTTCTTGAGCTATGGTCGACGAAAAAAACTTCGCGAACGTACGTACACACGAAAGCACAGCCATCTATCTAAAAATCTTTTATTTCGACTCTAGGGACCTTGAAACGCCGAGAAATGTCCAAATTTTCAATTTGACAAATCGGACCCATTACAATAACTTCCTATGGGAAGTTAAAAATATTTGTTGGTCCTTAGTGAGATGGCAGGTTCAGACAACTAAAGGGACTTCATATGCAATCAACTGCATTCTTCGAACGGATAAAATAAGACCAAGGCAGCTAGTTCATGTTTGTGATGTCATTAATTTTAGACTTGAAACTTTACTTCTATTCTCTATCTATTACTTGCAGAAAGTACCAACAACCGTATTATTGACAAAAAGTTTTATACATGCCAAGTAACCATTTTACATAATAGTTTTAATAAAGTTATTCACTTAATAAATTCATAATACACAGAGTATGAAGTTCAACTTTCAGTTGAATGAAAAAACATTATCAGCTGACATTTTGACAGTAAGTCTAGAGGTTTTTCTTGCCTAAATCTCTAGTCAACTTTCCAATAAAACTTTTCCTTAATTGGAAGACAATGGTCAGTCAACATTCTTTGAATGTACATTTTGACCAAGGCAACTAGTTATTTAGTTTGTCATAAGTGTCATGAATTTAAGGGCCGTATTATCAATCGCGAGTCGTCTAAAAAAATAAGCGAATGTGACTTTTTCGCATTACTGTTTGCGATTCGCCAAGTTGACGTTCGACTTAAATTTCAAAAATTTGGCGAATTGAAATGTTGTTCTATTACAATTGCTCGCCCTTATATTTCATAATCGATCAAACTGTAGTTCTTGGTGACTTTAAAGTTTTGGTTGCGACATAAAAAAATGAATGAAAATGGACAAAGGTAAGAACAAATTAAATAATTATTAAATAAATTACAATTGCAACTTTTATTGGTATGGGGCATTGCTGACCTGAATGTACCTTTTAAAATGCTAACTGTTCTCTCAATAATGTTTCTTGCCTTCGCATGTTTTTTATTGAATATTCCTTCTCTAGACCCTGAGGAGGGATTTCTAAATGGAGCGATTAAATACGGCAGTAGACGATATAATGAATCTCCCAGAATTTTTAAAAACAAAAAATTGTTTAAACATATGAGAGTATGATTCGCATACCAAGATATCTTGACCGCTTTGCATTTATCCACCACCTTTCCAACAAATCCTTTAACGCACTATGATTCCACACAAACGAGCTATGCGTAGAACCAGGATATCTAGCATTAATAAATCTTATTACTCCATTATTGTCACAAGGCTTAAAAAGAAAAAGCTTTACCTAAACATCAAGATTCAATTTTGAAGTACTTACCACCATCGCATTTAAGCTGTAAAAACCTTTTCCTATTTAAATATTGGTGTTATAACTGAGCAGGAGCTATGATACCAACGTGAGTTCCGTCTACACATCCAACTATCCCTGGTAAGACTGCTCTTTAAAAAAAATAGTTTCTCGCTTTTTGGTTTTCATTAGTGGACATATCCGCATTGATCCAAACTGGGCAGATTCTTGCATCAAGCAAATTAAGAACTTCGCTTAAGACTAATGAAACTGTAGGTTGGGAGAAACTAAGCTCAAAGTCATTTCCTACACTATTTTGATAACTTCCACATTTGAGAAATCGAAGTACAGAAAATAAAAAAATTACAGAATTATAAAATTCAGCTATCGGTGGAATAAAAATTACAATTAACTGTCATTTTGAGATAAGTTTAATATTATTGGGCTAGTTCAGGCGACAAGGGCCTTAAAAGTTAGGCAAGTTACTAGTATCTGATTGGCCAGCTGCCTTAAAATTACCTTCCAATTAAGGCAACTGTAATGTAAGTTGACTGGAAAGTTAGTCAAGAAAAATCTCCCTAACTATCAAGTCAAGTCTACTTCTGTCAATATGAGTACAAATGAGTAAATGTCCTGTGTGCAAGTACTATTGTCAGGGATGGAGGGCACCTAAATAACTTTATTATTTGTTTATTTATTTTCTGCACAACTTTTTTTGGAAAGGAAATAAGTAATATTTATTTACAATACAAAATACAAATCCGTGATTTACTTGTTAGTTGCCTGAGAAGTGTTTTGTAGAAAATAATGTTTTTAGTAGTTTTTGCACTATTAACTTAAAGTAAAGCTTTGTCAAGTTTGTGAAATTTATGACACTTGAAAAACTTTTGTACATGTTCGAAAGGGTATCTTGGTAGGTGGATTTTTAGATACCTTGTTAAACGAGTTGGATAGCTGTATTAAGATAGCTGTCAAAAAATGAAAACAACTTTCAGCTGTTCATAAAAAGCAGAGAAACTTTTAAGCTTCGAAGTCAAAATTGTTGTAAGATAAAACATTTAATTGATAATTCAACTAATTCGTTGGACGATGATGAATTGATAGGTGCGTAACAATTTAATAAATAAGAGATAACCTTAATCTGTAATCTATGTATGTTAAATTTCCTATTAGCTTAATTGGAATTCTATAAGATTTATACAAATAATCCTCAAATACGACTTCAACTAACATTTTGTATCTTTTTGTTTATCAACAAATACAAAAAACTGAAATCAATTATCAAGTTTCTTGAAATTCAACCATGTGTTGAATCAGCTGTTCTGTCAGATACCTACATACCCTAGAAAATCTTGGATAGCTTTCGATTCCTCATTTGACATCTCATCTGTTTTTGATCAGCTGTTATTTTACACGTAAAACACTAACAAAAAGGTATCCGGGTACCCTATTATTGAGATTGAACGCAGCCAATGAAGTCCTTTATGTTGTCTGAACCTCCATTTTGACAGTTAGGGAGATTTTTCCTCTCTAACTCTCTGTGTGAATCCAATTTATGGCACTTGGCCATAGATACTAGAAAAAAATTCCCTAGGAATTACTGGGTATGGTGAAAAAATTTCTAGTTAAATTAAGCTGTTTAAACAGAATTTTTAGTCAATTGATATATATTTCTAGAGGCATTCGAGGGTAACAAAATTTCGAAGTGGATTCAATTTTTAAAAATTCTGATATTGATAAAATTATTAAAAGATATGAAAAGCAATTTTTTTCGTAAACAAGCCAGCTAAGTAGGCATCTTGCATTCAAAATAAAAGTTTGCTGTCTTCACTTTTTTACCAGGTAAAAGGAATCTTTTCTCTTGTTTTTTGTTTTAACTATACAAATTAATCACTCGCTTTGGCTACTTTTTGAAGTTTTTAGAGCCGTACCAATGAATGCTCATACTACCTTTCGATGGATGTTTTGAGGTGTTAAAAGAAAACCGTTCTAAAAATATTACCCTAGTAAACTTCAAAACTTTTTGGTAACTTTCCTGTTTGATATAGGGTAAGTTAATTAATACCCTAGTTTTGTTGGAAAATCTATTCATAGTATAGTAGGATCTTACACGAATAACAAAAACAATATCCATAGTATGAAAAACACCGATAAAAGTTAGAGTAGAATCTTACTATGGATGGGTTTCTGACATTTATTGGATTCTCGAATGAATCTTATGTGATTTCGTTCTCAAATGTTGGTACAATTGATATTGCATTTGGATCTCGATGGCTGTCTTCGTTGAGTAGTTGTGCATTTGGAAACATGTGTTTTCAATAGGGGACAAAAATCAATCTTTACTGTTAATATTATTTAGTTTTGTTAGTGAACAGGGACTATTTGGGCTTATTTTGCAAGAGAAAACAATAGATTTATATTAAATGAATATTTTTGGTCTTTCTACCGCACAAGAAGATTTAAAAATGATTAAGTTTGACAGCACTTTCTAAAATGTAAATGGTGTTACTTATGAAGTGCAAGTGAGATAGTTTAAATCGTGTTAAACAATGAAGAACTTAATAGTTCAGCACCATATAAGAATATGCTACCTACTCCATGAGCAATTTTTTTTTAAATTTGATTAAACCAAAACTATATTATTTGTACACAAACAAGCAAATAAACAGACCATAATTCATTTTTCTTCACAAATTTTCATTCGACTCCATTTCAACTTGACTTAGGTATATAAAGAATTGAGACAAGCTTCAAGCTCGCTTCAACACCACATGTTAATGTAGTAGTCTACGAACAAACCCCCTCCTTGAAGGATTTGTTAAATTAACTTTTTTTTATAGAATCTCAATTTCCAGATGTTTTTTTACCATTTCCTTTTGAAAATTGTCCATTTTATTAGTTTTAGTTATTTTTATTTTTGCTGAAGTTAATTTTAACTTTTGTTTTTCACAAAACTTTCTTCTATTTGTGTTTTTTTATTATTATTCTGACAGGTCTTTTTTCAGTTGTACCAATTTTTAAATACAAAAATCTGGCTACTGCCGATGCGATTTCTTGGGAATTTTCTTGTATACTATTTATAGAATGCCAAAAAAACACGGGTATTAAAATCGGTACATAACTTTATAAGGAAATTGAAAAATAAAATAATGGATTTACTACAATTAGAAGAAAGCTAAGTTAACAATACAAATTTTGGAGAAGGTTAAATACATACAAGTTTTCTGAATATTCGAATTCAGAAAATTCGAATTTTTCTTAAACCCTTAATTTCTAAGATTTAAATCAATCGACCAAGGTTTCCTTCCATTAAAACTGAGCTGTTTGCACTGAATTTTAAATCGAGGGATACGAGATTCCAGGCACATTCCTGTTAAATTAAGAAAATCCGCTGGAACAAAAAATTTCAAGGAAAACTAAATTTCCAGGGAGATTCAATGTTACAAGACATATCAATCTTAATCTTTAAATATACTTACTTCTGAAGTGACAATTTTTGTTGGTAAAAAAAGGTCAGGTGGCATTTAAAACACAGGTTTGCGGTCTTAACTTTTTTACTAGGTGAACAAAAAGGAATTTGTTCTCTGTTCAGGTGGCATTTAAAACACAGGTTTGCGGTCTTAACTTTTTTACTAGGTGAACAAAAAGGAACTTGTTCTCTTGTTTTTTTTTTAACCATACAAATTGATCACTCTCGTTGGCTACTGTTTGAAGTTTTAAGGACCGAACTAAAGCTTATACTAATTTGCGATGGGTGTTTTTAGCCGTTTTCAAAATACTACCCTAGTAAACTTTAAGGCTTCTTGGTAGCTTTGCTGTTTGATATAATCTTTACATACTACCCTAGTAAACTTCAAGGCTTCTTGGTAGCTTTGCTGTTTGATATAATCATTTACTTCACTAGTCCCATGAAGAAAACAAATTACGTATTTATAGTGGTGTGTCCAGGGGACATAAGCGTATACTAATACTTTTTGGCTTTATAAAAGGTACTGAAGGTAGAAAGAGCTAAGACCTTAACATCGTTTTTTACAGGCGGCGATGGCGCACAGTGGCCCGTTGTGCCTTTTTTGGTTGTAAAAACCATATTTCCTAAACGAATAAACATATTGCTTAATTTTTTTTATCTTCAAAGAAATTTCCAAGGCTATAAAAGTGTGACTTTAAAAAACAGTGTGTTTCAGAAATGTATGCTAAAATAAGAAGTTTTAACAAAGGTGATAAACATAGCGGTATTTTAATATGCAATCTTCAAAATCAATTTTTTAAGTAATCTAAGTGGGTTGAAACAGTAGAACAAAAAGAAAAAGCACCAATTCGAGTGAAAAAGTGGGAAAAAAGTTTTTTTTTGTAATTTGAAGGCATTTTTTTTATTTTCCAGTATTCAAGAATACATAATGTATTTTGGTGATCCTTGAAATTTTACACATATTCTGATATCGATATTTCTTGTAGTCTTTAATTTTGCATTCCTGGGCTTCTTCTGACAGTTCTCCAAGTGGTAGTGAACCAATATTTTGTGTAGTCTATGTGTGAGTAGTTTTTCAGGATACATTTGTATTAAAAGCTCTGCCGTTTTCTTAGTATACTCCCCTGCATTCACTACTTCTCTACAATTCTAAACGTTCAATATTACTTTGAGCCTCATTATAACTTCTCCATTGACTCCAGTTATTCGAGCAGTTGCATGTGACTGCGAAGCTCATCGCGAAATCCCTTTGGATCTCTTGTTTTCTTTTTTTTTCCGCCACCTTGCTCCCAATCGATTCATCAGCACCTTCTCCTTTTTTTCGAAGAATATACGCAAGCTTCAAAATAAATTACACGGCGTTTCAAGTGCGAATGGGGTCCATTGGACCCACTTTTATTTTCTTGTCTACGGTCAGTAATTTGCAGGTGTCTATGTTTTCAATCGATATTGCAGCTCTAAATTAGCATGACACTCTAAGTCCCATAATTTTTGCATTGTTTGTTGTTTTAAAGCACCACCACATATTTTGAGAGAAAAGAAAAAACAATTAATTGACTAAACATACACATTTTTTTTATGAACAACTTCAACAGTTTTAAAACACCACTAATAGGCTTTATATTGATCCAACAAATTCAATTAAATCAATTTAATTTGGTAAGGACATGGTTCAGTGTGCATTTACAACTTCCTTTTTTTCTTTTTTCACACTTTTGATTGTTACAGATAAAAATAATGATCACACAACACCCCACCTCTGCTTGGTGTTTAACACTTTGCAGAGATTTGGTTCGTTGATTTTTATAATCGGCTCAAAGCCTAAAGGCACACACCTTAAATTGGTATGAAAATAATTGAGCAGTAAAGAGCCTTGCAAAGAAAAAAAAAAAAAAAAACAAGATAAAAATGGTACTCAACTGGTTGGAAATTAAATGGTGCGGTTATCTTTGTTGGCCGTGAACACAATAGCACTTGAACTTGTTTAAAAAAATATATAAATGTATATATAATATATGTATTTAAACAGTTTTAACAATATAAAAACAAAATCTACTTTCTTTGCCAATGATAAGTGTGCTGCTGCTTTTTTTTTACCAGAAGCTCCATCAACCTGATGTATACTCGTATATAAACAAAGATCAATGGCACATAGACTATTTTAAGTTAAAATTAATTACTAATTAATATGAGCACAAGAGCAGTCATTTATAATAGTTATATTATATCCTGAAATAAATAATACAACAAAAAGTATTTTATTTTTCTTGCTTTTTAACTGGATTGGCAGACAATGCGGAAGGGGCATAATAATTGAATAACACTCGAAACTTCAAATCAACGAACAATCGAGAGAGTGATGCAGTAGTTCCCTTTCGTGCCATTTCACATCGCTTCTTGGGAGAAAATTATTACATATCTTTCAACTTTAAATTGAAGTAAAGTTAAACAAAACAAAAAACAGAAGATGCACGGTTTGGATATCCATTCATATTTGTTGTTGTTGTTGTTGATTTTGTTTCCCATCCGTGTGGTGCAATTTATTTTCCGTCTTTTGATGATGAATACGATGCTGATGATTTTTTAGAGGAATTATAGAGGATCCTTTTTTAAAATGTATGATATATTTATGTCTCTTACTTACCTAATTTGAATATGATGCGATGACATGAAATATGAACCAAAAGACAGGCAAATAAATCAGAAAATTGTGATTGTGAAATAGAGAGATGAAAATGAAAGAAGAAAATCTCGTTTTCCTATCGTTTGTAATACCAAATATTTAAATTTGCATTTGTGGAATCACACGGCGCATAAATTCGTTCTTAAGTTTATTGTCAAATGTTGAGGTGAATACTCCATGACTAACCACAGCTGTTTTATTGATGATTTACGATTATATGGAAAGGCCTAAAACTGCTAGGTTACCAACAAGCCTGTCCATTAAAACTGAATCCAGATTGGTCTTTTCATTGTTTCTATGCACAGTTTGCCATTCAATATCTCAAATTTGCATCCCAAGTAGGTATCCGTACATATATTACTTTCAATAGATTTACCTACATACAAATTAATATATCAAGTCTTATAATTATTATTGACTCTTTTATAACAAACAAACAAAAAAACCTAACAAAAAGTTGTTGTTGTTGCTCCAGTTATTCTCAAGAGTTACAAGGTGATCTTGTTGATTTAGCTATTGTTCTTGCGTATGTATAGTAAAATATAATCACTCAAAAAATGCATTGTCTCTTTGAAATGAATAAATTCGATACGGAGTCACACGCACACATTACTTCATCATTCACACATTTTCTTGGTGGCTTTTGGCTTATTTATTGTCACATTGTTATGTTAAATTTAGAAAAAAATATTTTAATTAATTTTTATATTTGTTTGTGAATACACAAACCTTCAACCTTGTCCTTTAAAGTTCTATTTTTAAGCGAGTTTCCTATAAAATTAAAAAAAAAAGGTTTGTACCTCAGCTCTTTCGTTTATTTTTAAATTTGTTTGAATTTTGAGAGTAAAAAACTATATTAGCACAACTATGCCATGCATAGCACCTGCGTATGTTAGATAAATTGAAGTCTGTCTTGTATGACATCGATTGAATAGAACCATACTATAAACTAAGTAGATGAGTAGATTTAACTTTACTCCGGTTTGTGAATTTCAAGCTAGGGATTCCCGTAAGCCATTTCGATGCTGATTTGGACGCTTCAATTTGGCCTAAACATATCCAATTATAGAAATTTGTAAATTTTCTGAAAGTGGATGGCAACACCAAGATGAAATAGCTGATCCAAAGTTTAAAGCGAATTTATCTGAAACTGCGTATATTTTCAAAATGCTGGTGGTTTACGTATACGAAAACTAACGAGCTTTTTGTTTCATCATATCTTCATTAATTCGATATCATTATAATTGTTGAAACATGTCTGAATTCAAATTTTACATCGTGTGAGCTCTTTGATTCTTCGTACAATGTTTATCGTAAAGATAGTTCAACTAAGACAGGATGGGATCGAAGAGGTGGTGTTTTTATTACCGTCCGAACAACTTTCAACAGTACTCAACACAAATTAAAGAATGACGCAGGTGGTATTGAGCAGCTTTGTGTTTTTTTATAAGTTCCGAAGGTTCTGCTTAAAATAAAGATTTATTTTTTATTGTAAGTTATATCCGCCTAAGGGGCGGAAGGATTTATTGGATTACCACCTCACAATTTGCAGTTAAAAGTAGGATCAGTTGTCATCATGCTGCGTAACATTAATCAACCTCGACTATGCAATGTAACAAGACTGGCTGTGAAAAAGCTGATGAATAACGTCATTTAGGCAACAATCACAAAAGGAAAATACAGAGGAGAGGATGTCTTGATCCCTCGAATACCGATGATTCTAAAGGATTTATCATTCGATTTTAAACGCTTACAATTTCCAGTACGTCTGGCCTTTTCTATGACAGTAAATAAATCACTAGGACAGTCTTTAGAAGTTTGGGCAATCAACTTGGAGTTTCCCTGTTTCGCGTATGGATTATTATGTATATATCACGTGTTCGCGCGTCGGAAAACCGTCTTCTTTGTTTATTTACGCACCACAAAACAAAAAATGTAGTTTATGAGAAAGCTTTAAATTGATTAACAAAATGTATCATAACACTGTGTGTCTGTTAATAAAAATGTAAACCTTATAAATAGCCAGTATTTCAGGAAAACTCTGTTTTTGTTTTAAGTAACCAACATGATGTGTCGAAAATAATAATAAATCTCCTTGCTTCATTAAAAAAATGCTTTTTTATTCAATACGTTTTGTTTGTTTTGAAATTAATTTATACAAAAGTTTAGGTATTTTATTAATCGATTGAGGCAGTACGAAGTCTACCAGGTCAGCTAGTTTTTAATAAATCTTTACAAACTGGTATTTTTCTTAATGAATGGAAAATATCTTATATACTTAATTACTTGCTTAAGGTGGCGCTACAGTCCTGTGTGAACTAGGGACTCACCCAACAAACTTCTCCATCTAGCTCGGTCCCTAGCTAGATGTCTCCAGTTTCATAAGCTCCGTCCGAATTTTTAATATCCCACAGCCAATAATACAAATTTTGTTTTCTTTTCTTTCTTTCAGAAACTTCTTCGTAGAAATATATAGTTGCAAGTCAACTATTAGAGACGTAAAGGCCGGAGTCGCCCAAGGAGAAGCACACATAAGCAGACTTTACGTGTACTACCAGAAGTGGGGAATACGGATAAATACCTCCAAATCGGAACTGGTAAGCTTCCGGAGGCCCGTCACCAACAACAGCCGCTGTAGATCGGCGGCAGTGGCTCGAAACCTTGTTCTGACGTTCCCGGATGGATCAAGGATTAGAGCCAAGAAGAACGCCAAATACCTGGAAATACACTTCAATGATCTGTTGTGCTTCAACCCACACTCTAAGGCTGTGATAACGAAAGCAAACATCGCACTCTATCGAGTTCATCCTCTCTTGAAGAAGAAAACTGGATTAAGTAAACCAACAAAATTGTTGATATACAAACAACTGCTAAGACCGGTTATCACCTACAGTTTTCCGATATGGTTCACCATATCAAAAAATGCAATGGAAAAATTTAAAGTCTTCGAGAAGAAGATACTAAGGATATGCACTAATCTACAATTCGACCGTAAACGACCAAAGCACTATAGCAATCGTAGAGTCTACGAAGAAGCTGAAATCAAGCCACTCGACCAGTTCCTTGCACAGGCAGCAAGTAAGATAATCACCAAAGTCGCTAGCCACCCTAATCAATTAATGAGAAGGATGACCAATTAGGAACTACACCCGGACCCGAGATACCTTTGTGGTATGGATATCTTGGACAAATTCCCCACTGACGACGAAGATGAAGTCTCCTTCTATGCTGGCCTGGAGTCAGCATACTACCGCGGTTGAACGCCGCCACACCCAACCAACCTCCATCAGGACAACTGAACAACCCGAGATGAACCTCGCCAATGATACTCTTTTTTTAGCCATGTTGATTACATGGTATCTAAAGGTAATTCACTTTTAGGTTTCTTGAAGGGGAACTCCAAAGATTTTAAGGATCCCTATATGTACTTTGAAGATCTTATTTTTGTCTATTGCTCTACCTGTTTTAGAATATTGTTGTGTCATCTGGTCTCCTTTTTATAAAAATAATATTTTGAGAACAGAAAGAGTTCAGAAAAAAATCACTCGCTATGCACTTCGAAAACTTAACTGGGTTGGGCCTTTACAAGATTATAAACCAAGGTGTGCTCTTATTGCCTTAAAAACGCTTAAATGTCGAAGACAAGTCCAAAGTTTTTCGTTTATTAAAGACATTATTGATAACAGAATAACTTCTTGTGATTTGCTTTCACTAATTTTCATTAATTCCATTCCATGTTCCATCACGAATTTTTCGCAACATAAATGTACTATTTTATCCTCCTCTCCATAGGACTAATTACGGTCTAAATGAACCTATAACGCGTTCTCTGCATCTAGTATGGTTTATAATGAAATTGACCTAGCTATGTATGAATAGAGATTGTTTTAAGAAAAAAATTCTTGAAACATGTAATTGATTGTAAATAATGTATATATCTTATTAGCTTTATTATTTTGTATTAATTTTATAATCAGCACATCTTCGATCAATCGATGAAATAAATAAATAAATATTTGATTAATTGATCTCATAAAGCACACGACCAAACGAGGCCTAACTTAGTTTCGATGAAACTAAATGCAAAATACTTCCGAGAAGAGACTTTCATTTCTTTCCCAATATACAATAAATCTATTAAAGTATATTTAAACCACAAAAATTAAACCCAAAACATTTCATGCTACTATGGATTTTAATTTTAAAACAAAACAACTCTGATTATAATCATGAACTATGAACCGCAAACCAAAAATTTAAAATAACAAAACGATTTAAACTAATCAAACCCAAACAAAAGAGTAATAAATAAAACAACAAACAAAAATGTAAAATAAATAATTATGTAAACAAATGATAAATTCGACGACGGCGACGACGATGGTGATGGCTTAAGGAGATATATCTTATTTTAACCTCATTTGTGTTAATCTCATTATGCAGAATTACGTGTTTAGCTGCAATTAAGATTTTTTTCTTAAAATTTTCTTTTATTGTGATTGTGAGTGGTTTAACTACTTCCGTAGTTTTCTATAAACACGACCACCAAAAGAAATAGACAAATTAAGCCCTTCCTTGTAGATATAACAATCTTTGTGATTGACCTCTTCTAATGTATCTATCTATCAGCTACCATCATAAACTTCCAAGTCCACAAGTGAATGCTGCTGCTAAACTCCATCGAATCAAATCTAGGTGAAGTCACGGTTTATTAAGTAATTACCAGCAATTTTATAATTACCATTTAATATTTGTTCGTGAAGATTGACGGTTGATTAGTTAAGACGAAAACTTTAAGTAGGCTTGACCGGCGGCAGCCGGCTAAGCGTAGCGTTACACTTATGTTGTCCATAAACTTTATCAACCAAGTTTCCCAATCTTACAATATATAGTTAATGGCAATTAAAGTTTAAAAAAAAAAACTGTTATAATTACAATAATTCTATGGCACGTTACATAAGTGATTATTATTTGCAGTGTCTCTTACGTCATCATCATCGTCGTCGTCGTCACATTTACCTTTGGTTCGTTAGGCAGCACAGCACATCGGCCGGATGGTATATAACCCGCCCAGGTGAGATAATTGACCCGCGTCGCAATCTACTGTTCAGTGTGTTTTTTGGTTTGGTATATTTTTATCACTTTGTATCTTATTTTTGTTCAGATGCTAATAGATCGGTTGTAGTTCATGAGAATAATCTATACAACTCCATGGGTTTGTCAGACCTGAACTAGGTATATGTTAAAAGGTGGATTGCGAAAAAAAAAACAAAACAAAAATTGTATAAATACGGCTTATTTACGGTGTGACTTTGTTCGATAGTGCAACAGAAAATATTTTTGTCTCACGTTGGTTTTCCCTTAAACAGCCGAAGATGTTTGCAATCAATTTGGCTGTGGAGAAATAGTTTTAATGGTAACAATATGGTAACCAGTTTAGAATGTTGACCTGGGAAAGGTAGGTTTAAGTTTTGTACGAAGCTTTTTTTGGTTATACGTAACGTAACGAAAGTAGGTAGTGTAACTTCCCTTCGAAAATAAGGTTGATGCACTCTGAATATTTTTTGTGAGTTGGGCAAAGGGAATCTTTGAATCATTTCATCATTGAACAAAGTTTTTTATTTGTGTTGAGAAGAAAATATATGGGTATAATTTATTATTATGTGATGGATTTGGAGAGCTATAGGAAATTAAGAGAAATCGATATGTTAACATCGTTTTGATATCAATCGATTGGAATATGTTAGATTTGGAGGTAAAACAATTCATTCAACAGTAAGCTCACTGTTCCAAGATGAAGAAAAATGCTATACTTATTTTAATTCTGCAATAGAGATCCTATTTATATTTTTTGTATACGAAGATACACATCGTTAAGCTTTTGATATTTATTTTGTATTGTAATAAAGAAAAAAAAAAACAATCAAATCATGAATTAGAAAACCTAAAGGAAAGTCATATCCACTTAAACCGGATGATGCAATCAAATTTTACTCACATTACAAATTTGAAGGTACATATATACTCTTGAGCACACACAAAAAAAAATAAAAGCTACACTCCCAATTGGCAAGATGCCCTTTACTTGCCAGATTTTATAAGCGGCACAAGTCAATGTATGACTTGACTCTTGTGGTGAATGGAAAATGTATAAATGATAAAATTGCAAATTGTTAAATGGTTTGTTCACGTACAAGTAGGTAGGTATAGCATATCACAAAACTCAAACTTCACATGAAATAATGAAAAGTGAGAGGATAATAAAAAGTCAAGCCAGTGCACAACAGCTGGACATCAGCATTAGTGCATAGGTTTAATGCATTTATCCGGTGTGCACGGAAGAGAAAATAATATTGCTCACTTTTATTCTACATTGTCTTGGCAAAAGTACAAAAAATAAAACAAAGAAATTGTTTATGCAATCTCGTGGAATATGAGTCAAGTTGTTGTTCATTACAAGAATAATAAATACGTCCATAGTTGTTTCTAAGCTGAGCACCCACAGCTTAATTACAAAAAAAAGAAAAAACAGTAGTAGTTTGTTAACCTTCTTATTTATTTATCTAGAAGGGCTTTTATTTATTTTTTTTGTTCAGTTTTGTATTTTTTTCACATAGATTAATGTTTTTTTTGTTTTACCTAGCGTAAAGATTAAGTTAAGTTATTTAATTAAAAAAAAGACTACTATATTAAGTCATTATGCTTTTTCTGTTGCTACTTCGACTGTCTTTTTTTCTTTAGCTGCAGCAGTCATTTTCTTGGACGAGGCTGGACCTGCCTTTGTTGTTGAATTTATTTTTGCCGACGCAGGACCTGCTTTAACTGGAGTATTCTTGGCTTCGACCTTTTCTTTTCTAAGCTTTACTACTGGCGTGGATTGTACTTCCTTTTTGGGTTTTTCTTCTTCAACAACTGGCTCAGCTGGAGCAACAGTCGGCGGCGGTGTGGGTTCTTCCTTTTTGCCGTTTACTTCTTTGTTCGGTTTTGACTTTTCACTGTAAATGGCGAATTTGTTTACTTGTTTAATTTGTAATTCGATTGTGTATATCTTACCTTTCAATATCTATATTAAGGACTGATTCATCTTCCTCCTCTTCTTCGCCATCATGATCTTCAGGACCGACTTCACGCAGCAGATCGCCCAAATCCTTGTCAACATCTTCCCATAGCTTATCCTCACCAACTTCTTCAGTTTCTTCTGCTTCTTCGTGATCTTCAACTTCCTCTACTTCTGCTTCTTCAACCACCTCTTTTTCGCCCTCCTCTTCCTCCTCATCTTCATTTTTCACAGTTTCGGTGGTATCTGCTGCTTCTTTCTTCGTACTTTTGTCCTTTTTCTCAGCGCGCTCAGCCTTTGCCTGCAGATTTTCATCCTCACGATGACGCAAGAACGACTTCAAATGGCTACGAGAACTACAATGCTGTTTGATGTAGGCTTCTTGATCTTCTTTGATACTGTTGTATGTGCGACACAGTTCGCAATAGAATGCTTCAACTTTCTTAATGAAATGCGATCCAACTGGAACCTTTTCTTTGCTTGGGGTAGAGGGATCTTCATCCAAGTGCTTTTCCAAGTCTTCATCGTCTAGATCATCAATTTCTCCAATAGAGTCGACTGTCATGAAGTTCTTGAGATCGACTTCCTTCTCTTCACCTCCACTTGCTTCGCTCTGATTGTCATTGCTGTTAGCCTTACGCTGTAAATAACAAAATTCTCTTCTTAGTTAGAACTGGAAACAACAAAAATAAGAGTCTTCAATATACCCGAATATGTTCCAAGGAACAACGATGTGCTTCGTAAATCATAGGGCTCTTGAATGCGACATGGCAAGTCGAACAGTATGGCATCAAGAATTTCTTCATATCCTTATGATGCTCGGACAATTGATGCTTGGCCTTAGGTTGTCGATAGTTCAATCGACAGAGCATACAGAACTGTGGTTCGGTTGTCTCTGAATGGTCCTTGTATTTCTCATCAATGGCGCGCTGTGCATGTCGCTGTTGAGTACGCATACGGGCGAGGGTCACACGCTGGCGTATTGCCACTCGACGCATAGCCATCTTGTGAGTCCTCGAATACAAATGACTGTGATACTCCTACAAAATTAATTATTTAACGATAATTTTTTAGAACTATTTTTGAGTGAGTTTATTATTACCTTAAAAGTAAGACAATTCATACGACAATGAACACAAGTCAGCTTGATGAATGAAGCCCACTTGTGCGCCGGTGAACGGCTCCGTTTATTGCGACTCTTATCCTTGCCACTCTCATCCTTGCGGTCTTTTTCTTTCTTATCCTTCGAGCTGGATTCTTTTTCCTTACCACCTTCTTCATCAACTCCATCGGCATTTTTAGCCGATGACGTTTTCTTACCTTCCTTGGTTTCATCCTCGTCACCATCTTCTTCATCAACCGCATCCGATGTATCCTTTTTAGCCGACTTATCAGCATCTTCCTCTTTATCTGATGCACCCTCGGCGTCGTCGTCAGCATCTTTATCCTTTGCATCTTCGTCGTCAGCAACATCCTCCCCTTCGGCAGATTCTTTCTTTGCCGAAGAAGACGATGATTTTTTCTTTTTGACTCGCTTTTCTTTTGGTGGACCATCTTCTCCTTCGATCGCATCCTCATCTAATAACTGTTCATCCCTTTCCTCCTCTTCGTTGTCTGATTTCTTGTCGGCACCACGCGACTTGCTACGGCCACTTGGACTCTCAGATGAACGAGGACCTTTACGCTTGCGCAATGAACTAAGTAATAGGATACAACACAATATTGAAATGGTAAGAAACCAGAGAAATTCATCAATCAAAATCAGCTAGAGACAGATCTAGAAGAGAGCACACTATATAAATGCACAAAGACATAAACAATAGTTGATCATTTTTGTATGCGCCTTTTCGCTGCACATGCAACCAACCAACGACCATCGTTTGGACCATCAACCATAAACCATTTTGAAAAGTTTACTTTTCCAACCAACGGTAACGGTAAAGGTTTTGGTTTATTATTATATTTTTTAGATAGATAATGTGTTTGGCCATTGTTTAGTTTTGAGAATTTCTCATGAGTGTGGCTAGAAATGTTTTTTGATAAATTTTCGGAATTTTGTTATTATTTTACCTCGTTAATCGGGCGATTTTAATCAATCGCGCACGATCTCTTTGACGTGCTAAAAGCAGTTGTCGTCGCATGATTCTCATGTCCGATGCTTCTTTGCGGATTACACGCATTCCGCCGCGGCTGGCTCCAGTGCCTCTAAGGCGACTGATTGCGCCGCTGCCGCGGGGACGCACTACATAGCTGCTGCGTACGGGTCGTTTTGGGGGTCCCATCGAATCATTTGCTCCGTGTCGTCTGCTGGCAGAGTCTTCTCTCGTGCCCCGACGGTAGGACGACGAGGAACCACCACGTCCTGTGTAGCCGCTGGGCGAACTGGCGCGATTACGACTTGATTCGTTGCGACTGCGGTAAGATGATGAGCCGCCGGCATAGTTTGAACTTAGCCTTGAGTCCTGTGTAACAAAGGGGAGGAGGAAATTTTTGTTTGTTTGTTTTTCATTCAGTTTCGCATTTTTGGTTTTATTTTTTAGTTTTTATTTCTATAGAGAGGATGCAACATATTCTCCAATCGGCTAAGAATATTAAGAATTTTATTCCTAAATGTGTTGGACAAAAGAGTCTCAGCAAAGAATGATGCTTAACATTTCACATAGAGAGGTTTTTAAGCTCAGTAGACGTTGTGTTATCGAAGTTGAATTATTTATACATATATTTGAAATGTAAAAAGACATGTATGACTTGAAAAAATGCTTTTTCAAAAAAACGCACGCTTTTTGGGGCATTTGTTGCATTTACATTTTAGGACTGATATGATTGATATTCTGTGTTCTTATCAGTTCTTCAGTCTCAGTTTGTTTTGATGTTTGATGTTTAATGTTTTTGCTTACACTCTTTTTCGCTAGATAAAGTTCACTTAGTCAAAGTCAAGGATTCGTTTTATTTTTTTATAGTCGATCCTTTTTCACTTTTTTTTACTGTGCTCAATCGAAGACTTTCACATAGCATATTTATATTTTTCGCTAATTATACTTTTTCTATATTCTATTTTTGTAAACATCAAAATATAAAGGTATTTATAAAAATAATTGTAAAGTAATTTGTTTATTTAATTGAAACTAATAAAAAAGATTTTTTTTTGTTTTAATAAAGATTATTGTGAAAAGTATTTTTTTAAAATTGCATTTAAGAAAATAGGATCAATATTTGAGAAAAAAAAGATTTTGCAAAGCTTACCTCTTGACGTGGACGTTTGCGATCATCGGACCTGTCGCGGGAGCTTTCCTGAAATAAATAATGAAACATTTATATTTTGGCATTTATGTATAGCTATGTCCAATAATAATAGGAACAAAACTTCATGTTTGGTAATATTGTCTTTAGTAAAAGTGTTGGCCAAAAAGTGTTTTTCTTTGTATTTATGATTTTCAAAAAGTTAAATTTTGTATCAAGGTTGTGGAGTCTGTTCGCTGCGTGATAGCTAAAAGGCTAATCCTAAAAAATAGGAACACTTGATTTAAACTTCAAAAAACAATAATTTATTTTTATCAGTTTAGATTATATTCAATATAAAGTTAAACTACTTCAATTTTTTTAATCCTTTTGTTACAGATGGAAATTAAAGTTAAAAAATTTTTTAAAGCTAGTAATGTCTTGAATAAAGGGGAGTATCATGACAAGAATAACGTACTTTAGGGGATTTGCCCATTCATCGCAAGAGATAGTTCTGAAAAAATATTTTAAACTTTTTCAGACCTCTTGCATGACAGTCCTAAGCACTAGCCATCTAGCCAGACTACATCATAGCGTCAATAAGGTACATTTCTTAAAGAGTTCAGTACCAAATTTTATTGACATTTCACAAAATGTTCTTTTTGTTTGAAGGCTCATGCTGTATCATGTCTGTTTAACCATTTACTCCACTAAAAGTTTAACATTTTTAATTATTTATTATTATTCAATCTATTTCAAATAAATGAACTTGTATTTCATCGAAATAAAGTGCATTCCGAGCCTCTCTAATGCCTAAGAGGTAACAGGTTCATGTTCTTGGTATTTGCAAAATGTATCACATTCACATTAATCGGTAACAACCTTCCATAAAACAGCTTTTTCGTTCATCCTTGAATAAATACAGCAGATGCAAAAGTAGGAATATTTCTACTTTTTGTTTATATGGATTCTCAAAAGGGTCTATTTCCTTTTGTGTAGATATTTTCATTTTCATAAATATAACTTTTTTATATATTATTCACAAGCATCCTTTATATGTTTATATTTAAACACAGTGCGAACGTTAGGAAAATAGGGAAGGATTTAAAAGGAGATACCGGTGCACATTGGCCTTAAAGTTCTGAACATCAAAATGGGAGGGAAAATCAGAGTTGGCCAAAGCATTCCACATTTTCGATGTGCGATTTAAGAAAGAATCTCTATACAGTATGCCCGAAATTGAGCTCAAGGGTAAACTGATGAACATTCCTGGAAGTGCGAGTATTACGGCTGAATCGTTTAAGGGGTGGAATGCAACTGTCTAATTCGACAGAACATTGTTTGTAAAAATATCGATAAAACAACGAAGGCATGAGACATTGCGGTGGTGTTCTAGCAATGTGAATGTTTCGGTTATAGTTCTGTCGCCTATCATTTTAAAGCCCTTTTTTGAATTCTATCCAAGAGATTTAAACTTATTTTAGGGGCACCTGCCCAGATATGCGATTATATTCAAGAATTGGACGGATGAAAGCTTTGTAGATTATAGCCAGATCAGAAGGAGTAAAAAAAGTCTTGCATCGTCGAAGAAATCCAAAGCACCTGGCAACATTTTTGGCGATATCGAATATGTGATCATTTCATAAGAGGTGATCTGTAATACACATACCGAGTACTGATTGTTGATTGGTTTCCTGGATGCAAGTGCCACTCATAGATATCATCGCATCGGGGATGCGATACGTTTTAACGACAGGAGACAGCATTGAGTTTTCGAAGCATTAAATTCTACACGGTTTTTGATTCCCTATTGTACAATTCTGTCAAGATCAGAATTTAATGAGCTTATCATACGCTGCCGTTGAAGTTCCCCATAAGAAGGACAATGATGCGAATCTAGAAACGAATATGAAGGCTGAGGGTACTGTCGTCGTCGAAACAGTTTAATGGATTAGAAGTGACAGACATAAGATCATTTATGAATAAAAGGAAGAGAGTCGGAGACAAAACGGAGCCCTGGGGGCTGACTTGAAACCATTTAATACAACTTATATTGAACAGTTAGAATGGTAATTTCTACAACAGCACTCATTCACACAAGCTCTCCTGCTGCCAAACTCTATCAAATGCTTTTGAAATATCAAGTGCAAAAATCTCACTTCATCCAAAACGACGTAAAGATTTGTTCCGCTGCTCGGTAAGGTGAAACATGAGATCACCAGTGGACCTATTCTTCCGTTCTTCAAGATGTTTCTGAATATAATTTCTCGGGAAGAGACCTGTAGAATAGGACAGATGGAAAAGCTTACGCAGTGATTTTGCCAGCGTTGAAGAACAGCTCTTCAGAATAATAGGGTGAATACTATCCTTCCCGCGGATTTGTGTATGTCAAGGCCTTTCAGTACTCTTGCGACTGCATGAGTGCGAAAGAAGATTCATCCCATATAATCATTTACGCTCTCAAGAACAGGAGGACTCATGACACTTTCCTGTAGCGTCAAATTCACAGCAAACTGTGTTGCAAGCAAATTGGCTTTATCAATAGAGCTTACATAGGGAGTGTCATTGTGGACGAGCGTTGGAACCGAGGATGACCAGACATTTTTAATACCTTTAAGACATTGTAGTATTTTTTGCCTTAACTATCTGCGGCGTGCAAAAAACTTGTCGTAAACCTAAACAAACCAAATCACTTCGTACAAAAATATCATAACAAGGCGCAAAGCAAAATTCCACAAATGTAGGAAGGATAAGAATAATCGTTCCAAAAATGACTTACATGTCAAAATTTCGTTGCAATTCATTTGATGGTGTACAAAGCTTAGCTTAAGTTTTTCTTATTAAATTAGAGTTAATTCAATAGCATCCGGACACTTAACATATTCCTTAACTTTTACTTAGAATCATTTTCGTTATATGAATGTTATCGCAGTATATATCGATACCTTTCCGTAAGAATGTATTTATCGACATTTTTAAATGGGTTCACTAAAAAAGAAAAACCTCTCATTTAGTTATTTTTTTGTGTATTGTGATTGAAGAAACAGATTTGGAGAGGTATTTTCAGAATACAAAACTCGACATCATTGCAAACCCAAAATTTTAATCACATAAGAAGTTTTTGTCGCTTAGTACATTTTCGTGGTCAAGACATTGGTGCTTGATACAATGGTAAATGGCGCTTAAGACACTGTAATGGTCACAAAAAATAAAGGTTTGAAATAAATTGTGTCGTTTAATTTATCTTTTATTTTTTTTATTAAGTAACATAACATTGATTTCAAAAAAAGCTCAAAAAGGATTACTAAATTAATTTTAGGGATAAAAACGGAAAACTTTAAGATTAATGGCTATAATTTTGATTTTTAGACAAATCATCTTCTTCGTCTGTCTCTGCTAATTCGTCTTTTTTCTCACCGACTGTATTTATTATATCCTTGTATTCTTGAATGTATCTTTCGGGTCTGATATTAACAGTTTGGAATAATAAAGAATGTCAGGTTGATTGAATTCTTCAAAGCATTTCATTTTGTTGCGCATTCGACAAAAACCCAGGGTATACAAAGTAGAAGGTGTTTTGAAATTGCGAATATTTTATTCCAGGGGATGATTTAGAAAAAATCAAAATATTAGTTTCCGTAATCTTGAAATTAATTTCCTACTTGGTTTTTATTCCTTTCATTGGAAAATATTTCAGCGCTTCTTTTTTCCAATCACGGAAATCTTTGTATGTCAACACTACCACCTCATAAGGTTTGGGATTTATCCTTATTCGAAATCAGAGTAACCCATTCTGATGGTGTCCGAATTGTAGTGTCTTTTAACAAATCGTTCTATAGTAGCATGCACAGTGTCAACAGGCATGTAAGTATGGCCAAGAAGCAGAAATGTTAATTTAATTTCGTTAATGTGTTGAGCTTGTTTTTGTAAAAACAAAAAATCATTGTTATAATTTGTAGAGTTTTATTTTGTGCAGCTATCACAGTATAAGGAAATGGACGTAACAGTTTTTCTCTCATCGACGATTTTCAAGTACTGATTGAGGATTGAACAAATTTCATTTGCTCCTCGCATTCCATTAACTTCGCCCCAAACAAGAGCATAAGCATTATGGTTGCACTCTCATAAATTGTCTCGTTATAAAACGAATATTTTCTCGAATAATAAAATAGCATACTCTGCGTATGTGGAACGTTTAGAACTTTTTGCAGGTCAAAACTTGCACAAACAAATGAATGTAAATTTTTGGCTTTTTCCTAGTCTTCCTTAAACAGTTTATGGCTCGTTTCATTCTATTTTGAATATTTTAACACTTTTTTTCTGTCTCAAAAGGTACACTTATCTTTTTTGGGAACATGGATGCCAATATTGTACTTTTTCAGAGACAAAATTCAAATCTTGTTCCTCTTAGTTTTCTTTGAATTTATTGTAAACATCAGAAACACTAAAATACTCGGTGGACAAATAAGTTCTATTAGTCCTAGAACGGCAATAATGGGATGGAACCCTTGGTAAGCTTTTAAATCATTGGATGTAGCATTTGACGTAGGTGCTGCACCCCTGTTGTCTGTTTCCGATGCATTTAAAACTGTTGTTTTTTCAAGGGCATGTGTGACAACTCTACTGGAAATGTTAAGGGTTTTCAGCAAAAACTGCATAAATATTTGTATTCTCTTCACTTCAAAATTTATAGAAATTTCCTTCTTTCTCTCTTCTTTTCAATTTCTTTGCTTCGTCTCCTTTTGATAGGAGCACGATGAACACAAGATAACCAATCTATTATCTGTGTATGTCGCAGTTTCCAATAAAAGTCAAAAACTGCTTGCCTTTGTGACTTACAAAATCTAGTAGAACATTTGTTTTGGCAGCTCTTGCATGGATTCCTTTGCACAGATTTATGTTTTTTCTCAACACGAGCTCTTTTTAAGTCTACCCCCAAACCCCTGGTTACATACCTCAATGGCCATGACTTTCGGCTTTGGATTCTCGGTAACTTTTCGATGATCTATTATTTCATCGCAACTTGAATTTTCGACGGAATCATTATGGCAAGACCCAGATACATACAAACTCCTTTCACCCGAAGTACTTTTAGTTTTTTTTTCAAAATGATGAATTTTTCCAACTAATCGCTTAGCAACGTGTCGTTTAGTAAATGCCCACCCATCGCTCAGATTTGTCGCTCAGCGATTCGTCGTTCTATCGGTACAATAAGGTTTTTAAAAATGTCGCTTAGCATAATTTCAATGGCGGATAGTACAAATTTTAAGGAGCTTTTTCTCTAGCTCTGTGCATTCGTTTAAGACGTACATTTTTATGCTTCTTTAATTTTGTTGATGGAAACAATTCTGAGGGAAGGTTTACTCTTTCTCTCTATAGCCCCAACTATAAACCGAATGCACTTATAAATTCCTAATTGAATGGTTTTCAAATTTATTGATCTTAAGTATCATACAGATTTTCCTGGGTAGAGGACGATAGCTTATACCCAAAAAACGAATAACAGATTTTAATAGAAGAGCAAAAAAGAAACAATTAATTTGTACTTAAAGGAGGGGGATTCCATATCAATCTGCAGTCAACTTATTTTTGTATTTTGCCCATAAATATTAAACGGGAGCAATTTATTTCCTGAAATATCGAAAAAATGCATATATTTGCATAAGTAACGTATTCTCGACCTTTTTCCGGACGAGATAGCTTTACTGAGTTGAAAAAAAAGAACATTCCAACTCAGAAGTAAGGAATTTTTATTTTATATCAATATCTTTATTACAATAAGAGATAAGGAAATTGTTGCTCTACAAAAGGAGACCTTTTGGAGACTATTTATGATTCCTTTTTTTCTAAAAATATTTTGGAATATAAAAGAATGTAGTTATTTTCGCTCTCTCATTGGACTATTTTGAAAAATAGGTCATTCAATTTTATGGAAACTTAAATAGTCTGTATTCAACTTGACACGCATTTTTCCGATACCCACCCTTATGATTCAGATCAAAACCGCGCTCTCTATGTACATCCACTTTCTGCATTCAGGTTTGGTAAATTGGGTGTTTTGCATTAAATGCAGTGCGCATATTTGTTGCCCCCCAATACAACAAAAATAAAACAAGACTGTACTTTTTCTTTTCTACTTTTAAACTAGGAATTGAGGTATGTAGAATTCGCGAACGAACTTAACCTCAAAAAATGTTCATTAAAAACCAGCTCTTGTTTCATAAATCGAGAATAAAATAATAATAATTAACTTACCCTGTAAGATCTCTTTGCTTCATTTCGATTTTCATAACGGGATGAGAACTTATCACGACTCCTTGATTCGTAGCTGTTGTAGTTGCCCGAATTGTATCTAGAGCTCCCGCCTCTATAGCTACTGTCACTGAAGTCTTTACGCGAGCCTCCGCGATACGAAGAGCCAGATGACCGGTATGAATTACCACGTCCTCCTCCACGACTGCTATATCCTCTTCCGCGAACCATTCTGTTGTTTTTTGTTTTGTTTAAATCTTTAAAAGAAAAACTTAATTTGTAATCTCATTTTTAATTAAATTAAGGGAAAGAAAATCGATTTTTGCGGCAACAGACAAGTGGTATGTACTCCATTTTGTATCTACCCCGTGTGAAAATTTGTAATTTTTCAGAAATTTTAAGTTACTCGATAAACTTACTTGTTTTTCGATTGAAAAATATAAGATTATTTTCAATCAACTTATGCTTGATATTTATTTGAGTAATTTAAAATTATTAATTACTGATTTTCTTTGAAAAAAAGTTATTGCAAAATTGTGAAAATATCTTAAGCGAAGCGGCGTTTTTCCTTTTTCACTCTACCCTTCACACAATTTCAAAAATACTCACATTTATTTCACACACAAATATTACAAATGGTGTCGAGCCGTTGGGGCACATTTGAAGATAATACGCTAGCGGCTATCGGCTGTTAATTACTCCGTCAACGAAATTTATGTCTGTTTGGTGGTTGAAGATCTAGCGAATAACAAATACCTAAGTTGCCGGCAACTTCCAGTAGCTTTGAGTTACGTGTGAAACTTTTTTGCTAGTAAATCTAAGCTACTTTTGGTTGTTACAGTTGACTTATTTATATTTATATGATTTCTGCTGGATTGGCAGAACAGGAAAGTGAAATATAATCACAATTATTCTCATCTAGCAATTAAATTAGTGTTGCATTTCTTTTCATACTTTGTGAATTGAGCGATAGAGAATTCTTCTTTGATATCAGATTTCTGGCAGCAAAATTTAGAAATATGAAAATATCCGAGATATTTCAAATACAAACTGATCGAGTAACTCCGTATTTAACAAAATGTGTTAGAATAACGTTCTAGTAGGTTGCTAATTGGCTATTTTATTGATGTGCATTTTTTCTTGAAATTATGGATTATGAAACTTAAAGTTGCTTGGAGTTACCCCAATTTGTGTTATTTTTATTAACTTTTAGTAGATTTTTCAATAAATATTCTTGTTATTGCATTAAGAGAATTTTCATTTGTCAAATTGATAAGAATTAAATTCATACTTTAATTGCCAAATTAATAAATGTGGAATAACGAAGGGTTATAAGCTTTTTACACCAAGTCTAAAACCCGGTTTTCGTGAAATTATCGGTTTTTCGCTGAAAACCTACATCTAAAACTCAAGTTTTCCCATACATTTTTGGTAAACCACAAGTTTTCGTAAACCACAAGTTTTATATAAAACCACTCGAAAACTAGTAGCAATTCAAAGTTGAACTAAACGAACACACCTTTCGAAACATTCAGCCCTGAAATTAATGTAAACAAAACAGCTGATGGCTGCTGTCAAAGCAAATATTTCATTTTGAAATAAACTTGGTCGTGGTTAGTAATATTATTTATACAATTTCCCTACAAAATAAAAATTATTTCTTTTTGTTTTTTATTTACAGAATATATAAAAGAAAAAAACAAAAAAGGATACTTTGGGGGAGCTGCGTGGCAACAGAAAAAATTGCGGGAAATTTGCTAACGTCGAGAATAAAATCACAGGTGACTATTTGCGGCACTGGTGGTTCTTTTATGGCTGAATCACAAACACGCTTCAGCTTCGGCTTCGTCTGCGTTACTATGAGTCTGCTCCGAGGTTGCTTTGAATGAAATTTCTATTATTTCATTCCTCCAAAGAGCAAATATTTAGTGTGTTGATATTTTTTTACAGCTGTTGAGCTGTCAGACAAAGCAAATGTTCAGATTATTGAACTCGAGCTTCTGTCTGGAGTCATATTACATTACGTTACGTTCTTGTCCTTACGATTGTCAAACGAAACGTGAGGTCGAAGCCTTACAATGGAGCTTCGACCTCACGTTTCGTTTGACAATCGTAAGCATGCATTGAATTCCTATGGTTGAACTTGTAAACGTGAGCTGAAGCTGAAGCGTGTTTGTGATTCAGCCATTTTGATTCTCCAGAGTTTCCAACGCTCTTTGTTAAGCAAGGAACCGGAATTCACTCTGTCTACTAGCGTGACGACCTCAAGGACGAGGAAGACTTGCTCATAGTTCGTAATGACGTTTCCAAGGGATGCGTCTTCGAACTCGTCGCCAGTGAATTAAATTACTACAGTGGGTTATAGCAACTTGATGAACAGCCTGCCAACATCAAGAAGATCCTCAGTGCATTGGACAAACCAGGCGAGTCCTCAAAGGAAGAAGCCAAAGAGATAGTCATGGAGAAATTGCAGCCCATCATAACAGCTTCATTGATCGCTTTGGATGAGTGTGATTTTGATACTAATCTGGAACTAGGAATTAATCTTTTCTGCTCCGGCCATAAGGACCTACACGAAATTGGTCAGAATCTTCTCAACCCCGCCTATAAGATGCTCGGGCGGCCGATTCTGTAGGCACATTTGGCCAACAGAAGCAATAGCCATAAGCTCAGTATTTTTGATTGAATTTCTTGTGAAAGAAAAAGAAAATGTTTTAAATAAAATTAATTTGTATTGTAACAGTTTTGTTTGTTTTTGATTCTATGATACACAATGAGCTTCTCCTTAGTGAATTGTTTGGACCAGTTGAAGTGAACCAAGAGGATAGCTGCAGCCAAGCAAGCTTGTAGTTCCTGTTGGTTCATGTCGTGAGCGCATTCAACCCGTCCCCAGAACTTCAGTTGAAACTCTTTTTCTAGACGAGCTAGTGTTACGTTAAAATCAATTTGAATTGGTTAGAATTCATTTTATTTTCACAAATAGTTTGACAAGAACAAAACTTTTTACTCACAAATTTTTGTCATCAATATAAAATTTGACAGCCGGTGTTAAACAAATTTACATGTCAAATGAACGATTTTCAGGTTTTCGAAAACTTTTTGGGGAAAACCCGGTTATGGGGTTGGTGTGAAAAGGCTATATCATGGAAACAAATCCCGAAACAGATATTTAATTGTGTTTCCTTTTGATAATAAATGCAAACTACTCATCGATTGAACAGCTGATTCTATTATGTCATAAAACTAGCCACCATTATTTTGGTCGTTTTATTGAGAGCTCGTAAAGCGCCCTCCGAGCTTGTTTTGATTGAAACAAAGAAACGCAACCCAAACGCTTCATTCCTGTCCTCTGAGTGTAAAAATCGATTCCACAGGTCAATGAACACGTCTTAAATTTGACACTTCTTGTCGGCTCAACTCGAACCGATTTTGGACATCGGACTATTGAACCTCCATGATTTATTTGTTTTTCTCATAAAGAGTAAAGAAATGTATGTTATGTGTCATTTTTATTTTCAAAGTCATATTATCGTCATAAACTAAACACGTCTGTCATAATTCTTTTATATTTATTTCACAGACAAAATGGACAAAAATAAAACACACCCCACCCTCAAAAAGATACTCGACTACGATGTTAAGCTAACAAAGTCGTTTGTGTCCTTCCTTCTGAATTTCGTGGCGTTTCGTTCGGTGAAAAATCACTGCAGACTTCTGGAAATATCATGCCATGGAATCGCTTGGCTGGCCAGTTGGATGGCATTCTGCTGGCTAATCAACAGTCCCTCACTCTACAACATGCAAATCAACATGCTCATGGGTTTGCTGGTTGATATTGTAATTGTTGCAGTCATCAAAGCAGCAACAAGACGTCGAAGACCAACAGCAGACGTTGAGACCATTGGCATTGGTCCGGATAAATTCAGTTTTCCATCGGGACACGCATCAAGAGCCTTCTTTATAGTTGGCTTCTTCACTGTACTCTATCCATTGCCGGTGTTTATGTGGCCAGCTCTAATAGCTTGGGCTTCGAGTGTTGCTGTTTCTCGTTTGCTTATGTATCGTCATCATTGTCTCGATGTCTGCGCTGGAATAATTCTGGGACTATTCGAAACTCTGATAATGTATGTCTTGTGGCTTGGACCTGAACTAACTAAGTCCATCATGCTGAGCATATCTGAAGATTACGTTCCTGGAGGACCCGAATGATTAAATTACTTCTTACCTCAAATTGTGTAATTTAAGTGTTGATAAAAAATGTTTACTAATACTATATTTTATTAGCCTGCGAACAGATTAAAGTGAGACCAAAGTTTGGCCCCCAAATGTATGTAAATACTTAATAAAAATGTTTATTCCAAACTTTTGTTTCATTGTTTTCTTCATCTTAAAAGAATTTTATAGAATTTCCAGTCAGTCTATGGAATCATCAAAATTTAACATTAAAACGAGATAAAATTTTAAGTAATAATAATAATTTATTCCAATTCAACTTTTCTTTAGTTTATTTCTTTTTTGTTTGTTTAACGTGTTTCGAGAAATCATTTCCCCATCTCTATCTATCCAGTTCCTCGAACAAAGGAGGAAAAATTAACATAGTCTCTGACAAGAGTCATCTGATTCCAGTACATGTTCACCCAACGATGGTAAGCCTGCTGGTACTCTCTGGTCGCGCCCTCATCATAATTTTCGGTATCATCTCCTTCTGATTCTTCTTCCTCCAACTCCTCCTCCTCTTCGTAGTAAGGAGATCCAATATTAAACTCATTGTCGTCCTGGTAGTTCCAGTTGTACCTTTCGTCATCATCGTCATAGTCAGTAAAATACGAGGCTGACTCATCGCCATACGACGACTCATCATCCATCCCACTGGTAACAATACCCGAAGTACCGCCGGATATTATGTTCTCATCGAAGCCGCTGCTGCCGCGTTCGGTGTCATCGGAGTAAACACTGTTGGATCTTTCACTCAGAGTCGGAGATCGATCTGCAGGCGGTGCTGGTATGGGGACGATTGGTATTGCTTGTGGTGGATTGATGTTCGCCGGAGATGGGAAGTGTTTGACCTCTGGATCGGGATCTTCTGTGACGTCACACTGCTGACTGGTGTTGAGATCTTGGCTGGATGCGTCTAGCGCCGACGGGGTTGCAACAGAGAGAATAAATGTGGCCTTGTCTATGTCGACATCAGCGCAAGTGGCTTGGCTTACCGAGGGACTCTCCTCGTTGAAGTTCTCGTAGTCTGAATAGATGTCTTTTTTGATTCGAGCGGGTTCCTTTGAATTTATAAGCAGATTCTTAATATCCATCAGTTTCTGGGGGCTTCGCATGACATCCTCGACAGATTCTGTTCGGCTGCTGTCCAGAACCTTTTTGTATTCTTCGAAAGGATCAATTTTTTTCTTCTCCCTCCGATCCACAAGGAAGTCTGTGATATTTGGGATGGAGACCTTTTCACACAACACCGACTGGATGGGCTTTGGAGCAGCTTGTTGGATATCCTGTTGGCTACTTCGCAGGATATCGCTATCAGCTGCAATGCTACTAGCATCGTCAATTGTATTCGACGACGGCAACTTCTGTGAGGAACTCTGCTTTGATTCGGGGGTAAGTTTGTGTAGGTGTTCGGGTTTTTGAGGAACTAACTCGAGCAAGCCCATAGCTGCCTCTCGCAACTCAACCTGGAATGTCTTGGTGTCTATGGAATGGGTGAAATTGTTATCGACAACGTTCTCTTTGTCTCCACCTTCGTCGGCTCCCCACCGCACTTCGGGGTCACCAAAACAACCATATTGAGCGAAATCTCTATCGAAGTTCGTAAAATCCCAGAAATCACGATCGATATCCAACTCAGGGAAGCGTAGAATGTTCATGCCAGTACCTATTTTGTCCCGAATATTTGTGAATAACTCGCGATCCTTGTCCGAGGCAACAAAACTGATGGCAATGCCGTGGGAACCAAAGCGTCCGGCGCGCCCAATGCGATGCAGATAGGTGACCACATCTGTGGGTAGTTCCAAATTTATGACGAGGTTCGCGTTCTCCGAATCAATGCCACGAGCCATCAAATCCGTGCACACCATGATGCGTGTCTTGAATTCTCGGAATTTCTTAAACATCTCCAGACGAGTTTTCTGGTCTTGAGCGCCCGAGATCAACTCACAGGGCCAACCCTCTCGTTCAAGACAGTTTTTGTAGGATTCGGCACGAGATTGTGATCCGGTGAAGAGCAAGCACTGCTTGAAGGGAATCATTCCAAAGATCTTTCTCAATGCGTCCAGTTTGCGGTTCATCTCGAGGATACTCGTCTTTTGTTCGGGGATCTCATAGACAAACTGTTTTATACCGACTAGAAGGGTGGCTCGGTTTTCGGTGGAGACGAGCAGAGGATTCTTCATCATTTTTGCCAGTTCCTTGTCCAGATCATTACAGAATGTTGCACTGCAGGCGACAGTTTGTTTTCTGGAGGGAAGGAACTGGCGGATGACTGCAAGATCTTGTCGGAAAGACTGTGAGTACATTTTATCGGCCTCGTCAATGACAAGTAGACGGATTTTCGATGTGTTTAGGATTTCATTTTGGATGAGGTGAAGGACGCGTCCAGGAGTGCCGACTATTGCCTTGGCTCCTTGGAGATTTTTGCGGTCTTCTGTCACTACCATGCCACCGATTACACTTATGGCACGGAAACCTATAAATCCAAAGTCTGTTTAGGACATAGTCTATTTGAATAAATGTCCAACTTACCATGACAATACTTTCCAATTTGGTTGAGCACATATTCTATTTGTACGGCGATTTCTCGCGTTGGAACCAATACCAATGATTGTGGTTCCCGAATTTCTGTCTGATATGCGTCCAAGATGATTGTGCAAAATATCAGAGTTTTGCCGGTTCCAGACTTCGATTGCACAAGGAGGTCTGGTACAATTTTTGAATGAGATAAATAAGAACTTTCAAAAATGCATGGTCTCTCGCTAATGAATCCACTTACCCATTCCAGATTTTCCAATTGGTATGGCTGCTGCTTGAATAACAGTTGGATAAACGAATCCAGCAGCTTCTAGGCCTTTGCGAATGGGATCGGCTAATAGCATTTTGCTAAATGGCGAAACGTTTTTCAGACGAACATCGTCTGTACGCTCCTTGGCGTCAATGTTATGTGCCACAGATTCCATCTGGGTGTTGGTTTCTAAGTTCTATTTGGTTTGCACAAAGTCGGATTGTGATTTTGGGTTTCTTAAATTATTCGAGTGAGATTTTCTTTTCCTGCAATGTTTGTTAACTCAGAGAAATAGAAGGAGAAAACAGAAAATGCAAATTTCTTTGAAAAGTAAAATGCGACTAATGTTTATGCTTGACAGTTATTTTTGGCAAGTTAACTAAAAAGTGACAGTAGGCTGTGCAAAAAAAGGGTGGTTCAAAATATTTGAGTGAATTTGAGGAATTTAATTGAATAGAAGGGTTTTGGTTGAGTTGTCTTACAGATCTGTTTGTTTTCTCTGAGTTTCAAGATTGTTGCTTTTATTAAATAGATAATTTTAAATAAATGATATTCAGCTCTATTTTGGTTCATTTTAATTTTTCTGTTTTACATATAAATCACTTAAAAATGGTTTTTCTTTGAAATTTTTTCTCTGTTTTTTCGTTTCAGTCATGTCAAATAGGTCTTTTGTTGGGGATTCTACCGAAAATGTTTCAATTGTTTAAATTGCTTCTGGAAAGTAACTCTTAAATTTTAGAGATGTTCTTTTTGAGTAGAACTAAGAAAATTATTGTATACCTTGCTGTCTTCAAAAGAAACATATAGTTGAAGGTGCAGCAATACCTTGTATCCGTTCTACGAAAAATTACACGCGTGCTTTAATAACGGAAAGTTGCCTCATTTTTATTTTAATGGTCTTATTGATAATTTTATGGCATTTATTTTTTAAATACCTATGACTTCTGGAATTTGTTCGCCGAAGTCCATTCAATGTGCGCATTCATAAATCTAGTGATTAACTGGTCAAAATTTAACTTGCTTTGTGAATTCAAAATTGCACTACAAACATAACCAATCCGAAAATGTCAGATTACTGACAAATGCAAATATTTAAAATAAGAAATATTTCTGATTTGATAACTTTAACTTATCTTTTGTGTTTTTAAATTCAATAAAATCAAATTCAAGACACAATTTGAGCAATTATATATTTGTATTTAAATATTAAACGTTATATTTCATTTTGAATTCTTGTGTCTTTACCGAGCAGCTGATTGTGAAACGTCAAAATCATTCTCCACTAATTTTGTAGCTGACATTTTTACACTACGTTGGAGGGAAATTTCAACTACTTTTGTAGTTGCACTAAGCCAATCATAATCCCTTGACTACGTAGCCACTAGCTTAGTGAATGCCCAATAACTCCAATTTGTCAATATATTCTATAAATCTAGCAGTATTGTGTCAAAGGAGATTGAATATTGGCTTCCTATGCTTGAAGAGTTCCTGGTTTACGAAGAAAAACCAATAAACATAAAACCATGGAAAGTATTATGTAGACGTTAGGTCTCACGAACGAGGAGTCTGTTAATAGGAGATCTTCTGAAAATAAAGTTTTCACCACATTAATTTCGTAATAAATGTATGGTTAAGTGCACTGTATGAAAAGTTGCGTGGTCTTATTGAAACAAATTGTTCGAAGGGTGTTTTTAAAGGAATACAACTTTGAATATATATATATAGGTATTCAATCAATATAATCTTCTAACATCATAATTAAAATATGATTTTGTGCATAACACCGCCACGTCCAGACTATCCATTAGCGAAAATAGTAAATTTTTGAGGCCAAATTACGGTCCGTAACGTAAAACTTTGCGGTTACCAAACTTTTCCTTTAAAAAATCTGTGCCACTAGGTGTATGACATTTTAAGCTGTCTTGTAGAATCCCCATCTCCTGCAAATCATGGTTGTTTAATTGATAATATAAAAAGCCAGTAATCATAGTGATTTATTGGTCACTATTGACTGCAACGTTCTTGTCAACATCTTTTTTAAAGAACAACAATTCAAAAAGCACATCAAACTGTCAGTTTTTGTAGATGTTACGGTGTCTCAAAATACACTTGATAGTTATCCTGACTCGAAATACGGCCGTATATTAATATTGACGTCTCCATTTAATCAAAATTAAACTCCATCGCTAAACAAATGTAGCTTGTGATTGGGATCAACGGCAATCTTGTTTTGGGCCTATTCACTAAATCAACGACTTTCAAAGTGACTCAGGGGCTTCAATTCTTGAAATGCCAAACTAAACTAAATATAATTTACTTGACAGATGAGAAAATGGCTGACAACTTCTCTATTCGTGTAGGCATTGTCCAGAAACAGGAGTTTTTGGCAAGTTCATAACTACCTATTTCACATCACATTATGAGTTGGTATTATTATTAAAAATATATATAAATATAAATATATAAAAATATAAAGACGTAATAAAGCATTGTTATAATAAGTTAAATAAATAAATTAGCTGGAGGTTTAAAATTTTAAGAATTATTAGGCTTAATAATTATATTTTTCAAAGTTCATGCCTACTGATATGGTAAGTTCTAATTTCAATTACAAATAGCATGAAATAGGTTGGAATGAACGGAAACAAACATTTTTTATTTGCAAAGTGAACTGAAAAAAGTGTTAATCATCAAACCGGAAACGTGATCTTGTGATGAGCACGAACGAAGGAAATTGTTTGTTCTGGTAAGGACGCTAAATGAACGTTCGGTACTAACTACGGATACAGGTATGGTTGAAAACACATGGAGAACAACACAAATGTTGGTGGAAATCGTCTCCAAGCTCTGGGAATAAATAGCATTGATCAAACTCAATGGCGGAAGTTTTGCTTCAAAATTAGCTCCATAAATGTGTTTCAGATAAATTATAACAAATGCTAGTTACACTTTTGGTATCTAACCTTTTTTTAATTTTAAAATAGAATCAACTATGACGTAAAAGGTGTTTCTCTTGAAATTCATTTCTTCGTCTGTTTAAACCGAAATAAAAATTTATTTGTGTTTTGTTTTAAGTTTCCAAATACAAATTTACAAATTACAAATTTTCAAAATAAAATAAATTTGAAATTTACCTTAAATAAAATAAGAAAGCAAAACAATTTAATACAACTTTCTTTCAATAGTTCAGAGTTGCAAAATTTGTCATTAAATATTACCAAAAATGTAAGCCAATAATAATCAGGTGCCCAGATCGGCAAGCTAGTGACAAATAGATTGATAGATAACGTGCAAACAGGGGCCCAATTGAGAAATAAGTGGGAATAGCAACATATCTATGATGAATATAGAGTATATTTAAAAAAACACTCTAATCATTGCTTTCAATTTTACGGGCCCGAGGGAAACACCCCGGGCCCGCGATTTTTTAGAATATTAATGAATAATAATAATAATATTAATTTGGAAATATTAATGAACATTCCTTCATCAATTACATTGTTTAATTTATACAGCTTAAGCCAAAACTATTTTGAATCTTCAAGAACGCTTTCGGCTAGCCCAATCTCAATTTTTGTCTTATTTCCCCAAAAAGAACATCCTCGCGCTCTAATAGATGAGAAAATTCTGATACCAAAAATTGAAGTGTTTCAAAATACTTTGTGTGTTGGGATTATTTTTTTAAAAATATTGGATCAATTATCTTAAACACATTTAAAACATTATCCTTTAAATTAAGTTTTCTTTCAAATTTTTGTGAAAGTTTTTTATAGAATATTTGACAATCTTTTAAAACGTTAAATTTTTCGTTAGTCTCTAAATTTTGAAGCTCTTCTGTGCATTCAATTCCCAAAAAAATATCATCTACGGGGTTACAGTTTTCTATTTCATAGGAAATATCAAATTTTAAACAAATTTTAAGGATAATTTTGTGAAAAACAGATATATCTGGTTTCGCTTTGAAAAGACACATTAAGTTTGTCTGTAGAAGGTAGACCGTAATCCAAAAACTTGAAATATGATTTTATTCTGTTATCATTTAGTAGGTCAAAAAGTCTTTTTGCCTTTTCACTGTTTTCTTCTGAAACGAAACCATCCATTTTTTAACAAGCACTATACTACTGCCCCAAATGAAAGCCAGTGAGTTGAAATCATTTTTGTAATTTTGTTTTGTTTTATATTGAAATATTATTGAAAAACTGCCATTTCACTTTGTCGTTTAGGACTGTTTTTTAAAAAGCTATATACACCTTTGGCTAGTTTATGTATTTCTTTCGGAAGAGTAGAGCGCGCATTTGAACGAATGTGAATGTTGCAGAATACATTTTGTTATTTTTCATCTTGAGCAAAGATTGAACTCCCCCTTTTTTACCTTGCATCACACTGACGCCATCTAAACAAAAACCAATTAAGTTTGATATGGGAATATTATTAGTTTCTTAAAAATTAACTATAGTTCTTGATAAACTGATCTTTTGATGAATATTGACACTGCGTTTATACTATGAGTTTAAATTTATGTAAAAAAAAAAATAAAAAAAACGTGCCATATTTAAACTTTTCGTGCCACGAGAAAATTTCCGTGTCAAAATTGCACGACCGTGCCACGTCAGCAACGCTGAACATAATGGCTGAATCACAAACACGCTTCAGCTTCGGCTTTACCTGACGTTTACGAGTTCAGCCATAGGAATTCAATGCATGCTATCACAATGGTTCTTCGACCTCACGTTTCGTTCGACAATCGTAAGGAAAAGAACGTAACGTAACGTAATGTGACTCCAAATGGAAGCTCTAGTTCAATTATGGCTGAAACACATACACGCTTCAGCTTCGGCTTCCTCTGCGTTACGTTAGGCCTGCTTCGAGGTTACTTTGAATGACATTTCTATTATTTCATCCCTCCAAAGAGTAAATATTTTGTTTGTTGACATTTTTTTACAGCTGATGAGCGGTCAGCCAAAGCAAATGTTCAGATAATTGAACTAGAGCTTCCGTTTGGAGTCACATTACGTTCTTTTCCTTACGATTGTCAAACGAAACGTGAGGTCGAAGCTTCATTGTGATAGCATGCATTGAATTCCTATGGCTGAATTCGTAAACGTCAGGCGAAGCCGAAGCTAAAGCGTGTATGTGTTTCAGCCATTATCTGAACATTTGCTTTGTCTGACAGCTTAACAGCTTTAAAAAATGCCAACAAACAAAATATTTGCTCTTTGCAGGGATGAAGTAATAGAAATGTCATTCAAAGCAACCTCGAAGAAGACCCACCGTAACGCAGACGAAGCTGAAGCGTGTTTGTGATTCAGCCATTAAGTAGCATGTATGTAGCATCAACATCCATACAGCATTTATAAATACGATTAGTTGTGGACCAATATTTTTCAATATGGTCCGTTTGTCAAAAATGTCACTTTACTGATTTTAAGGTTCAACTCCAGTTGTAGAATTTTGGCTTAAATGACATAGGAGTAGGTACGTTTGCTTTGTGGCTTAAATAATGTTATAACTTAGACGACAATTTTGATAAGATCTTTTTCAAAAACTTGAATTGAATTGAAAATTCCAACCCTCGCTTTTTATTATAAACACAATTTTCAAGTTTTAAGCGTCCTTCGCCATAATCATTTATTTTATTTTATTTTATTTACAAACAAAATTAATACACTCTACAAAATACAATCGAAATAAATAAACTATACTTTTAACACTAACTTTGATTTTAATGTTTGCTTTGCAAAACCCGTTCGCATCGTTCGCAAATTGAATCTTCAGAATTGACCAAAAATCGTCGACAACGTGAGCATAAAACTGATGCATCTTCACTTATTGAAAGACTGTAATCCGTCAAAGAAGAATCTTCTTCTAAATGAACACTTGAAACTTGCAAAAGTTCACAGAGTTCAGATGTTGTAGAATCAATTGTGGGCTGTAAATTCTATATAAAAAAAAAAACAAAAACATGAAAATAATTTTTAAAAAATTCATTAAATAATTCAAAATCAATTAGAACCTTTAGAAGTGCAAACTTATCAGAACCACAAGAGATTTTAACTTTGAGCAACCAAGTATTGGCATCCTGAGAAGACTTATTCAACAACCGTTTCACTTCAAAGGCAGTATCCATTATTTCTTCAACTTTAGGATCATTCCACGAAGGATTTGAGTGAACTTTAGCTTCGTGAAATGGTTGACCATCTAATAAAAATAAACTTCATTAAAATTTCAAAATTTTCAATAATCTTTTACCGTAATAACTCCAACTTTCTTCCACCAAAAAAGGTACAATGGGCCAAAGAGATTTACACAGTACTTCGTAGGAATTACTTAGAACCTTTTTAACTCCTTCTATTTGATCGGCTTTGCCACAATAGAGACGATCTTTGACTAAATGCACATAAACCGATGAAATTTGATTTGTGACGAAATTGAGAATATTCGCTGTGACCCTATTGTACTCATATAAGTCATAACTTTTTTGAACCTGTGGAAAATCTTCATATTAAGTAGATTTTATGTTTTTTGCAGTTTTAAAAATATTTACTTCTTTTTCAAAATTGTGCACGCAACTCAAAAGATATCGATCCAAATGGGTAAGACATTTGTTTTCACAATCGATTTTGTTGGTACTTCTTGAATTGTCACCAATGGCTCCATTCAAGTATCGCAAGGTCGATCGGATTTTGCTAAGACTTTCAGCACAATGTTGGAGCAATTTGTCACTGACTGTGATCGACATATGCTGGGTACCATGGGACGCTACCCACCACCTACAAGAATTGGACATATGTAAACATTTTTTTTCATTCAAGGACTTTTACCTTAGTGTATCGGTTCCATATTTCTTTGTGATATCCTTGGGTGAAATGATGTTGCCAAGCGACTTCGACATTTTATGACCCTTCTCATCAACTGTAAACCCATGAACAAAAAGAGATCTGGAAAAATTCCATAAACAAAAAAGAGACAAGCATTGAAAATGAGCATTACTTATATGGAGAGCAGCCTCTTGCTGCTATACTGGTCAACAACGACGACTGAAACCAACCAGTGAATTGATCATAACCCTCTAAATATAATTCCGCAACTTTGTCGCCATCCAAAACACTCGACCATGAGCTGCCAGAGTCAAACCAAATATCAAAAATGTCTGATCCTTTTACAAGGTTTTCAGCTTTAAGATTCATTTCGGTCAGTAGTTCGGCTGGCAGGATTTCCTCAACTGATTTTGTCCACCAAAAATCAATATTACCCTCCTTTTCAAGGAGTCCCGAAATGTGTGCAATGATTTTCCTAAAAAAAAACCAATGTCATTGAAGCTCATCAAAAGATGCAATCCTAATGTTTACTCATTTACAATCTCCTTGCCAGATTCCTTATTATAAAATACCGGTATTGGAACACCCCAGGCTCGTTGTCTCGATATACACCAATATGGACGTTTTTTCACTTGAGTTATGAGAGCCTTTTTATTAGCTTCAGAGTTGACTCGAGGGAAGACATTAATTTTTTCGATCTAAGTTATTGAAGCTAATGAAAAAAGTTTCAAGATAGAGATAACCTACGGTTCTCACCTCTTCCACAGCTTTGTCCCTGATTTGTTCGGTATTAATGAACCATTGTTCACTAGCACGAATGATTACAGGTTGTTTTGTTCGCCAGTCAATCGGATAAGAGTGACTAATTGTGCCAGAAAATATAACGTCCTGAGAGATATGCTCCAAAACAAGTTTATCTCCTTCGCCTAGAGCTTCTTTCCCAATCAAAAATGATGGTGCTTCTTCGGTGTAGACGCCATTTTCGTTTACAAAGCATTTCTACGTATTTAAGTTATGGGGCTTATAGGAACGTTCATCTTTTCAAGAAATAGTGCAAATAAAGACAAACTTACCACCGGTAACTTGTGATCCAGACTAACGAGAAAATCTTCTGGACCATGAGCTGGGGCCGTGTGAACTAATCCTGTTCCTTTAGTGTCTTGGACATGAGAGCCAGGCAAAAAAGGCAGTTTCTGTGTATTGTCAATAGGATGAGCATATGAAAAACTTTTGAGTGACTCCCCTGGAAGTGGACAGAAAAAAAAGAGAATCGTTACCAAAACAATTTCTTTCGTAGGTTCACTTTATTATTTACCTGATACACTCGCGACTTGAGTTACTTCCAACCCTGTAAGTTTTTGAAACTCTTCAATTAAATTACTTGCTAGCAAGTAGAGATTCTCCAAATCTCCATTGAGATTAACCAAAGAATATTGCAGTTCTGAGTTGTAGCAAACAGCTTGATTGCTAGGAAGTGTCCATGGTGTTGTTGTCCATACCAAGGCGTAGATGTTCTTCGACTTATCAACATTCAATGGCATATCTGTTAGCTTAAGCCGAAATACAACAGAGGGACTGACAAAGTTTGGATCGTATTCGAGTTCAGCTTCTGCTAGAGCTGTTTTTGACGATGGAGACCAATAGACGGGCTTGAGAGCTCGGTAGACAATTTTCTTGTTGAAAAAATCCAAGAACATTTTAAGTTGATTTGATATAAATGCTGGACTAAAAGTTAGATAGACATTGGAAGGATCAACCCAGTCGGAGAGAATACCCCAAGAACGGAATTCTTCCTTCTGTTTTTCCACAGTTTGCTTAGCAAAGTTTCGAGCTTAAATGAGAGAGTTATGGTTTGAAATTGGGGGAGTGCATTATTATTGGTTGACTTACATTTCTGTCGAATTGTCAAAGGGTCTGATTTTGACTTTGAAGATGCCATCGCCTTCAGTTCGATGGGAAGGCCATGACAATCCCATCCGGGCTTATAACTAACTTGTCTACCCTGAGCGACATTCTGTCGTAGGGTTATGTCTTTAAGAATCTAAGGATACACGTTTGTAAATTTATTTTAAAAATGTGCACTTTTTTCAAACCTTATTGACAGAATGTCCCATGTGTAGATCTCCATTAGCATACGGTGGTCCATCGTGCAAAACAAATTCCGGTTTATGGTTATTGTCTTTTTGGTATTTATATGAATTTGAAAATGGTCCCTTGTTTAAGAAAATGAAAGCTGAATTAACTACAAAATAACAAATAACATTAAACAAAAAAACTTACTGCAATTAGAGACTTTTCGATGTCAACTCTTTTTGCTGCTGATAATCGTGTTGGGAATTTAGTTTTTGGTAAATTTATTGTACTGGTATATTTGATGGGTGTTTCGGCTGCTTGTTTAATTGAATAATAACGCAGACAATGTGTAAAATTAAATAAATCTGGTTTTAAAATGCGATTCATTATGCAAAAGCAAATTATTGTATTTTGCAACACTTTTAAAGTAAGAAATTCTAAAAATCAGCTGTTGATGACAGTTGGTTGATATTTGCCGGAATGTAATAGATTATTTGTAATCTTTTAACACTAAGCGCGTTCATATATCTGAGATTTTTAAAATTTCTTCATTTCCCTACTTTTTAAGGCTCTGTATTGAAAATTTAGTATTAAATAATAGTTAGATCTTTAAAAAACAAAAATTAAGATGAGTTTTATTACCGTTGAATATTCAGAAATGTATTTTTCTGCTTAAAAATTGCCTTTTTTTGAAATTTAAATTTTCTTAAAAAGTCTCAACCCGCAGAGCTGTGGGTTTAGGATTGTCTTGGATGGTTTTTGACGTTTCATTTTCTTGCCTTTCTTTGTTTCTTGGCGTTGCTTTATTATTGTTTCTAGTGTTTCCGAGTAAGCAAGAAATATGCCACTGGACAATTTCAAGTGGAGGAAAGACCTTATAACCGAATTAATTTAAATGAAGGAATGGTTGAGAGAGTCTTTCATACTACTCGTTCACTCCTTGAAACAAAGTTGAGGCCATCTTATCACCTGGCGAAATTGCGTCTCTCAATTAAAAGTTTGAAGTTTCTTAATTCACCCTTATATAATTTTAAAACGATGGTTTATCATTCGATATTAGTTCTTTTGTCAAGAAAGTGAGGGTTCCGAAGTCAGATTTATTTTCTTTACAGATTTTAATCCAAATCTCTTTTTTCTTTTGCTTGGTCTTACACATCTTACAACATTTTTTCATCGGATGAGATGAAAACAACAAAAGAAAGAGAAGTGTCAAAAAAACACGCAACCGAAAAACATCCGAGTGTAATACGAGATTGACGGGAAGAATGTTCAAAATAAAATATGCGAAACACGCAGCATACAGAAAGTCTGAGTGTAATAACACACATACGAATTTTTGGCACACTATATAGGGCAATTGTAGCTATCATTGAAACCAAAAGTTGAAATATTTTTGACAGGTGTCATTCATAGTAATCAATAAAAATGTATGTCTATTAAAAAAATTGTATGACATAAATCAGTTTGTCATGGAAAAAAATTCCCTACAGAAATTTGTCCTTTGAAATTGCGTAAAATTGGAACACAAATCGTGTCATTTTCCGCTATTTTGGAAACTGTACTACCGTCAGGAAAACAACAAAGTGTATTTTTTAGTAAAAAAATAGTTCACTCAAAAAAAATATTTGACTGATGTCCAATCGATCAGTACATAATTTATGTATGTCTTTAATCGAAATGAAAAACAGTTACATATTCATTAAAAAATGCTTGAAACAATGTTTCATTGTGTTTTTATTTGATTAAAAATTAATGGCTGAATCAGAAACACGCTTCAGCTTCGGCTTCGTCTGCGTTACGTTGGGCCTGCTTCGAGGTTGCTTTGAATGACATATCTATTATTTCATCCTTCCAAAGAGCAAATATTTTGTTCGTTGACATTTTTTTTACAGCTGTTGAGCTGTCAGACAAAGCAAATGTTCAGATAATTGAACTAGAGCTTCCGTTTGGAGTCACATTACGTTCTTTTCCTAACGATTGTCAAACAAAACGTAAGGTCAAAGCTCCATTGTGATACTGTGCATTGAATTCCTATGACTGAACTCGTAAAGATCAGGTGAAGCCGAAGATGAAGCGTGTTTGTGATTCAGCCATTATATTCATCAAATTTTCCTGGGAAAATTTATTTACGTAATTCTGTTATGTTAAAATGAATTCAAACATTTTATTTATTTGTGTGTTTGTTTCAAACAATTAAAATTACAGACTTTTATCAGACAAATTTTGGTGTGGAACCATTTTCTTTCATAGATCGCGAAAACCGACCTGTCATGGAAAATTAAAATTATTGGTTTCAACCAATTATAGCTATAACTGACAAATTTCTCTCTAAAATTTCAATTCCACTGTTTAAATGCTTTAAAGTCTTAATATAATAAAATAATAATGAGAAAAGTTTGCAATTTTTGAAATTTATTAATTATTCCAATTTGATCGACGTCATTTCATTTGGTAATCGTGGTACAAAAATTATTAAAATTATTAATATTATCATTTCCACTGTTACCTAAAATATAATAAGAAACTGTACAAAAATTAAAAAAGAAAAGCGTTAATGAAAAAGGTACTTCAAATCAGTTTCTTAAGTAGTATTCACATGAGCGCGACCAACGAACGACGAATGAATTACAAAATGTGAGTTTATATACGTTTGAAGACATATTTCCACACAAATTCTTAACAAAACGATAGCAATTTAGTGTCTATTTGATTTATGATACATACTTTTACTTTTCAATATCGTTTATTAATAAATTTGAGAAAACAAACTTATTCGTCGCGAAAAAAATTATAGTTGATACGAACTGTCAAACTTTATTCGCGTTCCACATCATCCACACTTGCAACGAATAAAATAATCGCGCGTACTTAACCTAAAAAAATCATTCTTGTTTTTGTTTCAGTAGTGAATGGTGTTTGGCTGTGGCTCCTTGTCAAACTTTATTCGCGACGAATTAAAAACTCTCATGTGAAAGAAATGTCAAAATCGACGAATATTCGTTCATTCGTTGGTCGTTGGTCGTGCTCATGTGAATTGTGCTTTAGGTTGTTAGTTGTTACACTATTTGTCTACTTTGCTTTCACTTTGAGTATGTTAAAGCGCAGCCTAACGATTTTGTTAAGACCTTAAATTTTACCAAGTGTCACTTTTGACAGTAAATCATTTGCCGCTAGTTTTTGAGAGATTCTGTTTTGGAATTGTGTGCATTGAAAAGTATCAACAAACATGAAACTTGTAAGTAAACAACAAAAAACTAAACGTTTATATTTATTAATCCTTTCTAATACATTATAACTTTCTCAACAGTACTGCTTAAGCAACGATTTGGCCAAACCATGTTATGTGGTTACATTCAAGGGTCTCCGCATAATGCTCGATTGTGGATTGACCGAACAAACTGTCCTCAACTTCCTTCCGCTTCCGTTCGTCCAAAGTTTCAAACTATCCAATTTGGCCAATTGGATTCCCAATCGAGAACATGACCAACAAATGGATGGTGAATTAAAAGAATGCTGTGGTCGCGTCTTTGTCGACTCAGCTCCAGAATTCACTCTTCCCATGGACAAGCTAATTGATTTCAGTGAAATTGATGTAATCCTGATTTCAAATTACCTCAATATGCTTGCCATGCCCTATATCACCGAGAGGACGGGTTTCAAGGGGAAAGTCTATGCTACAGAGCCAACTCTTCAGATTGGACGATTCTTTCTTGAAGAACTCGTTGAATACATTGAAGTGGCTCCAAAAGCGAATAATGCAAATCTCTGGAAGGAAATGTTGCACTTGTTGCCAGCTCCTCTATGTGATGCGTTCAGACCAAAGAAGTGGAAACAAATTTTCAGTATTAAGGACGTTCAGAGTAGTTTAGCCAGAGTCACCATAACTGGATATGATGAGAAATTGGTTTGCATGCTTTTAAATATTACCCATAAATCAAATATAGTTGATTCTTCTCTTAAGGATATCTATGGAGCATTCATTGCAACACCAGTTAGTTCTGGATATTGTTTGGGTTCAAGCAACTGGGTTCTAAACACCGCACATGAAAAGGTTTGCTATGTAAGTGGCTCGTCGACTCTTACAACTCACCCACGTCCTATCAATCAAGCTGCTTTGAAACACGCCGATGTTCTTATCATGACAGGTCTTACTCAGGCTCCAACAGTTAACCCCGATACCAAACTAGGGGAACTCTGCATGAATGTTGGTAAGAAATGGGTCTTTTTGCCTAATAGCCATAAAACTTACCTCAAAATCATTCATATGAATCCTTTGGCTCTTTTAAGCTGTGACCATTAGAAACAACGGTTCTGCTCTTATTCCTTGCTATCCATCTGGAGTAGTTTACGATTTGTTCGAGTGTCTGACGCAGAATCTTGAAAATGCTGGTCTTAATAATGTTCCAATGTTTTTCATATCCCCCGTAGCCGATAGTTCTTTAGCATATTCGAATATTCTCGCAGAATGGTTAAGTTCGGCAAAGCAAAATAAGGTCTACCTTCCCGATGATCCTTTCCCGCATGCTTTTTATGTTCGAAATTCAAAATTGAAGCACTATAAGCATGTTTATTCGGAAGGATTCAGCAAGGATTTCCGACAGGTACAAACAAACATTTTACAATATAAAATAAAACCAAGACGTAACTTAATCTTTTCTAGCCATGTGTGGTATTTTGTGGACATCCGAGTTTAAGATTTGGCGATGCGGTTCACTTCATTGAAATGTGGGGTTCAAACCCAAACAATTCCATCATTTTCACAGGTTTCATGGCATAACATTTGAATCTTCCATATTTTTACATCATGCTTTACTTTTTAATAGAACCCGACTTCCCATATCTGCAAGTTTTGGCTCCCTTCCAACCATTGGCCATGAAAGCATTTTACTGTCCCATCGACACGTCACTGAATTATCAACAGGCGAACAAGTTAATTAAGGAATTGAAGCCAAGTGTCTTGGTCATTCCCGAAAACTACACAAAACCCCACCCAGCTGCACCACAACTTTATATTGAACAACCAGTAATATCCTTTTCATTCCTTGAGTGTGTATGTTTTTTTTTATTCATACATCCCCTCAACTTTCAGGACAAAAAAATCATTACATTCAAATGCGGAGAAATCATTCGATTGCCTCTCAAAAGAAAAATGGATCGAGTCTATCTTACCTCTGAACTTGCATCGAAACTTGTACCTCGTGAAATAAGTCCCGGTGTGACAATGTCTACCCTAACCGGAGTGCTAGAAGTCAAAGATAAAGTACATAACATTGCTCCTTGTGAAGATGGATCAGATGATAAACCGAGCGTAAGTGCAGGCACAACTCTACAGCCACCCAAACGAGAAGAAGTTCTCAAGAAAGTGAAATATGAATATGGAGGCGTTGATATTGATTTGTTTATGAAGAAATTGGCGCAAGATGGAATCACAGACATTAAGACAGAACGAAGTGGAGGTGTTCTCACAATAAGTATTCCAAGTGAAGATACGACGATAAAAATCGAAGAGAATTCAACACATATTGTGTGTGGGGGGAAACAATCGTTGCGACTCAAATTGAGAGATTCCCTGATGCAGTGTGTACAGAGTTTTTAAAAATAAAAAAAAAAACATATAAATATAAGTAAGTGGTTTTAATGTCGAAGTACGAATTATGCATTTGATAGTTTTATACATTTCTTTTAAGTTTGAACATTAAACAATACAAGTGAAGGGCCTTATAATTGTCAGGAAACTATTTTTTCAAAATTAATTAAACATACAACTTTACTTGCCATTATTTGAGGTAAGTTACGCCAATTTTTATTAGAGATTCGGAAATCACAATAGAGCAAACAATTATTAAGGGATAGGAGTGTGCCTGCCGGTCATAAGGTTAGAAGCAGGAATTCTCGAAAAGTAAAATTTATATATCTCCCGTTACATGATAGATTAGAAAAAACAACTATGGTTGGTAAATGAGGGACTAGTATGTTGAAAATAAATCGGGTCATTAGATTAGAAGCAGTGAATAAATCAACGTTGTTTTGGGAAGATGTTCATATGGTAGACATGTGCATTCAAGAGGACACAAGCGTAAACAGGTTTTTTCTCAAATTTGGATGTGGATTTGTTGTTTGAACTAGACACAGGCAAAAAGTCTTGAGTTTCGACAGTGTGAGCGAGCGCATCACGACAATCCGCATCAAGGTTAAATTCGCCAACATAATCCTAATATGCGCGCATGCCCCAACAGAGGAGAAAGATGAAAACACCAAAGACATATTCTTCGAGCTCTTGGACAAGACATATGAGCAGTGCCCTGGCTATAACATTAAAATTGTCTTAGGAGATTTTAATGCCAAGCTAGGAAGAGAAGACATCTTTGGTGGCACAATTAGGATATACAGGCTCCACGACACCACCTCCGACAACGGATTCAGGCTGATCGATTTCGCTGTGGGCGAGACGTTCTGGTAGCTAGTACGCAGTTCACACATCTTGATATCCACTGTCAACCAGATTGACTACATTGCGATCGACGCACGACACTTCTCCAGTATACAGGATATCCGAACTTTCCGAGGGGCCAACATTGATTCGGACCACTACCTCGTTGTAGCCAAGGTACGGCTACGGATATCCCGGTCCAAGCCAAAACAAGGAAGTACTTTGAGAAGTTTCGACGTTAGACGGCTAAAATCGCAAGAGACTGCCATGTCCTTTTCCGATCGAGTCTGTAGTAACCTCATAAGGAGTCCTATGCTGGCTGCATTAAGCATTGAAAACCAGTGGCAACATTGCCTTGCAGCAATCAGAGATGCCGCCTCTGAAGTGCGAAATCACTGTTTTGACGACGAAATTACTGTTGACGACGAATGCCAACAAGGGCACGCAGCGAAACAACAGGAATACAAAACGGAGCTGTACAGGAGGACCAGAGCTGCTCGCGAGCTCTACTTGCAGAAGAGGAGACCGGCTTCTTAGATGGAAAAAAAGAGGGCATGAGAAGCGAGCGATCGAAGAGATAGAGGGATGTCACAACAGGAATGAGGTTCCTAAATTTTACCAAAAGGGTACAAGCCTCGAACCGAAGCCTGTAAAGACGATCAGGGGGACATCGAAGTGGAACCGCAGTCAACGTTGAGAACATGAAAAGACCACTTCTCCAAATTATATAACGGCGATGGCGAACCGAATTCCGCTGTAAGGGTGATAGAATCACTCCACCTCGGCAACGAAGATTAACAATTCCACCTACCCGACCATGACGAAGTGAAGATCGCTTTATCTAAACTTAAGTCAAACAAAGCTGCTGGAGCTGACGGCATCGCTGCCGAACTATTCAAAACAACAGGCGATGACTTGGTAGGGAGCATGCACCAACTCATCTGCAAAATATGGTCGGAAGAAAGCATGCCCGATGAGTGGAATCTCAGCATAGTTTGCCCGATACATAAAAAAGGAGACTCTAAATTGCGCCACCTACAGAGGCATCAGTCTCGTTAACATTGCATATAAGATCCTCCTCTCTGCCTTATTATGTGAACATCTGAAGCCGTTCGTCAACAACCTGATAGGTCCTTATCAGTGTGGCTTTAGACCAGGAAAGTCCACTATCGACCAAATTTTCACACTACGGCAGATCTTGAAAAAAAAAACAGGATCGTCAAATCGATACCCACCATCTCTTTATCGATTTTAAATTCGCGTATGACAGTATCTATAGGGAAGAGCTCTACAGAGTAATGTCTAGTTTTGGCAGAATGACGATAGAGAATGCACACTGCTCTATCAAGGTGGGAAAAGATCTCACCCATGAATTTGATGTACAAAAAGGTTTAAGGCAAAGCGATGAACTGTCATGCGACTTCTTCAACATTATTCTGGAAAGAACTGTGCAAAACTCAACCGTCAACACTAGAGGCACGATCTTCCAAAGGTCCATGTAATAACTCGTATACGTAGATGATATTGTAATAAAGACCAAGTTTATGCTGTTATCAAAAAAAGACATTGAACAACGACGGCTTGAACAAAACGTCACCATGGACAGCTATAACTTTGAGGTAGTTAAGGACTTTGTCTACCTAGGCACCGCTAATAACACAGACAACGATACCAGCGCTGAAATCAAACGAAGAATAACTCTTGCAAATCGCTGCTTCTTTGGACTTAGAAGTCACTCATCATCTCGTCCTCATTTATGGCGCTGAGGCCTGGACCCTGTCAAAGAAAGATGAGAATGTCTTGGGATGCTTCGAGAGAAAAATTCTTCGGGTGATTTTTGGTCCCGTACGCATAGATGAAGAATGGAGGAGAAGATATAACGACGGGCTGTGCAGCAATACTGACTTAGTTAGCAGAATTAAAATCCAACGGCTTAGATGGCTGGGTCATATAGAGCGGATGGACATCAACGCTCCAGCCCGGAAGTTCTTCGAATCCAATCCTCAGGGACGGCGCAGTAGAGGAAGACGCGACGCAGGTGGTGCACTCAGATGGGTGAAGACCTTAACCAACTTGGCCTGCGAAACTGGAGACAGCTAGCTAGGGTTCGAGCTGGCTGGAGACGCATGTTGGTTGAGGCGCAGGTCCGCCCGGACTGTAGCGCCACTTTAAGTAAGTAAGTCATGTGCTTCTTATCTAATGACCCGATTTATTTTTGCATATTCTTGACTCAATTAACGATTTTCCATGAAAGTTCCGTGAGCTAAATCTATCCTTTATCCATAGTTGTTTTTTTCTAATACATCATGTAACAGGAGTAATTTTGATTTTACTTCTCGAAAACGCCTGCTTCAAACCTTATGACCGGCAGTGTATATTGATGCTACGAATCACATGTTGAAAATGGAGCCAAGGTGAACTTAAAAGATGTAGGTCTTTAGTTTTATTTAACTTCAAATCAGATGACATGTTTTAAAATATTATCAATTTTATAAGTTTTGGGAATGCAAGTAACATGACAATTCCCAACTGAAATAATAATTCTGTTGTTTTTTTATTCTCGAACAATGGAAACTGTTGTTACTACGAGCATTTATTTTATTTATCCTTTGCGCTTCTTCACAGAGGGATGCAGCCCCATTTTGTTGTTGCTAACATTCCTCATAATTCATAAGTCAAGAGAGTGACGATGGTCCTTCTTTTCATAGTAAAATATTACAGTTTTATTTTTTTTGTTTTCTGTTTTTAGATTTTGGAATTTTCAAAATATTTGTTACGAAAATGTCTGTTGTTATTTTTGTTGTCCTTTTAAATTCAATTTATTGTGTTTTCTATGAAAATGTAAATGTTTTGTTTTGCGTTCATATATTTTTGTTATGTTGTAAAAGAGTATTCTAACAATTCCCATTTAAAAATTAGTGATTCTATCTCTGACGCAAAAGTTGTCGTTTTTTGCTCAAGGAATCATTTAACACTTTTCCCGCTTTGTCTTCCCTTTTTTTTGAGTTAAGGATTGCAAGATATGCAGCATCATATTGAAGATTTTTTTGAATTGAAAGTTTAAAATATATTTCAATTACGGAGTGAGACAGGGAATATGCTTTGTTCGTATTTGATCTAAAAATTAGAATTGTTTTTAAATGTTTTGTTTGAATTTATAGAGAGCTTTACTAAAGGCAAATTTCTTGAAAAAGTTCTTACATCTAAAACTTGATTTATAGACAAATAAGGACTCGATTGGGTTCTCACTTATTTCTTCATCAAGTTCTCAAGAACTCTGAACTTCGATATTTTAGATGTTGATAAATAACACGTTTCCTCAAATGGTCAATATTTCCATGGAATTAAGTTATTACCAGATAAAAGTCTAGATAGTCCTTATATCTTAGACAACTTCAAATTCGTGTCAAGATATCATTATTTCTAAAAGTTTTAAGAAACATTAATAACAACATTTTGTGTAAGAAAGAAAAAGTTTGAAGTCAATGGGATGGGCAGATCTGGTCGATGCGGAATGTTATTTAAATTTAATAGTTCGCCTCTAACTTTAAATATAACATTTATCATATTTATGGGGAAACGGTTAAGGAGGTATGCTCGTTCTTGAAGATCTAAATTTAGTTGACTGTAAATCATTTGTAGCAGCTATACATATATTAACATTATCATTCATTTATTTAACTATTTAAAATTTTCATTTCACTCAGTTTCAAAGCAATGTATTCGAATCACTCTATTTAAATTAACGATCGTAGTAACCTTTGAAATTTCATTTTATTATTGAGAATTTTACTTTTGTGATTCGTTCTTAGATTTTCATAGAATAATCTTGTGTTTTCTAAAATTAATAAATAATTTGTTTTAGTTTTCTAATACGCTTTCGTCTTTTAATTTTTTAATTTTTTAATTTAAATTTTATTGAATGGGTGTTGGTCAAGTTTGATACAAGACCATGATCCATATTGGTGACTTGGATCTATCTAAGCTTCTGAAAAAAATGAAAGAACTTGCGAAAAACCAACTTTCCAATGAGGTGCTCAAAACATTGTGGTTGGAAAGACTTCCGGACAACATTAGAGCTGTTATTTGCATTGGCTCAGGCGACTTAACGACGCTTTCAAAGCAAGCTGACACGATGGCCGAAATGCAGAGCATCTCAAACATATCAGCAGTTGGAAGCCAATCTGAAATTTTATCAAGAATCGATGCGCTTCAAAAACAAGTCGAAGAACTAAGAACATCAAGACCAGGTGGAAGCAGAAAGCATGACTCTCATAAGAGAGATTTAAGCAAAAGCCGCAGTAAGTCTAAACCACGTCTTCCACTTTGTCGCTATCATTTCAGGTTCGGCAAGGATGCAAAAAAATGCGTTGAACCTTTCCAATTCAAAAAATTCGACCTCTCGGAAAACTAAAGGAGGCTCTGTCATCGGAAGCGACACTGCACAGAGCTGACACAAATGAAAGCCGTCGCTTATTTATCCGAGATCGAAAAACAAACCAAGGATATCTCGTAGATACAGGTGCAGACTTTTCCGTCTTACCTCCCACCAAACATGACAAACCAGACAACAGATATTCCTTATTTGCTGCCAATGGAACTCCAATCAAAACTTACGGGACAAAAATCATTCAAATCGACTTCGGACTTAGAAGAAAAATGGATTGGATGTTTATTGTTGCGGATGTCACTCGACCAATAATCGGAGCAGATTTCATTCACGAATTTGGACTGCTTGTTGATCTACGAAGAAAAAAGCTCATCGACACAACAACAAGACTTGGGGTAAGTGCAATTGCATGTAATAAAAAAATCGAACAAATTTTTACCTTTGCACAAAATTTGCCACGAAATATCAAGTCGTTGTTAGAACAATACAAAGAGTTAACACAACCATTCAAAGCATCAATTTCTCCGTCAGAAACAACAGTAAGGCATCACATAATAACAACAGGTCCACCAATTTTTTCGAAACCTCGCCGATTAAATCCTGAAATGTACAAAATAGCGAAAGCGGAATTCGATTACATGTTGAAACAAAACATCTGCCAACCAAGTAGTAGTCAATGGGCTACACCCCTTCACATGGCTCCCAAAAAAGAAAAGGGTAAATGGCGACCATGTGGTGATTATCGCCGCCTTAATGCAGTTACCGTACCTGACCGGTATCCTATTCCACATATTCAGGATTACACCCATAAAATGTGCGGCAAGTCCATTTTTTCAATAATCGATTTGGAACGTGCATATAATCAGATACCAATCGCCAAAGAAGATCGCGAAAAAACGGCCATTACAACCCCATTTGGTCTGTTTGAATTTAATGTCATGGTTTTTGGACTACGTAACGCTAGTCAAACCTTTCAAAGATTCATGAATCAAATTTTTCAAGACTTAGATTTCGTAATTGTCTACATTGATGACATTTGCATCGCTTCATCGACTCCAGAAGACCATTTGGAACATATTCGTATTGTTCTCCAGCGTTTACGCGAAAATAATTTGAGAATTAATATATCAAAATGCAAATTCGCCCAATCTGAAGTAAACTTTTTGGGACATAGAGTCTCAAAAGATGGTATTGCCCCTACAAAAGAAAAAATCGAAGCTTTGTCATCGTTCAAAAAACCTACTTTAGCTTTTGAACTCAAACGATTTATCGCAATGTTGAATTTCTATCGTAGATCTCTTCCACATGCAGCTTTTGTTCAGGGAAAATTGCAAAAACTCATTAAGGGCAACAAGAAAAACGACAAATCCGTCATTCAATGGAACGCAGAAGCTGAACAAGCATTCGAAAAATGCAAACATGATTTGGCAAACGCAGTTCTCTTAGCCCATCCTAGCCCAAACGCAAAACTAGTGCTTCATGTCGATGCAAGTAATTATTGCATTGGTGCTGCAATTCACGAGCTGGTAAATGATGAACTTAGACCATTAGGATTCTATTCGAAGAAAATGACTGAGTCCCAAAAAGTCAAAAGCACATACGATAGAGAGTTACTTGCAGCGTACAAAGCTGTCCAATATTTCCATCATCTTATTGAAGGCAGAAGTTGTACAATCTTAACAGACCACAAACCGTTAACTTTTGCCTTTACACAAAAACCAGATGTCAAAATTCCTCAGCGAATCAATCAATTGAATTACATCAGCCTTTTCACCACAGATTTTCGTCATATTAAAGGCAAAGATAATATTGTAGCTGATTTGCTATCTCGAGTCGAATCGATTTTCAATGGCGAACAAATTGATTTTGAAAAATTAGCTGATGATCAAAAAATCGACGAAGACCTCGCAAGTTTGAAAGATGACACTTCATTGCAACTTAAACGAATCGAAATACCTGGTACAAATGTTACACTATTATGCGATGTTTCAACGTCTCGTGTTCGTCCATATATTACTAAAAACTACCGCAAACAAGCATTCGACTCGACCCATAACATCGCTCATCCAGGCATAAGATCCACGGTCAAATTGATGACCGAACGATTTGTATGGCCAAATATGAAAAGTGATATCAAGCAGATGGTAGAAAAATGCGTTAACTGTCAAAAAGCCAAGATAAATCAACACAATCGAGCAGCGTTAGAAGAATTCAAAGTACCAAGTCGTAGATTCAAGCACATCAATATTGATCTCATCGGGCCATTACCATTGTCAAGAGAATGCAAATACTGTTTGACATGTATCGACCGATATTCAAGATGGCCAGCAACAATTCCGATCCCAGACATAGCAGCAGAAACTGTTGCAAGAGCTCTTGTTAGTGGATGGATAGCTTATTTTGGTGTACCTCAAGCAATTACAACCGATCAGGGTAAGCAATTTGAGTCTAAGTTATTTAAAGAATTGTCAATTTTAATAGGCGCAAAGCATTTTCGAACAACCGCATACCACCCGCAAGCAAATGGTATGATTGAGCGCATGCATCGAACTTTGAAAACTGCTATTAAATGCCACACAGACAGCAATTGGACTGAAATCTTACCTATCGTACTTCTCGGACTTCGAACAACTTTCAAAGAAGACCTGAAAGCAACACCTGCTGAAATGGTTTATGGCGAAACACTCGCATTACCAGGAGAATTCTTCAATAATCCGACAGATGAATACATTGAAAGCGACTTTGTTCAGAATCTCCGAAAAGCAATTCAAAATATTAAACCTGTTCCAGCTTCTAGTCATTCTTCGAAAAACTCCTTCATTCAACATGATCTCAAATCTTGTACCCATGTTTTTGTTAGAGATGATACAGTCAAACCACCTTTAAAGACACCTTACGATGGTCCTTTCAGAGTCATAAATCGCAATGATAAAAATTTTGATGTTGAAATGGGCAAGAGGGTGGTGAAAATCAGCATAGATAGACTAAAGGCAGCTCACTTATCCAAACAAGACGAACAAGCTATACCAAAGTTATCTTCATCATCAAAAGTTAATTTTCCTCAACAAAAATCTTCGATCATGCAAAAAGACACTAAGTCATCAGTCGGAGGTCAAAATCAAAACCCATGCACAAGTCGTATCGGAAGACATGTGCATTTTCCAAAAAAATACACCGACTTCATCTAACGATCATTCTGGAGGGGGAGTGTATGTAGCAGCTATACATATATTAACATTATCATTCATTTATTTAACTATTTAAAATTTTCATTTCACTCAGTTTCAAAGCAATGTATTCGAATCACTCTATTTAAATTAACGATCGTAGTAACCTTTGAAATTTCATTTTATTATTGAGAATTTTACTTTTGTGATTCGTTCTTAGATTTTCATAGAATAATCTTGTGTTTTCTAAAATTAATAAATAATTTGTTTTAGTTTTCTAATACGCTTTCGTCTTTTAATTTTTTAATTTTTTAATTTAAATTTTATTGAATGGGTGTTGGTCAAGTTTGATACAAGACCATGATCCATACATTCTATGTTGCGAAGATTGAGGTTCCTCTTTAAAACTTCTATACGCGACATGGCTTAACTTCACTATTATTGTTTTAAGATTGTCTTTTAGATCTGAAAGGCTTATACCGGGTAAAAATTCGATACTTTCACCTAAGCTAAGAGCCAACTCCTCTCACTTATTGAATAAATTACCCCTGGATGACAAAATCCTTTTAAGTACTTGTCTCGACAATCTTTCTTCGTCCATTTCCATCACCTTAATAATGTAGTCAAAATGCAGCTTTAAGGTCCTTAAGAACAATGGAGGTTCAGTTGTTTCCAAATGTAGCATATAAATTGGAGTGCGAATTGGTAACCAAAAATTGCTCTTTAAGAAATACTTGTGGAACCTTTCCACCGCCTCGTATTGGCTATATCCCCAAACTTGCGCGCCATTTTTAGCTTTGAACTATGCTCGACAGCTTTATTATCGATGCAACGTTTCCACACAGAAGAAACAGCTCTTTTCGATGCCTCTAGCTTGGACTCAAAATGCTTTTTTATGTCGATGTAAGATGATATTAAAACTTCTAAGTATTTGTACTCTCGAACAATTGCAACATATTCACCTTTGTACATCCACTTTTCATTATTTGCATGTCTTCCTCCTCCGCCCGAAATATCATAATTTTAGACTTCTGTAAATTAACAGACAGATTCCAATTTTCACAGTCTGTCTCCAGTCTGTTCAGCATACGCTGCATTCCTTCCACCGATTCAGATAAAAAAAACAATGTCATCCGCAAATATCAGACCTGGTATCCTAGTACTTCCGCACTGAACGACCTATTCCAAGATATCCTTAATAAACAAAACAAATAGTAGTGTGCTCAACGCACAGCCTTGCTAAACTCCCATTTCTGTTGAAAACACTTCAGATACCTATGTATATACTCCCCATCCTATACGTAGGCCACATTATTTTCTTACATCGCTCTGAGAAGGGTAACGACTTTACTTGATACTTAAAGCTTATAAAGCTTATAAAAAAGCGCTTAACGGGCGATTGAATCAAACGCAGCTCAAAAATCCACAAAAAGGCGTACAGTTTTCTTCTTTTGGAGTCCTCTGCAATGTTTATCAAACTGAATACTTGGTCTATAGTCTAATAGCTCTTTCTAAATCCAATGCATTCAGAATTTGCTTTTCTTAGGTCCAATGTGTAAGCCTATTAAAAATAAGATTACTGAAAAGCTTTACGGAAGAATTCAAGAAGGAGATGCCCCTATAATTTTACAGACCCTTTTTTGTGTGAGGAGGATATTATTGACCTCTTGAAGCTTTCAGCGATGTCTGCGCTCTCAAAAATCCTGTTGAACTCCTCTGTCAATACAAGTAAGAATTCTACTGAAAAATTCTTAATTTTTAAAAAACTCTACTAGAATTCGGTCTTCACCTGCAGACTTACCCATTTTGGCATTTTCAATTACATTTTTAACATTCGAATACTGAAGTCGAGAATGGTGCATCAAGAAATTCATCTTTGAAATACGGAGCTGAGTATTGTGGAAGCGGTGCAAATTGCGGCGCGTTGAGTAATTTCGTGAAATAAATACGGAGTTCAGACTCTTTCAGTGATGCAGCAATTAAATTGATTCTTCCGTTGATAGATTTGTCGGCTTTCCAAAACTGAGGATAATTGAGGTGAAAACCATTAAAAAAAAAGTTTTTATTTAGATTATCTCAAAAAAATAAAAAAACAGCTACCAACAATATTTTGAACTTTTTAAAATAAGTTTGATTTCAATATCTTCTTTCCCCCAGATAATTTAGTGGAAAACCGATCTTTGGCCGAATGAAATTTTGTTAGAAAATTACTTTAAGTGAAAAACATTTTTTTGAATAGAATGAAATAATTCTGAATTGTCTTTATTTTTTTACGAGATATTTGATTCGAAAACCTTTTTCTAATATTTGTCTAGAAAAACTCAACTGCATTTGTTTAAAAAATATGCTGTTTTTTGTATAATAAACTTTTTTAAGGTTTTTATTTTTTTTGTCATTTCGATTCTTTAAAAATTGTACCAAATGTCAAAAACTTTATATTTGATGCATACAATTATTTTGGAGGTAATATCAATATTTGCTAACAGTTAGTTGATTTTGTTTGAATTAATACTCATTTAGGATCAAGCCACAATGCATAATACAAACTTTATTTGAAGTCAACGGAGTTATTGGTTCGAAAGGTATTTCAGGTCTACCAAATATTTTACTGCATTTTATTGTTTTACTGTTATTATACAGGGTTATTCATTTTGCAGCAGCCTTTTGAAATTTTTAAGGAATTAAAAATCTTGGTTGAGGAAAAAAACAATCGAAAGATAATGTGTGATGGTCTGGGTCGACATTCTGTAATTTTAGCTTTTGACGAATTTTTTTCCGAAACGAGGGCTCGCAAAACTGCTTTTGGTTTGCAATTGGGGGTAGAGCATTAAAATACTTTTCTTTCGACGTGTATCTCGATTGGTTGGGAAATTGTTTTGAAAATAGAACTTTTTTTCGGCAAGGCGTTAGCCCAAGATTTTCTCGAAAAACTGAAATAAAATCACTTTTGAGATTTACGCATCAATTGATAGGTGGGTCAATGCTCTGTAGTATGGTGAAAAGCGCATCTTTTTTGGTTGATTTCTGCTAACGTTGGCTTTAATAACCATGTTTATTATAAGAGTAAAAAAGCTAAAGAAGCTTACAATATAAAGTCGCCAATTTTCTTTTCAAATACATTTTGCGGTTTCAAAAGTAAAACAGCAACATATAAATATTTTTTTTCACGATGCTTCTTCTTTAAAAAACTTGGTCTTTAAACGATGTTTGGTCTTCCAACGCGTCTATTACCCTGGGGATTCTATTGGACAGATTGTTTTGCTATATTGTCGTCAGGTTTCCTCAGTGTATGGCCTATCCAATGCCACTTCCGGTGCATGATGTCTACGTCTAATTTTTTCTTTACGGTCCTATTCCACAGCTCAACGTAAGATATTGTTTGGGGCCACCGGATCTTCAGAATAGATGGCAGAGCATTTCCGTGTTTCAGAAGCATATAACAGCACTGCTTTGGCGTTGTATTCGAAGAGTTTTTACTTGGTGCGTAGCGAGATTTTACTAGAGTTCCACACAGGAGAACAAATTCCAAATGTACTAGGGGTGTGTCTATTCTACTGTAAACATCCATCCGCCATCGAGAGCTATAAAACTTCCCAGATAATTAAACTGCTCGACATCTTCTATAGTCCCTTGCCCTCGAATAACTTCTATGCTTTGGCCCGTGGTCATTACTTTGGTCTCATTTGTGTCAATCCTTAAGCCAGCCACCTTTCCATTCAATTGCAGCGAATAACACATCTGATTTAAGCCTGCCGTGTTGTTTGCCATGAGATAAGCTTGTCAAATAGACTTCATTGGATACCGTTACTTTCATTTTTACCCACCGTGGCGGTCATAACATCGTCGCTTGGTGCCTATTAAGGGTAGACTTCATCCTGGACTTAATCCTCTCCAGAATAATAGTTGCCATTAACTTCGGAAAAACTGACAGAACTGAGATACCGCGTCAGTTATTATAGTTTTTGAGGTTTCCTTTCTTTGGTAACCTTACAATAACTCCATCTTTCCAGTCCCTTGGGTAAGTTTCACTCTCCCAGACAGCCTGCACGAGTTTAAGCAAAATACGGGAAGCTGCCTCAAGGTCTGCTTTAAGGAACTCTGTAGGAATACCATCAAGTCCATCTGCTTTGTTTTTCTTTAGAAGATGTATCGCATTACTTATCTCTGCACTTGTTGGGGGACTGGTGTCAATACCCCTAGAAGATCTGAGCATGTAGTTCAATTGTGGATTCAATTCTGCATTGTGGTCATCATTTATTTCCATCTTTGTAGCTGATCTTATATCGCCACTAAAAGGTTTCCGTTAAAATCTAACACGGGATGGTTAGTGTTAGTGCTACTACGCTGTCCGACAATGTCCTTAGTGATTTTATACAGCTCCCTTGCGTACCCTCTTCCTGCAGCATGTTCCGCAAGTTTGTCTATCCTTGCCCTTTTGTCACGTCTCAAACACCGCTGCATCGTCTTAAGAGATGCTCTATACTCGTTTCGTAGAATCAATTTCGGCTTTCTGAATTGATTCTAATTTAAAGTGTTCTTCGATATGTGATTTTGTCCCAGGTGTCTTGAGATTCCCAGGAATCTCTATCTCTTGTCTGTCTGGGTATAGTTTTAGTTCCATCTTCCATGTAAGCGCTCTTAATTTGGCCCCAGAAAGCATCTACCACTAAGTCAACATTTTTTATGTTCGATGCTTTGTCGCCGAGTGTGGTGACGAAATTACGACGTACATACGTTAGGGTCATTTAGAATGATTGTGTTGAATCTTGGTCTCTTTCTATACCCTCTTAGCGACGCAGTATAGCAGATGTTCGTAAGCGAAGCAAATCCAGTAGCAAGTAATGGTCACTGCCTGCATCAGCCTTACTTTCGTTACGAACATCGCACAGTGACTTCCTCCATTTCTGCTGTATAATGAAGTGATCGCTTTGATTTTTGGTTCGACCAACAGGAGATTCCCAGGTGATTTTGTGGCAGGTCTTGTGCGGAAATAAAGAACCCCTAATCACAAGTTGCAGATGTCGATAAGCATATCACTATTTTTGTTACGTTGACCTAAGCCATGCTTACCCTTAACTCTTTTAAGGCCTACGTTATCATAACCAATTTTGGCATTAAAGTCCCTCATGATGATAATGATATCGCCCCCTGGAACACCGTTGTACACCGAATTCAGATGAGTATAAAAAGAGGTCTTTTCGTCCGCTGAAACCTCATTGATTGGAGCGTAGCATTAAATAATGGGGACTTTTCTGATTTTTGAGCTAAACCTCGCCGGAATAAGCCTCGCCGAAATCGGTTTCTAGGTTATAAGACTTTTGGTAGCTTCTTTAGTCAGCATGATGCCCACACCGTTGAGTCTTGGACCTCTGTCTGCCTACTCGCCAGAGTACAACATTCTCGTTTGGCCCGATTCTGTATTATATTCAGCTCTTCCTCTTCATTTGGTTTGGTATCTGGATAAACACGGCATTTCGCGTAGCCCAACAAAAAAAGTCCAGACACTTGATAGGACGAGAAATTCGGGAAAATCGGTTATCATATGACCATAACGCTCCGAAATGACAGTGACAGTCGTTTCGTCATCGTTTTCAAAGAAGCAAGGTTCATTTACATCTCCGAAACAAAGATGTGCTGTAAGACAGTTTTTATTTCCTAAGAACGACGAGGAATCGACACATTCGGATCTTCGCAACCATAATCTTCTCTTAAGGCACGATGTGTGGTTGTGGCAAAATTACCATTTTTGAAGTAGGTTTAAACAATTTGTGTGCGTTGTGCGATACTTAAGCGATCCATTTTCGTAAATGTCAAACTTTCAACAAAAAAAAAATCATTTAACAACTTAGTTAATCGATATCTCTGGCAGTTTCTAAGATATGGTAGACGAAAAACGGACAAACGGACATGCGACGACCGATAACAATAACTTCTTATGAAAAAAAAAGACAATACTTCACGACGTCAGGAAGTTTAACTGCTCCTATGATTTTTTTTTAATCTGGGTGATTCGAGTTTTCAAGAAACAGTGCATAAAAATTGAAACAGTGCAACCAAAAAAGGACAATTTAAAAATATTCTGAAAAGAAAGCCAATAAAGCATAATTTTTATTTTGAAAAAATTAATCGTATATGTAATTGTATTAATCTATGAGCTAAAGGCTTGTTCTGGAAGGAAATTGGTTGATATTAAAGTTCCAAGCAGTGTTAGGGAAAGAAACCACTATCTGCCCCAAAAACATGTTTTTTTTTTAAACATTTTTATACCCTTATAAAAAAAAGTTGTCGAACATGTTAAACACGTATATGGCATTCTTTCTAATGCTGTTTTGAAAGTGTTAATGAGGCCGTTGTAATTGTGCAGCATTTTTGAATTTACAAAACTGTATCCCTTACAACTCCTTCAATGTTTTGGCACCAGCGGTTGACCTCACAATTTTCATCACCCATGAAATCTGCAAGAATTTTGCCTGGTCATTTGTAGGCAATAGAGAGCCAACCCTATGATAAATCTGTCCTTGAATTGTAAAAGTAAAGGTGAAAATCCATGCATAACAACTCCATTGACTAATCCGAGAGATGTCATTTGGAAACAAGAATTATATTTTTATATTTTCTTATACGTCTCAAAAATCACCGTGATTCATTGTTTATAAAAACAGAGATTTAAGAGGTTCTTCTGGCTCGCCAAGTAATGAGAGCGAAACTGTACCACCAGAACGACACATGCCCGGGGTTTCGTTTTACCATTTTAGTGCTTCACAATGTGTGCACTTTTTATCCATCCGACCAATAAGAACTAATCGATGATTAATTTAATCAATCATAGGGTCTTAATCAAAAGCTGTGCCTTGAAATGCATCCCGTGTATTAAGTGTAAAAGCAGTTCTTCTTTGTGTCTGATGTTCAGCGTTCAAAGTACGCCGTCTTTGTGATTTATCATGGGACTCTGACGCAATTAGTGTGCATGTCGCTTAGCCAGATAAACGAACAAATTATGTTGGACGTGGAGGGAGATATCGTCGAGTACCTCTCAGTAGACAACGTTATGGACACGGAGCAAGTAACATCATACCCCATAGAGTTTCTTAATTCTTTGGAATTATCAAGGGTGCCGTCTCATAAGTTGAGATTGAAGGTTGGTGTTCCAGTCTTGTTAATGAGAAATCTTGACGCACCAAAGTTATGTAATGGTACATGGCTACAGATTACTCACTTAGGATGAAATATTATAAAAGCTATAATCATGACTGGAATAGCAAAAGGAAAAAATGTTTTAATTCTCCGCATTCCGATAATTCCAACCGATTTGCCATTTCAGTTTAAAAGAGTGCAGTTTCCTCTAAAAGCAGTATTTGCAATAAAAATAAATAAAGCTCAGAGGCAAATGCTGAAAGCTATGACAACCACGCTTAGTATGGCCTCATCCAATCTCGGCACAATTCAAACATTTGTACAAAAAAGTACAGATCAAGTTTTTTAATACTACTATCCTAGAACTCAAAAACTATTTTAAGTCGAGATATTAGCGGAAAAGTAAGAATTTAATAAAAAAGTATACTCGTATTAAGCGGCCTGAACTCCCTCTTTTATAAGATTTGGAAATAAAGTGGAATGGAGATCTCAAAATATCGTGATCGAGTACTAAATATTAATGCTAAGGCCTATTGTAGACACTTGGGCGTATACGCATTTTTCTATTTTAATTTAAAAAAAAATGTTAGCCTTTTTATTTCCGTTTGAATAAACTTGAACTCTTGCTTCAGTCGCAAGACATCCGGTTCTTAACCTATTCCAATATATTGGGCCATGATAATTTTAAGAAATTGAGATCAATTTCCTTCTGTTTTACTAATTTTAGACCTCAAGTTTGTTTAAAAATGTATTTTTCATTGTTACCAAAGCTTCAATAGAGAACTTTATCATTGATAAGGACTTTAAGGTAAATAATAAATTACTTACTCTTGAAGGATTTATTACTTCTTCGCTGTATTAGTTTCTGTTTCTTGGACTAACAAATTTTGAATGGGTAATTTAAGGGGTTTGGGAAGCAACACTGAAAATCACACAAACAAAATAATTTCTCAAAAAATATAACATGGTCTCCTTCTTTAACTCCTTGGTGTATTATAAAATAGAGAAGGTAGTTACCTAGTTAAGGAAAAAGTATTTGTAGGTAATAAAACGAAATAGTCACGACTCACAAAGTATTTGGTTCAATAAATATTCTTCATGGGATTACGTGTACACTTAAACATTGAATTGAATCTCTTAATCTCGGAGCAAAATGGTCGCCGTGTGTCCTTTTTTTATATCATTTCAATTAATTTAAGAACTCATATCCAATGCTTAAGTCTTTCAAATGTTTTTGTTCATTTGTTTGTGTATCACAACGAGGCTACCGCTGCTGGCTGTAAGGTATACCCTAAGACAGTATGTATTTCCGACGTTTGAAGAAAAACTAACTGCATTGCAGTCCTTGAAGGGTTTCTTTTTTCTGCTGATTCTATTTTATTGTATTGTTATACCAAAAGCATCAACAAAACCTTACCTTACCTTACCTTTACCGCCCAACTTAAGTACCATCAGTACTTGTTCTTGTTTAAAACTCTCAAATAGGTATAACCATTGTTTCAGGAGCATTGTCAGATAGTATGGATATACTCATTCTCATTGGGACACACAATGAGGACATTAACTGCTAAAGCAGAAAACCAGCAGTACCATCAGTTAGCGGCAACATCAGCAATACCCTAGTTCCCATACGTTACAATAAACCGTTGTACATTAAGTATCTGCAGTTTCTTTTCTTCATCCTCTGTCGTTTCTTCATTTCATTCTCCCGCGTTATATCACATTCATTTTTTTTTATTCGGCTCATTCCATAATTAAATAGCTTTTGAAAGTGTCTCATAATTTTGTAACCCAGTTTCGGGGGCCATATTCAACTGTCTTTATGTAATTTTTCTTCTCAACCTATCTACCGAACTATACCTACTTTACCTACTTCTTCCTACATACCCCCTCCTCCTCCCCCTTATTCAACTATCTCTCATTAAATTAACTCTTCCCTAACGGTAACGAAATTTTCCGCGAAGGACAATGCTTGAGAAAAAATAATAAAGCGAAACACAACACAGTCTAGAAAAAAAAATAGTAGAAAATGAAACTTTTAACTCCGAAGGTGCATCACCAGGTAGCAAGACTTCTCATTGTCTATTCTGATATCTCTCTACAGTGCAATGCTGTGAGCAGCTTCCTTCTCGTCCTTTTCATGCTCCGCGTCCCGCTGCTGCAGCTACTGCTGAATTGCTTGGATGTGCAGAGTGCACGCGATTGCGATGATGTCCTTGCCAGTATTCTATCTCCTGTTTTTCTTTCTTTAATGCTTTTTTGTTTAAACATAGAAAGGGCACAAAAAAGTTAATAAAAGAAATGAGTTGTAAAGTTGATTTAACTAGTGCAGTTAAATTTTAAGCTTGACATAATTAAGGTGAATTGCTGAAGGAGAAAACAGAGAAGTTGAGAATTGGCGGTTCTCGTCCGAAAAAGGGCTCGAATGAGGTCAGGCAGCTTGGGATAGCTGTGAGGATTCTTACATCGCATCGCATTGGTTTGGCCGCTTCTCGATGCTTGTTCTTGGTCCATGTTCGGAGGTTTGTTCATCTTTCATTTCTCATCTGAGCCTCTACTTTTTCTCTTCTGTTTGCATATCCTTGTACCTTGTACATAAACGCCACCGTTGCTTGCTGTCATGCTTTACCAGCTCTAGTTCCAGCTTCAGCTCTATAGGCCGCCCGACCATCGTTATACCTTTTAGTTACTTACAAAGTATTCTCTGAGGGATTCTATTAATAATTGAGCAAGGTAATTGATATCAATGGGCCGGTAGCTGTATAAGTTGCTTCGGTAAAGTTCTGTTCTGTGTTTGGTTAATGGAAGCATACCTTTGTGGCATAGTGTTTCGTATTTTGTCTGAATCCTTCGATTAATTATATCATTTGTCATTCTTCGTGTTGTACTATATAATATAAGCTTTTGCGAAGAGTAGGAATGATATAGTCTCTCTTGCCTACCTATGCATAAAATTAATTTTAATCTTCAAAGAATTTATCCAAGTGTTCCTTTGATCTGAAGGGAAAGGTTGTTAATAAAAGGTATAACAAAATGGGGTGTAAGGTATAAGGTTTGAGGTCAAAAAATTTGCTTAAATATTTATTGGGCAACAAAATTGATTTTACAAAAAGTTTTGGGATTCCTCGCAAATAAGATTGAAATGAAAACAATGAGTTTTATTTATTAACTTAAAATAAACATAAATGTACTTAACTACTTATAATGGACCACCGGTATGAACTTTAGGAAGTTTAGACATCAAGACTTTTTGAAAAGATCAACACAGACTTTTAAACACATTAATTTAATTTTGTCTAGAATCACTTCTTTTCAGTATATATTTTGCAATTGTCAAGTGATAGCTTGTCAAAAAACCTTTTACCATCACTTTCAAGTTTGAATCTGTTGTCAATTTTTTTCCAAGACAATGTTCAAGTTAGAGCCTTTTAATAAAGAAAGATTGATGTCTTTTGAGCAGAATCATTTTGAAGTATCATAACTTTATGGTTTTTAACAGTTTAAGTGGGAGTGAGACACCAAATTGAGTAGCCTCACCTCAAGAAAATAATGTAAATGATATAAAGAAAAGGTTCAACAGCGAGATGAAAAAATTAATATTTTGACAGTAATATTTTTATTATTTTTAGGATAGTGACATCGACTGGTGCGTTCAGGTTCAGAAAAATAGGAGATCGAGAAATAAAGTTTCGGCTGGATTTCAGTTAGGGGTCAGTTGTCCAACATTAAAACCAAATATTGGAATTTGTTTGACATGTCGTTTATAGTGGTCATTGAAAGTGCCTGCCATTGCAGAAAAAATACTGATTAAAATCCACCAGAATAGCTATCACTATCGTTCAAATCAATCCGGAAAAAATTGTAAATGGCTAGTTGACTGTATTTCCCTTTTATTAAAAATACAAATTTTCCTGAACAGCTGAGACTTTTATGTTCCAAAGTGAAACAAATCATTCCACTGATTTGTGTTCCAATTTCCCATATTTCCAATGACAGATTGCTGTCAGTAAAATTTTGTCGATGGATTTCCATCATTTCCATGACAGACATTTTAAATGATAGCTGCAAACGACCTGTCAAAATATAGCTACAACTGACACATTACAGAAATCTTCCTTTAGAATCGAAACAAAAATCAGTGGAACGATTCGTTTTGCTTTTGCACATAAAAAAATCAGCTGTTTAGGAAGATGAATTTCTGTCTGAAAAGTAGGAAAATAAACTTTTAGCGTAAAATAACAAAACAATTTCACTTTTTTTCGCAAACTACAAAAATACTTTGAGTGATTTCCAATCAGTCAAAACTTAATGTGCATTTGTAACCAAAAAACGCTGTCAAATACCCATTCTATTTCCATGTCCAACATGTCCCTAAGCCAATGATACGTATTACTTTCTCCTTAAAGGGCAATATGCACATTTATCAGTTTCGCTTCAAATGATCAAATCTAACCTTAAATACTTGATTTCAATGAAAACTTTATTTTTTCAACGATGACAAACATTTTCACAGATATATAACCAAACTGTCAAATAAATTCCAATAATTATTTTCAATGATGAAAATGAACTAATCCTTTCATCAAAAACGGAACGAATCATTTCACTGATTTACTTTCCAATATTTGTTTCTTCCACACCTGATTATTTTAGCCTGAAATTATTAAAAACAAACTCAGTGGGTTCAAGTGTGTTTTCCTTAAACAACTATCGGACGAAAATTTTAGGATGGATTCGTCTGATCGTTAATTGGCTCTAACGAATTTTTTTTTTATTTTTGTTAACAGATTAGATTAATTTGTTTTATTTTAATAAAAAGTGGTGATAGTCCTGTTTCTATATTTATCATGTAGTTGGGCGTTGTATTTGGCATATTGAAACATTTTTTGACGTAGTACCTTAGCAGTTTCTCATCGGTTTCGTACTAATAGTACACCCGAGATTGTGCTGCATACAACATCACAGACTTAGATACAGCTTGAAGTACTTTATATTTTACACTCAACTATGTTATTTGAAAAACATCTTTTCCAGGTTGCGGATATGGCACTTTTAACTTTTAATAACTTTTCCTTCAAGTGAGGTTCGTGACTCCAAGATATCTGTATGCGTTTACAATTTTAATGGGCTGTCCATTTAGATACCATTTTTCGTTCCTGCAAGCTCTGCCAAATACCTTTTTAAAAATCATTATTTTTGGCTTCGTAAGATTCACCGTAAGATTCCATAGTTGGCAGTACGAATCAAGACGTTTAATCAAAAGTTGAAGAGAATCTGGTGAGTATGCAAATAAAAATACATCGTCTGCAAATAAAATGGTCTTTATAAGAACTCCATCTATCTGTATGCCACCTGGTAGAAAGTCGGTCAGGTCATCTATGTACAAAGAGATATGGACTTAGAGTGCAACCTTGCCGAACCCCAATTGTTGTCTCAAACCATTCGGAAATCTGAATTCCAATCCACACATCCGACTGATTATCCTGATAGATTTTTTCGATAACCCTTTCAAACTTTTTGCTTATTCCAGCATTATATAGCTTATATATTAAAGCTTTTCGATCGATATTGTCCTTGTTGGAATCAAACATTTCACGTTAGAGTTGATCATTGGAAGGAAAAGTGACAGGCGGGAATACAAAGAAAATGGAACGCTTTCAGTGGAACGATTATGTTCGCAAAAACAATCAGCTGTTCATTGATAACGATTTCATTAACAGAAATAGTATTGTGATAAATAATGTATTTTTTCATTATTTAAATTAAATTTCATTCAGTTTTTACTTGCAAGACATATTATGAACTATGTTTATAGCGATTTTAATCAAACATGACATTGCGGTGGTACAGCAATCGAGAAATTGATGCCCCGATTCCATCCGTCTTTTTGTCATCGCCCTACAGCCCGAACCAATTTGTTGGTTGATTTCAAATTTGGAACACAAGGCTTTAAGCCGATTCACGTTAAGCGTTTATTTCATTTTTTAAAACTTTGTTTTTCTTAATTTGGCTTTCTTCAAATAAAAAAAAATATTTTTGTATTGCTCCAGAAGGGTACCTCAATAAAATCTGATATAATTTTAGTAATATGTGATGATCAAATAAGTCATTGATCTTGTTTTTAATTTAAAAAAAATATTTACCATTTTTTCGAAATGCGATATCTCGAAAATGGGCCAACATTTTTTTTACTATATTTAAATGAAACGCTCTAAAAACTCAAATAAAAAAAAATTGTATACGTTCAAAATTAATTTATAAAGAAAAACTCTTATGGCTGAAACACAAAAACGCTTTAGCTTCGGCTTCGTCTGCGTTACGTTGGGCCTCCTTCGAGGTTGCTTTGAATGAAACTGCCAATCACGGCTGCCACATTGGTCATCTGTGTCCAAATTTGGTCAATATTTGTTCACTTGGTCAAATGGTAATTTTTTATTCCACTAAGTAACGAAAACATTCTTTTAACATACCCACTTGGCTAAACAGAACAACTGTTAAACTCATTTAAGCAACTTTGTGTACATAAAAACTTTATTAAAAATATAAACAATTGATCTGAATTTGACTTACGGAACAGAGAAAATTATCTAATCATTACATAAGCCGTAAAAATTCTCAAAATACCTTACTACTTTTAATACAATTATTGTACAAAACAAATGCTTTACATTTTTATTTATGTATATAGAATTTTTAAAACGGATGCTACTAGTTATTGAAATTAAACGTTAGTAATAATAATTTAAGAAAAGTATCCAAAATTACTCCAAAAAGTTTTTGGTCGGATTTCGAAATTTCAATATCATCTTTAATTGGTTTTTTCTAACTTGGTTCAGGGTGATCCCAAAGATGAAGTAATGGAATGGACGATGCTTATATTTTCAAAAAAAAAAACAATCTACGATAAAATTGACATTATACGATTTTTGGGGAAAAGTCACTTTTTTATTTTTTGGAATAGTTCGTTTAAAAAAAATAAAGGAATAGACTTAAATAAAAAAAATGGTCTTAGTGTCTGGAGAGTAATACATTTTCTTAAATTATGTTTTTGAATTCACATTTTTTAAGCTTATAAACTTTGATCTCATCTTAGAACGCTTTATTTTTGTGTTTCGTTGTATTTATTTGTGTTAATCTAATTTAATTAAGTTTGTTACGGATTTTGTGAGTTTATTTGTACGTAATTAAAAAGTAAATGTCATCTGCATAATATGAAAAATATGTTAAAAAAATGTAAAGAATTCATTAATCTTAGTTTACAAATTTTTCGGACTTGAATTAATTATTTTCGTCATTTTTACCTACAAGAGGTCATTTTTAACTTCCCATATGAAGTTATTACAATGGGTCCGATTTGTCAAATTGAAAATTTTGAAATTTTTTCGACGTTTCAAAGTCCCTAGAGTCGAAATAAAAGATTTTTAGAAAGATGTCTGTGCGTGCGTGTGTGAGTACGTCCATACGTTCGCGACGTTGTTTTCGTCGTCCATAGCTATCGATTTTAAATTAATTTTGTTATAAAGATAAGGCAGAGAGATGCAGAAAGGGCTCTCAAGAAAATTGCGTTGGTGGTTTTTTTACCATAGCAGTTTCAAAAAGGTGAAAATTTTAGTTAACCCTAAATATCTTACGAACCAAAAACGCTAGAGACTTGAATTAAATTTTATATAATATATTGTAACGTGATTCCAAAGAAGTATATTTTTTGAAAAAAATCCATTTAACCTAAAAAATTAAATCAAAAAAACTGAAAAAAATGTGTCACCTTCAAAATTTTACTACTAAAATATGATTTCATCTCCAGAACAATTTTGTGCAACGAAGAATAATGTTTTTGACATCTGATAAAATTTTGAGAAAAATCTAATTGACAGTTTTTTACAAAAAATAAAAACCTAAAAAAAAAAATATAAAAGTTGGTAAAAATGGATTTTCGACTCGAATATCTTTTCAAAACTTTGAGATATTGGCTTTAAGTTATTTTTATCTTTCAAAAAATCTTGTTGTCAACATTCAGTTAAAGTTTGAAAAATAGAATTGACAGTTTTTTTTACAAAAAATAAAAACCTAAAAAAAAATTTATAAAAGTTGGTAAAAATGGATTTTCGACTCGAATATCTTTTCAAAACTTTGAGATATTGGCTTTAATTTATTTTTATCTTTCAAAAAATCTTGTTGTCAACATTCAGTTAAAGTTTGAAAAATAGAATTGACAGTTTTTTTACAAAAAATAAAAACCTAAAAAAAAATTTATAAAAGTTGGTAAAAATGGATTTTCGACTCGAATATCTTTTCAAAACTTTGAGATATTGGCTTTAAGTTATTTTTATCTTTCAAAAAATCTTGTTGTCAACATTCAGTTAAAGTTTGAAAAAAATCGAATTGACAGTTTTTTTACAAAAAATAGAAACCTAAAAAAAAAGTATAAAAGTTGGTAAAAATTGATTTTCGACTCAAATATCTCTTTAAAAATTTTAAATATTGGCTTCAAAGTAATTTTATCTCATAAGAAATATTGTTTTCAACATTTGGTAAATTTGTTAAAAAATCGACTTGACAGTTTTTTTTACAAAAAATAAAACTCTAAAAAAAAAACAATACTAAAACTTCGTAAAAATTTACTTGCGATTAAAATAGCTTTTCAAAACTTAAAAATATCGGCTTGAAACTTATTTTATTTCACAGAAAATATTGTTTTCGATATTCAGTAATTTTAATATAAAAATCCAACAGTCCGTTTTTTCATAAAAAACAAAATCTACAAAAAATTGTACGCAAATTTGTAAAAATTGATACGAGTTTTTTCATAAAAAACAATATCTACAAAAAATAGTACGCAAATTTGTAAAAATTGATACGAGACAAACTTTTAAGCAAGACAAATCGACAGACGGGATGGGAAGTTATGAGTGTGGGTCGCATCCCAGCCTCTTTTTGTTTATAAATTTGGACACAAACTTTTTTTTCAGGTTGGTAACCGTGCTTCCAATATAACATTCTGGCACTTCTGTCATTAGCAGCTGTTATTTTTTCTCAAAATAATAAAAAATATAAGTTTTGAAATCGAAAAAATTTAATTTATCGCGGAAGTAGCTTACACATCCTATAATAATTATTTCCTTACGATTGTCAATGATACGTGTGGTCGAAGCTGCATTGTGATAGAATGCATTGAATTTCTATGGCTGAACTTGTAAACGTCAGGCGAAGCCAAAGCTGAAGCGTGTTTGTGTTTCAGTCATAAACGGTTTTCAAATATCAAAACTAAGTTTTTTTTGGGAAATCAAATGGCATTTAAATTGCAACAAATTTTTCTTGCAGATACGGTTTTTTAATTCTTAAAATACAGGAAATATTTTTAAACAGGCTCTTTGGATAGGTACATGAGCAAATTCGTAAGACTATACGATTAGAACGGCTATTCCAGGGAGTCCAATTTATAAATAAGAAGTAATTTAATTCAACATAAATAAATTAAATAAATGAATTTAACTTCTTTAGATTCTTTAATGTCACGAAGAAAATAGTACTTCACATCTATATGTTTAGTTCGAGGATTTATCTTCTCTGAATCCAGAAGTTTTAAACAACTTTGATTGTCTTTAAAAATTGTAACATCTTCTAAATCAACTTATAGGTCTTGAAATAATGTCCTCAACCAAATAAGTCATTGAGTCGCTTCTGCTAAAGCAACAAGCTCTGCTTCAATTGATGAAAGTACAATCAATCCTTGCTTTTTACTTGCATAACTGATTGTAGCTTCTCCAAATTTAAATAAATATCCGCTTGTGGATTTTCATCCTTTAACGCCTGAAGCCCAATCTGCATCGGCATATCCAACAAGTTTTGAATTTTTATTGCATCCAACACAAAGCTGTAGCTTTTGAGTTCCTTTCAAGTACCTTGAAATGCGTTTAACTTGGTTCCAATCAGGCTGAGTAGGACAGGATACTTAACTGCTAAGAATTGAAACAGCTGCTGCTTTGTCCGGCCTTGTATTTCCTAATAAGTTAAGAAGTGAGCCAATAGCTTTTTGATAAATTTCATGTGGTCTAAAAGCTCATCATCCGTTGTTTAGGTTTTGAAATATCCAGTATCCAAAGGTATTTTGGATGTCATATTGAAGGTACCACGTATTTTCTTTATGTATTTTTCTTGGTGCATATAATACTTTCTATTTCTCTTTTCAATTTGAATTCCAACAAATCTGTTCTCTCTTTTTTTCTTAGAACATATCATTGTTGATTGTTCCAAAATTTATGAATAAGAATCTCACCGTACACTACATTTTCAAGAAGCTTATAGACAAGTCTAGTCCTTTACTGGTAACTTTTTCTTAAAAGCCAATAACTATGATTCATTAATAAATTATACCTTTTATAAAACACTTTTTCAAATAATCTGTTGCGTTGTATTATGTTAATGATAACCTTGGTATACAAACATTTCTCAGACCATCTTTTTTTTCTTGTCTTCGCTCCTTAGTCATTCAAATTTATAAAGTATAGATACCTACACCCCTTCATTATAATAAAGAGGACCCTTCATCCAAAAAGAAATTCGTTTGGCAAAAATTATCATAAATTTCACACATTTTCCATTTCGACACAATTTACTGTATTTTTCTTCTTTTAAACCAAATACATTTTGCAATAAATAATTTTTGCATATCAAATAGATAAAACCGAGTATAGATACGGATCCACAGACAATTGCACAACCTCCACACCGCTTTAAGCCACCACCGTCAGCTCAGCCCCTATGCCTCATCTTCCATTGACTCGCCCCCTTCTCATAGAGGCTGATGACAGAGAATCCAAAATGCAAGGTTATGTGGTTGGCGCTGTGCCATGCATGTCGTCGTCGTCGGGAGCAATTTTGTGTTCTTTGTTTTTTTTTTTTTTTTTGTTCTTTACCACTGAACATTTAAGGAATGCACATACACCAGGAATCGCATATATGCATTGTATAAGGATGAAGCTAGAAGAAGAAAAAAAAGGTTCAAAATTGTCGTCGTCCTCCCAGCTTGACTGCCTTGCAGGAAGAAATTACTGAGGAATTATTTAATCGATTTGAAAAACGACGACTAGAACGATGACGAAGACGTAGACCGAGAGAAGTGAACAAATATACAACAGAACCGGGAACACAGACCTTCTATAGAACAGAAGCCATGGAGGATCTCCTCCTTCAGATTCATAACGATGATGGCGACGCGACGGACATACGACAACGACAACGGCATATACTCCTACTTCATGAAGGCACGCTATTATGTAGTAGATTTCGTACTGTACTATCGTGCACGGCTGTATTATATTATACCTACATAGGTACATAAATACATAGAAAAGAGGCCAAAGGACTATGAAGTGTAGGCACCTATTTGTCATCGGCGACGCGGCAGCAACTGTCAGAATGTGATGTGAATCATAAATAAATTTGTCTATGCAATGCATGGTGATGTATATTATCATAAATGATGTTCACTGTTCATAACTTAGTTTATGTAGATAATATTGACGACGTTAGGTACTTTTTTGTTATTGTTTTATTGTTTTTTTTTAGGTTAGAATATTTGTTTTTAGCTGCAAAAATCAATTTCTTTTTTTTATTGAAAATAAATCAAAAACTGGACAAATCACTTCAACTTTGGTTTTGAAAAGTTAAACCTCTAGGGCCTGATTGAAAAGTGATACAATCCTGTTAATAAAAAGCAACTAATTAATATCTAACTCTACTCTCTAAAATTTGCAAAATATCATCGATTCTTTATTTGAAACGTTAGATTGGTCCATGACATTTACTTTTTGAAGATAATTTCATTTAAATGTTGACCGCGGCTGCGTCTTAGGTGGTCCATTCGGAAAGTCCAATTTTGGGTAACTTTTTCGAGCATTTCGGCCGGAATAGCCCGAATTTCTTCGGAAATGTTGTCTTCCAAAGCTGGAATAGTTGCTGGCTTATTTGTGTAGACTTTAGACTTGACGTAGCCCCACAAAAAATAGTCTAAAGGCGTCAAATCGCATGATCTTGGTGGCCAACTTACCGGTCCATTCCTTGAGATAAATTGTTCTCCGAAGTTTTCCCTCAAAATGGCCATAGAATCGCGAGCTGTGTGGCATGTAGCGCCATCTTGTTGAAACCCCTTGTCAACCAAGTTCAGTTCTTCCATTTTTGGCAACAAAAAGTTTGTTAGAATTGAACGATAGCGATCGCCATTCACCGTAACGTTGCGTCCAACAGCATCTTTGAAAAAATACGGTCCAATGATTCCACCAGCGTACAAACCACACCAAACAGTTCTTGAACGGCTTCTGGTTGCTCTTCACTCCAAATGCGGCAATTTTGCTTATTTACGTAGCCATTCAACCAGAAATGAGCCTCATCGCTGAACAAAATTTGTCAATAAAAAAGCGGATTTTCTGCCAACTTTTCTAGGGCCCATTCACTGAAAATTCGACGTTGTGGCAGATCGTTCGGCTTCAGTTCTTGCACGAGCTGTATTTTATACGGTTTTACACCAAGATCTTTGCGTAAAATCTTTCATGTGGTCGAATAACACAAACCCAATTGCTGCGAACGGCGACGAATCGATATTTCACGGTCTTCAGCAACACTCTCAGAAACAGACGCAATATTCTCTTCTGTACGCACTGTACGCATTCGTGTGGTTGGTTTAATGTCCAATAAAGTAAACTGAGTGCGAAACTTGGTCACAATCGCATTAATTGTTTGCTCACTTGGTCGATTATGTAGACCATAAATCGGACGTAAAGCGCGAAACACATTTCGAACCGAACACTGATTTTGGTAATAAAATTCAATGATTTGCAAGCGTTGCTCGTTAGTAAGTCTATTCATGATGAAATGTCAAAGTATACTGAGCATCTTTTTCTTTGACACCATGTCTGAAATCCCGCGTGATCTGTCAAATACTAATGCATGAAAATCATAACCTCAAAAAAATCACCCTTTACATACAAATTAAAATGCACGTAAAGAGTTTTAATATTTAAGATTTCCGTTTTCTTGATCAAATATGACAGTCTTTTATACCCATAGAAAAGAAATTTTAGAAACAGTCCACAAATAAGGGTCCGCCATCTAAAGGAACAACGCCTAGATAAGATGCCGATTTTGCCAAAAAATAATCTTTTTAGATAAAGTAAACAAACAAAATTGTCGCCTTTGGTGTCACAAAAACCCCTCACGCATATCTTGAAAAGCCGATACACCCAAAACGAGTCACTGTTTGGTGCGGATTTTCGTCCAGAGGCATAATTGGGCCAATTTTATTAGAAAATGAGCAAAGAGTGGCTGTTACAGTCAATGGCGATAGTTATCGGGCCTATTGAACTAATTTTTGTTCACAAAATTGAAGAGGAAGATATTGGCAATATTTGGTTTCAACAGGATTGCGCTAAGGGCGACACAGTCGAAGCTACACTCGACGTAAAAAAAGTCATTTGGCGGACCCTTTATAAAATAACTCATTGCTAACAAATTAAGTTTAATTTTTTCAAGCTTAAGTTCCCCGATGGTGATCATTGCAACAAAAAATAGAGTTTTTCGAAAAAAGAACAAACTTCTTTCATTTGATTATGTCAAAACACCGATTTATTCGCTGTTTAAAAAATTCTTATCCTCTTTTATTAACACACCTTTGTTATCTGTCAGTTTTACACAACTTCTATTTACATATACACTAACATTTTGATAAAAAAAAATTGCAATCAAAATCAAGAGGACACAAGCGTCCACAGGTTTTTCTCATAACCCATCTCTGTCTATCAACTCAACTGGAGATTGGGTTCCAACCCCAGTGGAAAGTTGTTGGGGCAGCAAACGAGAGAGGGGGGAGAGGTGTTTCCACTAAGGCACCTCTCCTTATCCAGGCGGCAGCTGACGAATTCTCGAGATGGAATCAACGGTGGCGTCTACAGTTCCAGTAAGGTTGAACTACTTAGTGAATACGTTATAGGGCTTCTTCGACATATTCGGAGCCCAGGCTTGTAAGGAGCGGTTTATCCGGCTCCCCTTGCTTGGAGTTATACTAAATATCTGGCCCTCCAGGTTGGGGGTTGTGCCGTCGAGGTGACTTCCTGGCCACGTAAAAACATCATAGTTTCGAAGCACCAACAAGCCTCGGATACGGACGGATTCACTGTTGACAACCCACGCAAACGAAATAAGGACAACGAACTTCGGATATGTACGTGGAATGTTAGGTCCCTTAACAGACCACGTGCAGCCGAACAATTAGCGGAAGCCCTAAACTGCTGCAAGGCAGATATTACAGCCATCCAAGAAGTGCGATGGGATGGACCGGGCAAACGCAAACTAAAAAACTGCGACATCTACTACGGCGACTGCTACCGAGAAAAAAGACAGCGTCTATTTGGGTGTGGATTTGTTGTTGGAACTAGGCTCAGGCAAAAAGTCTTGAGTTTCAACAGTGTGAGCGAGCGCATCACAACAATCCGCATCAAGGCTAAATTCGCCAACATAAGCCTAATAATCGAGCATGCCCCAACAGAGGAGAAAGATGAAGACAAAAAAGACATATTCTTCGAGCTCTTGGACAAGATATATGAGCAGGCTATGACATTAAAATTGTCTTAGAAGATTTTAATGCCAATCTAGGAAGAGAAGGCATCTTTAGTGGCATAATCGGGAGATACAGCCTGCACGACACTACCTCCGACAACGGATTCAGGCTGGTCGATTTCGCTGCGGGGCGAGACGTTCTGGTAGATAGTACGCAGTTCACGCATCTCAATATCCACAAGGTTACATGGAAATCTCCTGATCAATCAACCGTCAACCAGACTGACCACATTGCGATCGACGCACGACATTTCTCCAGTATCCAGGATATCTGAGCATTCCGAGAGGCCAACATTGACTCGGACCATTACCTCGTTGTAAGCATTGAAAACCAGTGAAAACATTGCCTTGCAGCTATCAGAGATGCCGCCTCTGAAGTGCTAGGTTTCACACGGCCACCACAGCGAAACCCCTGGTTTGACGACGAATGCCGGCAAGCGCACGCAGCGAAACAAGAGGCATACAAAACGGCGCTGCACAAAAGGACTAGAGCTTCTGGCGAGCTCTACTAGCAGAAGAGGAGAGAGGAACACCGGCTTCTTAGATGGAAAAAAAGAGAGCATGAGAAGCTCGCGATCGAGGAGATAGAGGGCTGTCACAACAGGAATGAGTTTCTTAAATTTTACCAAAAGGTAAAAAAAACCTACCAAGGGTACCAGCCTGTAAAGACGATCAAGGGAACATCAAAGTAGAACCACAGTCGATGCTGAGAATATGTAAAGATCACTTCTCCAAATTATATAACGGCGACGACGAACCGAATTCCGCTGTAAGGGAGATAGAACTAGTCAACCTCGGCGACGCAGATCAACAATTCCGCCTACCCGACCTTGACGAAGTGAAGATAGCTATATCTAAACTTAAGTCAAACAAAGCTGCTGGAGCTGACGGCGTCGCTGCCGAACTATTGAAAGCAGCAGGCGATGACTTGGTACGGAGCATGCACCAACTCATCTGCAAAATATGGTCGGAAGTAAGCATAGTGTGTCCGATACATAAGAAAGGAGACCCTCTTAACTGCGCCAACTACAGAGGCATCATTCTCCTTAACATTGCGTATAAGATCCTCTCTGCCGTCTTATGTGAACGTCTGAAGCTGTTCGTGAACAACCTGATAGTTCCTTATCAGTGTGGTTTCAGATCAGGAAACTATCCGCTATCGACCAAATATTCGTTCTAGGGCAGATCTTGGAAAAAACCCAGGAACTTCAAATCGATACCCACCATCTCTTTATCGATTTTAAAGCCGCGTATGACAGCATCTATAGGGAAGAGCTCTACCGAGCAATGTCTAGTTTTGGCATCCCTGTCAAACTTATCCGTTTGTGCAGAATGACGATGGAGAATGTACGCTGCTCTATCAAGGTCGGAAAAGATCTTACCGATGCATTTGATGTCAAAAAAGGTTTTAGACAAGGCGATGCACTGTCATGCGACTTCTTCAAGATCGTTCTAGAAAGAATTGTGCAAAACTCAACCGTCAACACTAGAGGCACAATCTTCCAAAGGTCCATCCAATTACTCGGATATGCAGATGATATTAACATAATTGGAATATCAAAGCTTGATGTCAGTGGAGCGTTTTTGAACATTGCGACGGAAGCGAAGAAGATGGGTTTAGTGGTCAATGAGGGCAAGACCAAGTATATGCTGTCATCAAAAAAGGACACTGAACGACGACGTCTTGGACAAAACGTCACCATAGACAGCTATAACTTTGAGGTAGTTAAGGACTTTGTCTTTTGGCACCGCTATTAATGCAAACAACGACACCAAAGCTGAAATCAAACGAAGAAAAACTCTTGCAAATCGCTGCTTCTTTCGACTTAGAAAGCAATTGAGAAGTAAAGTCCTCTCTCGAGCATGTAAAATCACCATCTATAAGACACTCATCATCCCGGTTCTCATTTATGGCGCTGAGGCCTGAACCCTGTCAAAGAAAGATGAGAGCGTCTTAGGATGCTTCGAGAGAAAAATTCTTCGGGTGATTTTTGGTCCCGTACGCATAGATGGAGAATGGAGGAGAAGATATAACGACGAAATGTACGGGCTGTACAGCGACACTGACCTAGTTAACAGAATTAAAGTCCAACGGCTTAGATGGCTAGGTCATGTAGAGCGGATGGACATCAACGCTGCAGCCCGGTAGGTCTTGGAAGGTCTTCGAATCTAATCCCGAGGGACGGCGCAGTAGAGGAAGACCGCGACTCAGGTGGCGCACCCAGGTGGGAGAGACCTCAACCAACTTGGCGTGCGAAACTGGAGACAGCTAGATAGGGACCGAGCTGGCTGGAGACGCTTGTTGGTTGAGGCTCCGGTCCGCGCCGGACTGTAGCGCCACCTTAAGTATTTCCATTCAATATGATCGGAATTGACATAGGGTTCAAAGCGTTTTTCAATTCAGACACAAAATAACACGCATTCCATCCCTGCTTGCATTAAAAAATTAGCTAAACAAAAACTTCTAACATAAGGCTATTGATAGAAAACTACAAAATGAAGATCTTGTAGAATGTGTCAGCTAAATTGGTAAAAATCCACAAATGAAAATTTTGAGCATAAATGTCAGAGACGAAATGTAACTAAGACCAACTCTGCGATACTTGAAATGTTTAAGTATAAACAGAACTTTTACTTCATTTCCATTTTTCTTAAGAAAATTAGTTTTAAATTGATTTCTTAGTACTTAATGAATTTGAAAGGAATAAAGTAACTTTTTTTTCTCTTTTAGGCGTGTGTTTTTTAATCTGGCAATACTTTTTTGGAGTTGACCTTTTTGTCAGGTGTGATTTGAGTTATGATCATTCTGATTTGTTGCTCTTTTATAATGAATAGACTTAGGAGCCAATTATAGCTATTATTGTTTTCCATCATTGAAACCAATCATTCGACTTTTTTTAGCGGGTCCTTTATAGCGAATATTAAAAATTTCTATCATTAAAACAAAATTTCCTGATTAAATTCCACCGAAAAAAATTTGCTGACATAAATCTGTTATTGGAATTGTGTGAAATGAAAACACAAATCAGTTTCGTTTCACTTTTGAACAAAAACTATCAAAAAAATTAATTTCCTTTCGTTTCACTTTTGAACAAAAACTATCAAAAAAATGAATTTCCTTTCGGAAAATATAAAAATGAATTTTTAGCAAAAAGTAACTGCGCAATTAAACTTTTTTCAATAACAAATTTCTTTGTTTGATTCCCGATTGATCATTTCTAATCAAAAAAAATCGATCGATCATTTTTAATCAAAAGAAAATCCGCTCTTACATCCATTCAAAAAATTATGGGATTCATTTAAATGATAGCTATAATTTGCCCCTTACTCCTGAAGAAAGTTTGCAAATCGTGCAAATTTATTATCAACATAATGGTTCGAAAGGTAACTTTTGGTGAGCGCATTATCTTGCGGAGTGGGCTTGTAGCTTGATCTATAAGATCTTGCGATCTAACATCGCTAGACAAAACTTACTGGTCCCATACGGACACTCTAAGGTAACTTACTTAATGCTAATGCCTTTCGGCCCTAAGATCTATTTAACTTCAATACCATTTTATTTATTTTTTTATTCATTAGAAAATTTATTAAAAACTAATATCAATATCCTCTTTTTTTTTTACTTTATTTTGTGCCACCATGCCTATTCCACTTAAAACTAAACCCTAAAACTATAAAATAAATATGTAACCGGCCAATTCTTAAACCCCCATCCCGACTACCCACTATCAAGTGCCGGTTGAAGCCACCAAAACTGGTTCTGCCTTACCCTATCAGTTCTGTCCCGTTCGGACACAGCATTACTGAACCGAAGGAGCTCTGCTCCGCCTTGTGTCGTGAACTCCCGATTGTACTGGAGTCGCCTATCCACGGTTCGTCGTCTGACGTGGTAGATTAGCGGAACTGCCAATCTATTCTGTATCAGACCTCATCTTTCTAAAAAGTGCAATGTCTCTGGATGAATTAAGCCGCTCAAGCGTGCACTCTCAAAATACTCGTCGTTCGGATAGAACGCCCCGAAAATTAAATTGTGGTCGAAGACATAGCTCTTGCAATGTGACCTCAAATAAGTTTTATCACGAAATTGTCAATTCTGTTGATTCGAGCCCCCTTGTATAGAATCTAGTTGCAATAGTAATTCATGTAGGAAGATTCGACTGTTCGATATAAGCCTGTACAGCGTCGTAAACACTGCCGCTCGAACACCCGAAACTTCTCCATCTGGGAAGGGGCAAAGTTGAACCACACAGGACAACCATACACGATCATTGGCCGTATGGGGGCCATGTAGCAAATTACCTTTACTCTGGGATCAAGCCGACTGCTAAAAAACAGCCGTTTCGTCAGAGCGAACGCTCCTCTGGCCCTAGTCAGAGCAGCATTTATATGTCTGTCGAAATAAAAATACTGATCTAACCAGATACCGAGGTACTTCACTAAACTTTTGCTCTCTAATAGCTGCCCGTGAAGATCAACGATGACCATCTTGCGCCAATTCTTACACGTATCTCTCGTGTCTCCGACTTCTGGACATTTATTTTTAGTTTCCAGTCGTCGCAATATCACTGAATCTTGTCGAAATCACGCTGCAAGAGAATTCTATTAACCTTAACCTTTCGGGCCGTTCTGTACGCAATTAGATCGTCGGCGTACGCAACTGCCTTTGTAAGACTACCTATCAGATCGCTCGTGTAAATCCTGGAGAGAATCGGGGAACTCACCGCTCCCTGTTGAAGACCATTTTTAATTGAGAATGTTGTGGTTGAAGTTAATTTGCCACTTTTGACAACAAGCTTTCTACCGTTAAGCAAATCATAAAGTATATACAACAATGGCTTGCTTATGCCAAGCCTGCTCAGTTTTAGGTAAAGACCCTCTAACCATACGGTGTCAAAGGCCTTTTCCAAATCATCAGAACAGCATTGTGCATTTTGTTTTGATTTATTCCATTAGATATCAGAAACGAGTTTAGACGCAGCTTGAATTGTGTCATGACCCGCCTTGAACCCGAACTGTTTATCCGGAATTATTGATGATCTTTTCGAAAACTTTGTTGATGCTTGGAAAAAGACTTATCGATCGAAGATTTGAAGGGTTGGAGTTGTCCTTTCCTTTTTTCGGGAGAGGATGAACCACAGCGGTCTTCCAATGTAATATGCATTATTCAGTGCATTATTGAAGAGTGTGGTATAAATGTCAATTGCCTCCATCGGTAAATGTCTTAGTATAACGTTGGATATACCATCGACACCTGCTGACTTTTTGTTTTTTATTGAGTTGAAGATGAGCTGAAGCTCAATCTTCGTTACTAACAATGGACTTGCTCCCGTTTGCTCGGCGATAATGGCATTTGCCAATGAATCGTTATTGAACCGCATGAAACCGCTGTTCTCAGATCGCCATTGTGTCATATCATTTCGAAGGTAAAAGTGATAAAGTATGGCTCTGTTTTCTAGGTCGTGTTGGGGCGAATGGTAACATTCACTTTGCATACACTTGCTGGAAAGCAGCTTACACCGCTTTCACTTTTCCTTCGGATCTTCAATTATGTAAAAGTCATCGTCAAAGATGGCTTCTTCTGGATGTATTTGTACTCTAATGAGTACGTCCCTGTTCTCTTCAGTTCTTTGGAGTTTCAGACACGAAAGGTTACTATCGTTTTTTTTTCTGGATATCTTGTTGATTTTTGAAAACATACTAGGGTCGCTGGAAGTCCTACGCACTAACAATCACGCCACATGTACGATTGATGCCTTGAAAGAGAATATTTGATGGGTTATTGATGACGGTCCCAATCGCTGAAAAAGTGTTCGAAAATTGGGCATTTCGGCTTGAAATTATTCGATACAGTGGGGGTGAATATTTGTCCGAAATAATGGACTTTACCTTTATAAAAATGCTAATATAAAATTATATGCGTCATACGTCTAAAAAAAACCTTTCAAAAAATCCCATTCCCGATACTAGTACTTAAAACTTTCAAGTACTATAAGGTCCTTAAAAATGCCAAGGCCAATTACTGTACTGTGCTGTACTGATCTATTTAAGTATTAAATAAAAACAGGTCCGATTAATTTAACAGAATCATTAAAAATGATAAGAAGTATCCACTCCCTTAAAACTCCAGCTAATGACATAGGTTCTAAGCTTAGAAATGTTAAATAACTCATTATCTTTGGGATATTTTCAGGAATTAAAGCCATGTTCCCTACATTTTTGCGTTAGTACTTTAACTTTGAAACTTCTCTTGTTTCAAAGTCAATGACCTCTTTTTCATATCGTCTCGCGTATTCTGTACTTTATAATCCAAATAAAGTACTTTTTAGAACCGTTTTGGCTGCGCTTTTATTTAACAACAACAAAGACAACTCCTACTTGTCCATGATTTTCCTTAATTTAACGACTTAAAACTATATGAACATTTATAGAACGTTTTCTCTTCGTCGTCTTCGTCTTCGTCTTCGTCGTCGTTGTCGACCATAAAACAAAAGAAACTCAGATTTAAGCAAAACAAACCTATTTTAATAAAATCTTTGGTATAAAAAGACTATATTCAGTATACCTACACAAAGACTGACAATGAACTAAAACTAAAAAGTTTTCTCCTTTAGATGATTTAGTACCAAATTAAATTTTCACGATGCTTTTTAGTGCACTGCCGCCGAACACAAAACACATTGGTTCAAAGATAGATATGTATATATGCATAACCAAAAAGGATTCTCTATTCTATGCGTTTTCTAGTATAAAGTCTATTGACTTTCGAAGTGTATAGGAATAAAGAGAGCGAGCCAGAGACTGAAGAAGCATCCCGAAAACGCATACAGGACTCACAAAAGAAGTCGTTCTTATTAAAATATGCGAAGGACGTGCCAATAAACTTGAAACCTGTGCTAAGTGAGAGTATAGGATAGGAAGGTAGGTGTATCTGATATGTCTTTGGAAAAGAAGAAACTTTTTTTTTCTTTTTGAGCTTCTTTCCTTCAGTCTATACCAAAGACTCTCTGTTTTTTGACTTTTTAACTCAAGTTTCGTTTTTTGTCCCATAAAGAAATTTGTCTTCAATATTACGGTTGACGGCTACCCTCTATGTTCATAGATATAGGAATCCTAGATGTGATTCTTGTTTTCTTCTTTCCTTCGAATTCCAAAATAACTTATACATCAAGGCATCTGCTTCAATAGAAGTCATTCGATATTATTTGTTAAAAGTTTTTTGTTTAATAAACACAAGCAAAAATGCTTCTTTTACTTCAATATCCCATTTATCATTTGAAATTGTCCTTACTCGTATTTGTGGGTGTGTGCGTTTATACATTTTCGCTATATCAAAGGATATGAGAAACAAATTAAGGACTTTGCGTATACTAAATGTAATGTAAGGGAGACATATGCATTTAAGACGGTGAAGCTGGGTCTTATGTTTGAACGTACAAGAGTACACTATAGCCATATATAATATTTGTTCAAACTCAAAGAGTCATAAATTTGCAATTAGTACGCAAACAGCTTAAGAACTTCTCAAAACAAAGATTGATATACATAGCTTGCCATATATAAATGCATGCATAAAAGGACATGGATATAGATATATAGACAATCAACTAAATGAACGTTATACCAAAAGCCCAAGGACATCAGGAAATAGGAAATATCTTAGCATATTGGTCATAATAGTTCATATTTATATATGTATACAATAAACTTACATACATACATGCATAGAAGGAGTAAGTTATAAATATTCCAAGTGCGGCATTGATTTACAAACAAAATGTTAGGACAACTTACATCCCAATGTTTTGAATTCATAATATGACAAAATCCTTTGAATGTGTTTCCCGATAAATATATATTAGTCCTTTAGTCAGGCGAAGAAGTTTCAAAGATAAAGTCGGATACTGCGGTACTTTTGGACAGTTGTGTTAGCTAAAACTGATTATTTCATAAAAAAAAGAATAAAATAATTTTAAAAGAGTGCGGAATGTACTCTTCCTAAATCATTCACTCAAGTGAATCGAAAGATTGCATTCGTTGAATTTATATTCAATTGAATGCAATCGTTTGCGAGTTTATTTTTATAATAAGCGCTTAAAGAATGTTTGTGATCCCAGTTATAACAAATAAACAGTGCGCGTATAAGAAAAGGGAGGGGGTTAAAAGAAGGTGTAAATTAGTTTCGAATTCCTGAACATTTTGAACAGGAATCTCTATAATTGACAGTAGGACCACTGAAGTATAACTCTCATTCGTAATATATCACTAACTCTTAAGATTATTAGTAAAACTGAAAAAGAGTTCAAGAGACACGACAGAGCCCTGAGCCCACCAGCATTAATTATTTTATTGTTTTTAGACTTGAACTCATCGAATACTACTCCTATTGAATGCTTTCGAAATATCAATAATCCGATATATTTCTTGAGCTGATAATTAAATGCCTTTTGAACCATTTTGTTCAAAAGGCATTTAATTATCAGCTCGTTTGACTTACGAGACGAAATCTTTAATAGGCTGTATGTTAACAAAAAGTTTTTTTTACAGAAATGTTAATTTGTATGATTAAAAAAAGTAGATATTAAAATGTTTGTACAATATTGGCAAGTACAACTCTACTCAGATAACAAACATGGAAGGGAAAAGTTAAAATTAAGCGTTATAACAATGAAAAAAATCCCAACAATGAAACTAAAACAAGTACAAGATAAATCATTTAGTATTGAACATTATTGAATTTTTTTTTTTCATATATGCATCTTTTTAAACATCGTTAATAAGGGTAAGTTTTAAAAGAATATCCGTCACGTAATATCTGGTACGTTAGATCAAAGGTCGAAATAAATATTTATTTTTAAATTATGCCGGTGCAGTAATTACATATGTATGTAAATTGCGAATAATAAAAAAATATAACAAATCAAACAAAAATATTTCAACGATCTTAAAATAATATTTAATTATATTGCAGTTTTTAATTTCGTACTGCTGCGCGTTACTCTAAATATCTTCGTAACATTTTTTTTCGTCTGCATCGTGTAATTTTAAACATTTCTCTGTACTTGTTTGCAAGTTTGTTTTGGCTGTTATTCTTTTTTTCGCAAGGTGGATTAACTAAGCAGTTTAAATTTGTACACTAAAGATAACTACAAAATAATGTATCAAACTTATGATTCACAAAAATCAATTGAAAAATTTTGTTAAATTGAGGAGCAGACTTGATATTATGTCTTATCAACAAATCCATAGTTTTAATATCAGCTTCAGTTACATGAAAAATTTAAATTTTTGATTTACTAACAACAACAATTACTAACTGAAGTAACATCTGTTCCATTGACTACAGTTCGGTCACACAATGCTTTAGCAGTTCCTCCAGAACCGTCAGCAAGACTTTTTCCGTGTCCTGGCGTGCTAAAGTTCCAAGTAGCATTATTTAGCTGAAACTTACGACAGTGATATTCAAATAGATCGAAATTTGTTTTATATTTGTACCGAGTTTATGGGCCATCAATTTGAAAATAAATAGCTTTCAGATCTGGTACATGATCTTTTATCAAATTTATAATTGGCTGCGTAAATGCGAAAGATACTATTTCCTCATTTTCTTAATCTTTTTTATGAATGAAAGCTCCAGCATGAAAAGTAAACTGAGCCTTGGATGCTCCGAAATGAACACTTTGTACTTCACTTGAATATTTACAAACGTAGTTTTCCCAAAAATTGATTATTAGTTTCACTTCGTGGGGTTGCAAGTTTGATTGTAACTTTGTTAATGCCTAATATTGATGTAAAGTGTCTTAAAAATGTTTTTAAAAAATAGGCGTTGATAAATTAATTTTGTCAATTAAATCTTTTATACTCCAGTCAAACTTCTTTTTACTCGTTATTGTTACATTGAATATTTTTTCCTGTTTCCCAATTCTACTGCCTTTTTGAGTAACCCATTGAAAATACGATGTGTTATTAGAATTGTCAATGTCACTGGGACAACTCACATTTTTATCTATACACTGATTGCATTTACTGTACATACAGCTTTCGTTATTTATATCGCAGTTTATTTTTTTAAGAACATTTTTATCGTTACTAGTTGATAGGATTTTCAATTTAAATAATTTTTGTACCAAAAAATCGTAAGTTTCGTGAGTTTTAAATAAAAATGTATCGCGATCAGTCATTTTCTTTTTCAAGATCCAAAAAGGCTTCAAACTTATGAATGTTGATCGTGACAATTTGAAGGTATTTTCTTTTGTATCTTCTTTTTTTTTTCTTTTTAACTTCCCATATGAAGTTATTGTAATGGGTCCATTTTGTCCAAATTTTGATATTTCTCGACGTTTCAAGGACCCTAGAGTCGAAATAAAAGATTTTTGGAAAGATGTCTGTGCGTGCGTATGTACGTACGTTCGCGACGTTTTTTCGTCCTCTATAGCTCAAGAACCAGAAGAGATATCGATCTCAAATAAATTTTGTTATACAGATAATAAAGCAGAAAGATGCAAAAAGGGCTCTCAAAAAGGGCTTTGAAAAAAAGGTGAAAATTTTGGTTAACCCTTAATATCTTACGAACCAAAAACGCTAGAGACTTGCATTAAATTTTATATAATAAACTGTAATGTGATACCAAACAAGTATATTTTTTGGAAAAATTCCATTTAACGGTTTTTTTATAAATCAAAAAAACTGAATGAAAATTTGTCACCTCCAACATTTTAAGACTAAAATATGATTTCAACTCCAAACAATTTTGTGCAACGAAGAATAATGTTTTTGACATCTGATAAAATTTTGAGAAAAATCGAATTGATAGTTTTTTTTTATAAAAAATAAACATTACTCAAAGTTGGTATCTTTTCAAAACTTTGAGATATTGGCTTTAATTTAGTTTTATCTTTCAAAATATATAGTTGTGAACATTCAGTAACATTTTGAAAAAAATCGAATTGACAATTTTTTTTTACAAAAAATTAACAAAAGTTAGTAAAAATTGATTTGCGACTCAAATATCTTCAAAAATTGTAGCTATTGGCTTCAAACTAATTTTATCTTATAAAAATTATTGTTTTCAACATTCGGTAAAATTTTGAAAATATGTAATCGAATTGAAATTTTTTTTTTTTTACAAAAAATAAAACTCTAAAAAAAACAATACTAAAACTTGGTAAAAATTTACTTTCGACTCAAAAAGCTTTTCAAAAATTAAAAATATTGGCTTCAAACTTATTTTATTTCACAGAAAACATTGTTTTCGATATTCAGTAATTTTTATATAAAAATCCAACAGTCCGTTATTTCATAAAAAATAAAATTTACAAAAAATAGTACACAAGTTTGGTAAAAATTGATACGAGTACATATAGACAAACTTTTAGGCATGACAAATCGACAGACGGGATGGGAAGTTATCAGTGTGGGTCGCATCCCACCCTCTTTTTCCGTATAAATTTGTCATAGTATCAAGTAAAAATCGCTTTCTTTTGACTGTCTTGTTCTTGGTAATAACATCTTTCGATGCTGGACTAATTGCTGAATTTTCATTTTTTTCTAAAGACTGTATCACGTCATTTCTGGCAATATTTTGAAATGACTTCGATGTATTTTTGCTCATTAAATATTAATTCTGTAGTAGTAGAATATTTACGTTGAAGGTATAAACTAACTATATTAGAATTTTTTTCATCAACTTATACTTTTTCGAAATTTTTTTGGAAGCAAGAATTAGTTTTCTAATACTTTGCATTGCAATTAGGAATTCCTTATTTCTTTTTTTCCAGCTGACTTTATTTTCTTTACTTTTTCAATATTTTTATTTTTTATTTCTTGATAATAATTTATAATATTTTGCTTTCGAAAATAGATTTTTTTTATCTTTTCCTTCAATTACTGATTTTGTTGAGAAATTTGTCTCTTTAAACGTTGTTCTCTGCTTTTTGCAAATTTCTAACTTATTTCTAACTTATTTCAAACTTTGTATGTTTTTTACTTAAACAGTCACTCACAGTTTGATCGTAATTTGACACATGGCTACCATCAAATGCTGATTTACACGGTGTACTAACAAGATCCTCTTGGTTCACAAACTCACTGGAACTTTCTACATCATATTCACCCTTTTCGTTTGAGAAATCACAGTTTGTATCATCGCAATTTTTCCCACTTATTCTAGCACTCATATTATTGTTTCCTGGATTTACATATAAAGTTAAATTATTCGCGGTATTTACACGTCGCGTCGCTTTTTCAGGCTGTTATTTTGACTGTTATTATCTCTCGATTTAAGTTTATTAGTTTTATGTTGTCACTTTTATTATTTCTTTTTTTCACAATCTCATTCACAGCTTTCATGCTTAAATTTTTTTTTCTTTTTCTTTTTGTCTTTTTTCACGCATTTTTTGCGGTTTTATTTCAAGTTTCAAATTTGTGTTTTATCCACTATTCTACTGTTCTTTGAAAAACTACAGAAAGAAATTGATTAGATGTTTTACACGAAATGGGTACGTTACTACGAATTCGACCGAAAACGCCAGCTAGGGATGAAAGTTTTTTCTAAATTTTTTATATATGATATTTCCAGTTCAGTCCAAGATATTTAAACTGACTAACTTGTTCCACAGTCGAGCCTTGGTAGATAATGTTAAGCGAGGTATTCGATTTGCTAAAGACGATATATTTTTTTTTTGGCGTTAACACATTATTTTTGGGTATTCATCCAAGATAGAATCTTATCAAGATCATTATTTATCTGTTCTTCGAGTTCAGTAGTAGTTCAGGCAGAATACGTAAGACTGATGCCATCTGCAAATAATATTGCATGCCCATTTAGAATCAAGTTTGTAAGATCTTGGATGTATAAGCAAAAAAGTGTCGGTCCAAGTACACTACCTTGTGGAACCCTCATCTCAACTCATGTATTGCTATCGATTTTCGAGGTAAGATCTGAACCAATTAAATGAAAAACCTTTTACTCCTAGAGCAAAAAGCTTTCGTCGCACAATTTTATTGTTGACGGTGTCGAATGCTTTTGAAAATTTCTTGGAAAATTCATTCAAATTGAAGTAATCGTAATCTGACAACCAACTTTCTGTAACGCATATAATATCAATCTGTGAATTAAAACCTTTGATTAAAGCTTCAATCTCATCAATTTTATTTTGTATGGATATTGCATTGATATACAATATCTTGGCTGTGCTGTGTGTAGACAAATCAAAATGAGCATTGTTATCATGGAGTAGATTAGATTTAGATTTATTTATTGATAAATCATAACCTCTTCTGATAGATAATCCCATCCAAAGATATTTCTTCTTGTTTCTCTAAGAACAGGACATCTACGCATAAAATGAAGAATGTTCTCTCTTTCGCCCATATTACACAATTCGCACAGCAAAGGCAACTCTTCCCGATGCGGAATGAAGTTAAGATTAAGGAGTTCACCTCTTAATCTAAATATCATTGATATTTGATCTGTTTTGTAGTCATCACGGAAGTAGTTTTTGTAGTTTAGATTGTAATTAAGGTTGCTTTATGTGTTTCTGTAGATGGATTCTTATTCTTTAGCTGCGAACTCACATCTCACTCACATCATCGATCATCTATAATAGAAATAAGCTGATACAGAGAGGGTTTCCACATTAAGTAATCATCAGTTGCAAGATCTATATTAGCTTCTTCCGTAAGTTCTATCCAATCTCTAAACCAACTTGATTTGCTATTAATCGCCTGAAGTACTGATTTTTTAGGGAGAAGCTCATCATACATTTGAAGGACATTATATATGTAGTCAACTTAAAATTTAAGGGTTTTAATAAATAGTGGCGATATACCGGTTTCCAGCATAAGCATGTAGTTCTGAGCAATCGGTGATATCATCGATAAAAAGTGCAAATAAGCTTGGACTTAACATACAACCTTGACTCACACCTGTCATCGTTTCAAACCAATCGGGAACGTTTTCTCCATCCGATACAGCTGCTTTGGTATCCATATAGATGTTTTGCAGTACGCGTCCAAACTTATATACAACTTCTACATCAAAGCATTTCGGTCTATTGTGTTGAAAGCTGACTTAAAATAAACGAAAAAACATAAAATTTCTTGTTTCTGTCCAAAAAAAAATCAGCGATACTATGTAGAATAAAAACGTTATCTACGGTGGAATATCCTTGTCTAAATCCAGCTTGAAATTCCTTCAGTATGAGTCAATCCAAGTTCTAAGTCGACTGTGCAAAACCGCAGTAAATATTTTGTATGGTGCATTCAAGAAAGAAATTCCTCTATAGTTTGCAGGGTCCATTGTACTACCTTTTTTGTGGACTAGAGCTTCCTTAAATTCCTTTGGTATCATTCCGTGATCCATGATGTTGTTAAATATATCCGTTACCTTGTTGATCAGCTCGTCCGACCCATACTTGTAGAATTTCGAAAGTATTCTATCGGAACCAGCAGCTTTACCATCCTTGAGCTATTTAATGGATGCATTTACTTCATCCTTCTGGATTAAAAATAAAAAAATTTTTTCGCGTTACACAATATTTTATTTCCTTTTTTCAAACTCATCTTTGGCTCGCCTGTACCGCTCAACCGTCGCGTAGGTTTGCTTCCTTGCTACCATGCACTCTGAGTCAAACCAGTACTCTTTAAAATCACCACTTCGACTGCGCTTCTTAAGTTCCGGAGCCGCTTTCCTTATACAATCTTTGACGGTTGTAAGATCACTGCTTTCTTGCGTCCTTAGACATATATCCAATTGATTTCTGTAGGCAGTTGCTTTTCAATCTTTCCACTGCAGTTTGGGCATCAATTGTAGGTTCAAATTTTCCTCGTTTTCAGATGTTCCAGTGTTAAAATAGATGACAATTGGCATGTGAACTGAAAACGGTACTTGCTCCACCTCAAATGCATGGAGTATGTTACGTGGGGAGAAGGGACATTGATGCGGGTCACAATTCATTGAAGAAATCAATGCTGCGAATCTCTAATAAATGGAAATAAGAATTCGCCATTTTTGAGTAAAGGCTTGACAAATGCTGTTTTCCATCTACACCAAAAGAGACCAGAAAAGTGGCCGATTTATTGCATTCTCTTAAGAAAGAAAAATGCATTAAATTCACAATCATTGCAAGTCAATCAATTGAATGCAATCTTTTGCGAGTTCATTGATTGCATTCTTTGCAAGTCAATCAATTGAATGCAATCTTTTACGAGTTCATTTATAGCACTCTTTTGAGTTCATTGGGTAGATTTATTTTTGATCTCCTATAAAAATGATAACTTTCACTTCTATTATTTGATTTTCATCCACTTTGAGATACATTGTGCCCCACTGTTCATATCTAAGATTCAATTTATATATTGTGTAAGATGATGATCGTAATAACAATAATAATAACATATAGAATATAGAAAAGCCCATGTCTATGAAGACAAACAGGATGCTTGATACTTCTTTCTTTTTTCTTGTTGTTGTCAGCTGTCACTTTGGCTTTCCTATATATGTACACTCGTAGTCCTTTTTCATCATTCAAAGTGATTTTGCCAAGTGAATTTGAACGCACAGTATACAGGGATTTGACTTGCCCACTTTAAAAGTGTCGTGGGAGATTGAACAAGGACTTTATTATACTCTAACCCTACTTTTACCTATAAAACATGGTATCTAATGAACTGTGTGCGGTGCGGGTGAGTGTGTATGTAAATGCATCCTTATGCCTTCATTTATGATCTGATGCAATTTTCTTCGTCTCTCGTCAGTCTTTATGTATATGGATGGCGTTTTGGAGACTGTCTTTTCTATAAAGGACTTATGAAAATAGAAGAAGCACGAGAAGGTGGGCTTAATCATGAGAATTTACTTGTAATAGCATTTCCGACATGAACACTTTGGCAATCGTACAAAGAGGCAAAGTGATTGCCAAGGACTATAAGAAAGTTTATAGATCCACACATACATACACATATGGATGTGTGAAACAATTTGCCAATATGTTTTCTTAATTGCATCTCTTAATGGTCATTATACATAGTTGAGGCGTTTAGGAGGTGTATGGATTTATGAGGAGCAGTACTTCGCTTTAGAATAAACTACTAAAGGATATGAAATACTCATACACATGTTTAATCCTCTTGAAGACATTTTAATTCACAATCAGTATATAAATAGAAAGAGTATAGGTTTGACAAAGGATGCAAGAGATATTTACATATAAAGACACGCTAATAGCTGATAGGATTGATTGCATTGTATACAGACAGAGAAATATTTACACATGTGTAGGAGTAATTATGAATAATTTGATTTTTATTTAATAAATTTGCCAAGAGATATTTATCTATGCTTATTATAGAAATTACTATAAGTTTGTTTGATATAAATTGTCCATTATACGAACATTGTCGTCATAGAATCGGATTAAAATCAAACTTGTATGAAGTACTTTACCATAGACTAACATAGTAATTATTCTTTTTTGGTTGAATTATATTAAGAAGTTGTACAAAGGACTATGAAAAGCAACATTTTAAGCTGTTTTGAATAGTATTTCTTATTGTGTTAGTTGTATTCAAAATGTAAATGGTGTTTATATTTAGATGTTTCAAAACAAAGACTAAAAAGAGGCTGGGATGTAACCCATATTGATAACTTCCCATTCCATTTGTCGATATGTCTTGCTTAAAAGGTTTGTATGTTTTCGTGTTTTGTTAAAATAGTTGTCAGTTTAATAATTCTTAAAAAATTTTAAATTACCAAAAATATTTTGCATATAATGAAACAGTTTTATTTCAAAATCTATTTTTGCTACCGAGATTTTTAGTCAAAAACCATTTTTCAACAATCTAACTAGAATTTCTTAAAAGTTTGTATTTCTTGTATAAACAAATATAAATTGGATGAATGAAATTAATTTAAAGTTAATATCTTTTATTGTTCACGAGATATCGAGAACCGAACATCAATTTGTACAAAGTTTTTCATCAAAAAAACGAGCTGTTGGATTTGTATAAAAACTATCGTGCTTCACTACGTATAAGGCATAGTAATTAAAAAAAATATTATTAAGTTCATTTATTCAGACAACAAAATATTTCAAATTGCTAGCTATTTAAAAGTCCAAATGATCTGAATGATATATTGTTTATATTATATTATCAGCAAAGAGTAAAAACCAAAAAATAAAAAGAATGGGTTAGTTTAGTCTAAAACAGTTGGATAAACAATATTTTTAGTTTTTCCATTTTGAGCATGAATAAATAAACAGTTGGGGGTACCGAGTCTAGAACAGCCAACATAAAGTTGGCCATGTGAAAAACATGATTCCTCCAAATTGACACCACAAACTTGAAGTGTTTGCCCGTGGGCCTTATTTATGAACATTGCAAATGATAAACGCACAGGACATTGTAATCTTTTCAGGATTTCAATGGCATATCAGTTGGAATCATAGGGATACGTGGTATCAAACACACTTCTCCTTTTGATTTAGAAATTAAGATTGTAGCTTCAATCAAATTTGGCAATAACTTTTTCGCTGCCAATCTGGTTCCATTACACAGTTTTGGTAAATTAATGTTTAGCAATAATATAATCAAAGAACCAATTTTCAGATTCAACCAATGCGGTGGTATACCAGCCGGTTCCAATGAATTTAAAAATTCAATTTGATAACTCATTGCCTCGTCTTGATTCATAACACTGTAAATTGATTTATATGTCGTGACTACACCTGGCAGTTTCGCTTGAATTTAAAAATTAATGGCATTGATATGAATGTTTTTCGGTGCTAAAATGGTGCGTTTTTTCAACCAATCATGATTTTTTTTAAATTTAATTCGGAAGAATATTCGGACAACACATTCAATCAACTCATCTATAGATTGCCCAATTGTATAAAACTTGTTCGGTAAAGTGATCAATCCGTTGGTACTGTCGATTTTGCCATCAGCAATTTCTAACAATTGTTTTGATAACTCATGGGCAGTTGCATCATTATGTAGGTGAATACGCATAGTAATGTTCAGTGTGAATTCTCATACATATATCCAAAAAACTGATAACTTCAAACAGGTGTTTATTTCATCAGTAGGAGTTGGTCAAGAAATGACAGGCAGTGTTTAACGAAAGTCCCCTGACAGCAATATCAGAGCACCACCATAACAGCTTTTGATTACACCGTAAATCTAGCATTGTTCGATTAAATGCTTCTATTGAATTTTTATTCGCCATTGTGCACTAATTCCATATAATTTTAATGCAGAGTGTGTGGTCCGACCACCTTCTATAAATGTAGCAGAAATTCTTGAAGGTGCAAGTGCCAATGCAATTTTCTGTTCGGATCGAATAGTCGCTAAAATCAATGCTACAACCAAAGTTTTTCCTGTACCACCAGGTGCATCCAAGAAAAATAATCCACCTGTATTATTCGAAACGGCAGTCAAGATTGTGTCATACACATGTTTTTGTTGAATATTCAATTTGGTTATATTCGATGGTACAAATAAACGTAAATCATTAGGATTGAACTCCTGCTGACGTTGCAATTCACGATAAAAAAAAATTGTGTATCTCACGATGTGGTGCGATCATACCCAATTGTGCTAATGCTTTTTTTACAATCTTTAATTTTACACCTTTTCAAGATTTTTTTTATCTCTACGTACAAACCCTCTCTTGACTTCCACGAATAAATCAAGACCAAAATTAGCCAAATCGGTAATAAGTATGAATATTTTAAAACATATTTAGATCGAAAATACAGTTTTACCAAGATAAGAAAACTGCCAATTCCATTTTTCTCAACATTTCTTACAAGACAAAATTAGTTTGAAGCAATAATCTCAAATTTTTGAAAACTTTTAGTAATATTTTTTTAGGTATTTGTTTTTTGTAAGAAAACTGTGACCTCGATTTTTCTCAAAATTTTACCAAATATTGAAAAAAATATTTTTTATAAGACAAAATTGGTTTGAAGTCATAATCTTAAATTTTTAAAAAGATATTTGAGTCCAAAATCAATTTTTACGAAGTTTTAGTGATGTTTTTATTAAAAAATAAAATGTCCATTCGATTTTTCTCAAAATTTTACCAGATTTTGAAGTCGATATTTCTACTGGTTCTTAAGCTATGGACGGCAAAAAAAATTTCGCGAACGTACGGATATCTCTCTAAAAATCTTTAATTTCAACTCAACGACCTTGAAACGACGATGTATGCCAATCAATTCGCATATCGTACCGACAACAATAACTTCCTATGAGAAGTTGGTTAATAGCAACATTAAGTTCGTAATGTCCGGGAAAATTTCTAATGTAAACTGACTGTTGTAAAAATTTTAGATGCAATTTTTATATTTTTCTGTTATTTCCCACTTATATTCATAGCTTAACCAAAAATTAAATTTACCTTCAGATTATTCATAAAAATATTACTCTTTTCTAAAAAAATATAATAAATGAAAAGTGTCTTCGAATTTAGGGAAACATTTACTGATTGAATAGAAAAGAATAAAGGTGATTTATTAAAATTGAAACTTCATTTGAGAAATAATTTTCTGGATTTTTAAGGCTAGGGTTTCAATATGGCAACAGAAAATAGTCAAAGGGCGTTAGATCACAAGATTTTGGAGGCCAACTCATGGGTTTATAACCATGCAGTTAACAAACGTTTCCTTCAATAAATCAATTGTGGCACGAGCTGTGTCACACGTTGTACCGTCGTTTTGAAAGCACAGCTCCTGCTCATCATGGTTGACTGTAACAAAAGTTTTTTTTCTTTGTTTTTCGCTTATGAAAAAAATGGCGACAAGTTGAAATGGTGTTGCCAACTGAAATTACTCCCATAGGAATGGTTCAGAGTTATTATTTACAAAGCTCTCATTCTCGATTTACTGTGGCGCCACCTATTTTATTTTTTACTTAAAGCTCAATGAATCTGAAAATCACCTTTCTAATTTTTTTTAGTTTTAGTTTCAGGGTAGTACCCACCTAAAGTTTTTTTCACGGGTACTGCCTCTTGCGAATAATTGGCAAATTCTCCAAGAGTAATTCTTATCATGAAAAGTGCTTTCTCAAATTTGCCTTTCGGATTCGGCCTAAAACTGTAGGTCCCCTCCATTCCTGACAACAGTACTCGCACACAGGAATGGTTGAGAGTTGTCAGTCACTAGGCCCTAGTTCTCAAACGGACTGTTGCGCCACCCAATTTATTTTTTATTTTTCAGAGTAATTGAAATAAGAATTTTCTAGGCTCAAATTAAAGACATTTGCATACTGCTTTATTTAAGTTTGGAGTATTTTTGTTCAATGGTGCAGTTGGGAGATGAAATACGGTATTTTATTTATAAATTTTCAGTAAGATGTAATTATAGTAGTAAATGACTTAGGATTTCAACCTATAGTCTTATGTACTTTATTTGAAAGTCTTATGTACTCACGTTTTCAATAGAATTGTCCCTTAAAAACAACATGCAACGGAGGTGACGACAAAATTTGCTGAACTTCGAATTTTTACTTGCTACACTGCTATACGGCGAGGTTTGCATTTGAAAAAAGTTAAGAAATCGTGATTTTATTCAAACATGACATCAGGACGGTAAAGAAGATACTAAATGGGTCACCCGACGTAATCACGTCTGTCTGTCTGTCCTCGCCCCTACAGCCTTAACCATTAGGTCGATTGACTTCAAACTTGGAAGTTAAGGTTGTAAGCAGATTCGCGTTACACATTTTTATTTTTTTTAAAGATCAAAAACAAGAGCCACTCCATATAAATTTGTTCGTCAAAAAATCAAAAGTCTAATTCAGTCAAAAACGAACCGATAGATTTTGTTGTTCTTAACTTTTCGTTTTTTCAAAAAAAAAAAGGAATTTATTTGTATTGCTCCAAAAGGGTACTCCACCTTAGAACCGATATTTTATTTTTGAAGTTTATCAGGAACTCATGAACTCAATATTTTACTCTGCATAAACTCTTATATTGTCTACATAGTATTTTTACTTGCGACTTATAGGAACTATATGGCAAGTTTTGCATTCTCGAAAAATTTCAAACTTGAAATTTTCATCAAACATAATATTACGATAGTAGAGAAGTCGAAAAAAGTGGGTCCCGCGATACCGTCCGTCTGCCCTGCCTGTCTCTCCACGCTCCTATAGCCTAAACCATTGGGTCGATTGAGTTCAAACTTGGAATAAAGGTTTTGAGAAGATTTGCATAAGGTATCTTTTTTAAGATCAAAACTCCATACAATTTTGTTGGTCAAACACAAAAATTCAAATTTTTTCAAAAACAAACCGATAGATTTTTTTAAATTTTCCCTAAAATTTTCTATTTTAACTTGGCTTCTTTTCGTAAGAAAATATATTTTTGTATTGCTCTGGAAATGTACCGCTTATAACACCGTTTTTTGCTTTTTGAATTTTCTCAGCAACTTATGAACCGATTTTAATAGTTTTTTTTTAACGAGTTCTTATATTGCTTTTAAAATATATGATTGTCAAAATTGGAATCTGTTTTTGTTGGTATTTTAATTTTTTTCTTCAAAATTCTATATCTACGAAATTCAACTGTGTACCAAAAATATTCTTAGAACAAAATTTAACAATTTTATATATACAAAATTAATTTAAAAAAAACCTCTCTAACGATTTTGGAAAAAAGAATTAAAAAATCAAGGGTTTTTATTTATAAAATGACAATTAAACTTTTGAAGAAAAACTTATGTTTCAGCTAAAAGTTTGAATCTTAAATTATTTTTTTTTTTTAATTATTTTTCTTGTACGATTAAACGTTACCAGATCAAATCTTGTGCATGATCCCCGAAAGAGTGCATTGTAAATACCAACGATGGCCGTGTCCACTGCATCGGGTCAACGAACATAATATGTTTAATCAAACAATCTATTTTAAAGTGTCTATCAAGAAGTATTATCTTGGTACCTTTGTACATATGATTTTAAAATATTATTCTTTAAGAATTAGGTTGTTTCACACATATTTTACTTGTCTTTTCCTATAAATAAATAAAAGAATAAATACTTAGTACAATTTTAAAAAGAGGGCCAGAAACCTGTAAAGGTATTACGTACAACCTCTACAACTATTGAATATCCTGTTCGTATGCTTGTTTTTTTTTTACTTTAACTAAGAAATTAAACTGAACGTAATAACTCCATGTTTAAGCTGAAAACTTGTAGGAAAGAAGAAAGGAATGGATTGAAGTAAGAACCTTCTAACACAAATAAAATTCCTTCATTATCATTATAAACATGACGTCTTTATCTATCTGTCTGCATAAAGCTGAGAAAACTACTAAACTATTATTTATCAGTTTTAGACACCTACCTAACTACACAACCAATAGGCGATCGCTTTACAATTTAAACATACATGTTCTTCCTCTTTCTTATCTTCAGATAATTTATTTTCCATCCTGGTTCTTCTAATATGAAATTAAAAAAAAGCTATCCAAAGGAAAAAGCTTTGAACAAACTAGTTGAATACACAAACAATTGTTTTCGTTAAGTATGCTTAAAGTATTTTTCATTTCCGGGATGAGTTGTCCTAGGATGAGTTGTGCCCTGGGATGAAACTAGCTTACCGACAAAAAATGGTGTGCATTCGATAAGTTCATTCAAATACACAAACCATTTCCCTTAACATAATATTTTCTGAGCACTTCATATATTTATTATAATAAAAAATTAAGTTTTATACATAAATTATAAATTAATATATTCGATAAAATGCATTTCGCATAGTCTACGGAAAATTCTCTTTGTTTTGACACCTTATTTGTTAAAATTAGTTCCGTATGAGAGTCGAAAAAGGGAGACAAGCTAAACGAACTAAATTTCTATTCAATCACTAAACACCTGCATAACAAAAATATTTGTAAGAAAAAATGGTAATCATATGTAATAAAATTTATTTAAATAAAACCGGTCTAACGATTTCCACACAAAAAATTGGAAAATGGAGTTTTTTTTTGACAAATCAAATGTCATTTATATCTTTGAAGACTTATTTTACCAGTATATTTTTAAATCTTATAAAGATACTTTTTTAAAAAGACTCTTTGCATTAATGAGGAAGTTCGTGCGATTCAGTAGTGCATTTTATTTATTTTAACTATATCGATGAAATTTACTATGAAAATAGGTTTATTTGTTGTTGACACTTTAGATCCGTTTGACTAAGCTATAAAAAAAGTTTTGTTCGATGGGAAAACTGCGTTGCAAATTTCTGTTATGGATTCCCTCTGTGAATTGTTAATTTTGATTCTTTTGTCAAAAATTCTTCAAAATTAAAGAATTTTACATACAAAAGTCCATAACGCAGAAGATATCTATAAATTCAAAATATCGTTTATAAAAAGCACAAGATTTTGTTAAAATTAAAATTATGGTCTTCTGTACCCGTTGCATCGAAGAACATCAACAGATCCATTGCTTTGACTCTTATCTATTTGTGTATCCTCATAAATGGAGCTGGCATTTGACAGCTGTCAAAATTCATGTAAAGTGTCAACATAAGTTAAATATTTGACATTTTAAGTAATAAAACATTACAAAATAAAACAACGCGTTAAAATAGACAAAAAACATTTCTAAACACATTGTCATTCAATCGTGGTAATTCCTTGCATCTTGTATGGTCATCATAATCGACCGAATAAGCGATCGGTAAAATTGCGAAGAAATTTGGAAAATAGTGAAAGAGGTAATGATGGAATAAGCATCATTATTATGCAATTGAATTAAAATCTAACATTTTTCAAGTTATGTTTGATATTTCGTTCAAAATCGCTTCAAGAAAATTCCATTCCACAAAAATTACTCTAATATAACGCGAAACTTAAATAGTATTTGTAAACCTTTGCTGCGGGCTGAATGATAACTAATTAAAATTGTTTTACAAGAAGAGTAAAAGATTGATTTTTAGTTATGTTTTATATATAGTATATAAAAACCTTTCCAAAATAAATGAATAGAAATAACTATGAACATAAAATACTAAATAATTTCATTCAAACCTGCATAGTAATTTCTTCTGCGTTTAATATTCTTCAGTACTCTCCACCTACCTGGCTCAATCTCGATCCAATTCCAAACAAATTTATTGCAAGTTTAACATGAGTATGAGTTTATTGTAAATTTAAACTCAATTAGGATATTCGAGGAATCGCTTTACAAACAAATTTATTTAAAAAAAAATGCGTATACGCCATAGTGACCCACACATATCTTCTTATTATTTTATCTTATTCAGCTGAAATTATCTAAACATTTTGTAGTCAATATTTAAAACTTAATCCTTTATATATACCTGAAATTATATTCTAAATAAGCATACCCTATAGTCTTCCACACCCTCCATTACCTCTATAACTTTCCTAAATTAAAGCATTCAATTTTAAATTCCTGTTCTATTTTTAGTCTTACAAATCCACAAACTCATATTACCATTCAAATTGGCACTTTATTTGAGGAAAAGTATAATGATTCAATTCATACAAATGCAGAAAACCAACAAAACTATAAGACTTAACTTTTTCCCCTACAATTTCCCCTCTTCGAACATCCTACTGTCTGAGCCAAATGTAAATATCTTTTTAACACAATAACCAAGGTCTTGGGAACTTTTCTTGGATTGTCCTTTTTGTAAAATTATTTTAATATTTTGTCTGTTGCGCCCCAATTTTTTCCTATCATAATTATATTAATGTGTGAAACGATTAAATTCTGATCAATTTTGAATCCTTCCACGGAACCTCTGGGAAACAAGGAAATCGTTGAGAGAGTACTTTCCAGAATGTGCGAAATAAAACCCCAGGGAATTTCTCCTTATCCATTGGAAATGAGCACAACTCTGAATTGAGAATAATATTTCTCCGAAAAAAAACTAGGCCAACAGGAAATCCATGCTCAATTTGGTGATTTGAAGGACATGCGCACTTTCTTAGAAGGAATTTTAAGGAATGACGAAACTCTCCCTAGCTCAACAAGTTGTTTGTTGTCATAGGCACAAGGCGGTCGGTGTTGGTGTATAGAAGTGATGACGATGGTACACACAATAATCTCCCAAGGAACAAACATAGATTCAAACCTTCTAAATACTTGTATCCTGGCAAATAATTAGAGAAAAGCAAACAGAAGCCAACAAAAAGGACTAAAAGGATTATTTGAAGAAGAAAAAGAATAAACTTCTTAGTTCCGTTGGTAGCTTTTCATTTCCATCCATCATATAATTCTCAGTCGATCTATTTTTATTTGACCTCTATTTTCGTCGACAAAGATATCCTTGAGGGTCCTTGGATGAACTGGCAAGAGAATAATCTGTGTGTATACACTCATACACCTAATTAGTCGATGAAGCGACATTGATTAACTTTATATCCTTTTCTCCTCAAATATTATCTCGATTGAAGTCAAGTTGATATCCAGTTAAAGTGCGATGTCAAACACCAAACACGCATAGAAAAAAGATATGAGACGCAAAAGATTCAATGGAGAGACTCTTACTCTTTTAGCGACAACATAAATATTCAAATATCATCACACTTATAGAAGGGCATGAAGGACATCGAAAACGATATGATGACTATACGAAGCAGCAGGATAATAATGATGACAACGTTGATCATGATTATGTTGTTGTTGATGATGCTCTCAATAGACACCTTCTTAAGGACAGATTTTAATTTAAGATTTTATAATACACAAGCAAAGACGAGAGGATATGTCCTTAGGCGAGTAGTTAATGGATGAATGTTGGTTGTAGGTACATAGGTAGGTGTATAGTGGGTGATTGTTATGGTTAGGGTTCTGTTTAAGTTGATGACGACAACGAGCACGATGATGAGGATGGTAACCCACTTTTCTATGAGCATACTAATTTGATTAATTAGAACAAGTCAATGCGCTCATCATCATTATCATCAACATCATCACTGACATCAACATCATCCTCATCATCATAATTATCATCATCTGGAGTAAAGAAGAACAAAAAGATAAACGAACGAGGATTGTTTTTGAGTGGGTTGAGTGTGAATGTTAAAGAAAACAAGGAAGACAAAAAAAAGGACTAAACTGTGACACTTTGTCTGCGATAGCTGTGAAGAAGATAGTGTCCTGTCTTGTTCAAATATGCCCTGTGGTTGTTGATAAATTAATTTCAAATGTCATGTCGTAACACTTTGCAAAACTTGTTGCTTTTATAATGTATGTATAGGTAGGTAGATTTGTGTGTGTTTGTTTTATGTTTTATTTTCTTTGAAGTTTACAGGGTGTTTCAACTATTTATAACTTATAATTCTTAAGGCTTTGAGAAAAGCTTTTACCTTGATAATTTGAATAAGGAGTTCTTACAATTAGATACATAATTTAAGATGTATCCTGGTAGAAGGCAAGTATTCAAATCGATTGATATTTTCCCCAGGGAAACAAGAGTAAAGGATGAAGTACTGATTTATTTGAAATTTGGTGATTTTGAGTGTGGAAAAAGTAATTAATACAAGGGAATTCTACTTACTTCAGTTCTTGGTCAAAAATTGGGAGCATATTGATTGGAAAACACTGGTTGAACTAATTCACAGAAAGCATAGAGAAGCCCATTTTTGGGAGTAAATTATTGGCAAAAGAATTTAATTGAATGAAAGAACAGCATCAACAATCCTTTGAAAGACTAAAAAACAAAAAGAACTTGATAGCCAAGGTAAGCAAGGATTTTTAGAAAAGGTGCAATCAAAATGTTTAGACAGTTGCTTATAGTAGACGTTATAAACATCACTGGAAGAACAATGCAAGCTCCGTTGAAGGCTACATTTTCAGCAACTGAAGAGGAGGCAAGAGAATCTTTCTTACCATTCCTTTTTTCTACTTAAAAAATCCTCTTTTCCAAGAACTAAGGAGCTTTACTGTGTACACTGGAACTACTCTGCGGGGCATTGTAACATGAATCTTGAAAATTAGTTTACATGATGAAAATTAATTTCTTGGGAATGAAGATTTTTTGGATTTTATTGCTTCAATGTAAATTAGGAATCGATTATGAGGATTTCTCAGTGGCTGACTATTAAACACCCAAGGGACCAACTGTGTTTTTGAAAAATTTGCATCAAAAATAGAAGTACTACTTTTTTAGAAAACGACTTTGAAGTTTGGTTTGATCTTCTTCTTGGAAAAATTGATAGAAAATTTTGTACAAAATGCTTCGTTTTTTCTATTTTGTTTTGGATTGGTTTTTGATAACTTTTTCGGATTTCTCTAAATAAAGGTGTACACAATTAGCCTCGAATAATATAATAATTAGCCTTAATAATGAAAAAATGGTTCGACGTATATTGGGGAAAAGAATGCAATAATTTGGATGGCTGTTAGCAAATGCAGAATTCAAAGAATTATGCAAGGAAAAAAAGCAAAGTTTTGTGAAAGCGAGGCTCTTAAACTAACAAACTGCAAGGATTCCAAAGAATTCTGGATGGCGATTAACCAATATCGATGTATTGCAAAATCACTTCATGTTACTTTTGAACCCAGAGAATCTTACGCTTCCTTTCCAATACGCTAAACCTTCGTAGTCGAATGATATTTTGGATAGTGTCATAACTCATGATGAAATTAAAACCGTATTAGTGAAACCGAAGGACGGAAAAGCTTCAGGACCTGATGGTATACCACTAGAGTTTTTTAAATATGAAAGAAAGGCTAACTTTAAATCTAACATGGGCTTCAATATAATTTTGGATACTGTAAGTATTCCTTAATTTTTTCCATACACAAAAAAGGCACCAAGGTGGATTATCCTTTCTCAACGCCACCTACAAGATATTCGCAACATTATTAAAAAACCAATTGACCCGTTGGATTCATGATAATAAGTTGCTTGGAGAATTTCAGCAGGTTTTAGAAGTGGCTACTTGACTATCGACATATTTTTGTACTGCAAAGCATAGCGGCAACCTCTATTGAGCAAAAACGAAGCTTTACGTAGTTTTTGTCGATTTCAAGGCAGCTTTTGATACCGTTGAACGCCGATCACTTTTACAATTATGGGATGTCAGACAAATTTGGGCATGTATTAGAAAGCATCTATGACGAAAATAAGGCAGCGGTATGTAATGGGGCCAAAAAGTCGGAGTGTTTCAAATCTAAGATGGGAGTTAAGCAAGGTTGCAATTTAAGCCCAAAAGTTTTTGCTTTCTTCAAAGAGGCACCGATTGATTTTCTTCCTGGTGGAATTGAAGTATCGAGGACACTCATCAAAGCCTTGCTTTTTGCAGATGACGTCATATTGTTTCTACTCGCCCGAAACCCTACAGTTGATGATTAACCGACTAAATGTGTTTTGCCGGTTATGGAATCTGAAAGTCAATTTGAGCACATCCAAGGTGATGATATTCCGGAATGGTTCTTGTAGAACAGCCAGGAATGAGAAATGGCACTATGACAGAGAACTAATCGAGATTCATGGAAGAAATGCTTCTAAAACCAGTCAATATCACATAGTGTTAAATATAAGGTCTTTGTTGCATTGGCGGAATCTATTATGATCTATGCAGCGCAGGTATGGAGAGGGAAGACGTTTGAAACAGTCGAAAAACTTCACATGTTCTTCACTAAAAGATGTTTTCGTTTACCGAAAAACACCCCAAACTATATGATCTCAATTGAAACAGGATTATCACCGCTCTTCATCAAAACTATTAAATGTCATGTTGATTGTTTTTATTAAGCCACATAAAAGACTTCTAAAAATTCTGGCATTGAAAACATTTGAGAAGAAAAATCTGTGGTATAAGAAGCTAGAAGACCATGCTGCCTGCTGTAGAACGGACTATCGAATAGGTGATGAGAATGGTAGATAATTACTGCGATGACGACCTCCGGAATCTTATTGCAAATCTAGATGAAAAACTGAGAGCCGACGATACGTACAACCATCTAAATCACAATTTATGCTAACGTTACTACTTTCGAAACGAAAACAAACAGGAGCTCATATCGGCAATTTTCAAAATGAGAAAAGAAATGATAAGCCTTAATTATATACCACATCGGGAGGAACTGCTTATCTACTGCAGCGTTTGTAACTTAAGAGAAAGGAATGATGTTAGCCATTTCATAGTAAAGTGTCCGATTTTAAGTGGAATACGCAGAAATTTGCTCATAGGCAACGTAAAGTCACTAGAAGAAATAGTTGCCCTCCTCAACTTTTCGATCTGCACTGCAATCTCTTACCGCAATCAAATTATAAACGAATCCTTTTAAAACAATGATTTAATTAATTTGTATTCTAAATGCTTACTAAAAGAAAAAAAACTTCAATTAGAAAAACATTGTTAATTTTCAAACAGAAGTCAATTGGCCGTCGGCATAGCCAAGCCTTAACGATTTTACTAAATTATTTTTGTTACCAATATATAAACATATTTATATAAACAAATGTTAATAAATCGAATTATCTATCTATCTATCTTATTTCCTTAATTTTTTAGTTTACAAAAAATATTGAAAAGTGAAAAATGAAACTGTTTGTTCAGAAAAGTATGAGTGAAACAAAACCAAACATATTTAATAATATATGTAAGTACTTTTTCCAATTGTTTGTTCCTCAATGTCAAAAATGTGTGAAATTAATAAAACAATTATTAATCAATCCAATCAGTAATACTTTTCTAAGTAAAATTTTCAAAAAGGATTATTGAACTTAAAATCACCCTGTTTTTGTATAATTCCCCATCGCAGTCACAGCCTGAAAATTCATCAAATTTGTTCAAACCGCAAAGTCCTTAAAATTCTACAAAGTCTGCTGAATGAGTGTTTCTTGAGAAAATTGTTTTTTCTTTTTGTTGTTGTTTAAAAGTGTTCTTTATATTATTTTCTGATTTACATACATACATACAAAGATTTAGAATGGTTAGGGTTTTGAAAATTGAGAATAGATTCTGTTTTTCTTTGAAAATTAACACCATAGGTAGGCGGAGCGCATAGGTATTGACTTTTGATAAAATTCTTGATATCCTTTATTTTTGTACAGACATTGAAATATGTGAAGAAATTTCTCAAGATAATGTTGGAATATTGAGAGCTATATTGGTTCATTTCATTCATTTATTTGTAAAAGGGAATTTATTTATGGCTTTTTGTATGATGGGTCATTTGTTTTTGCTTTTGTTCCAAGAGGAAACATTTCAATTGATGTTTCTATAGTGATTCGTGCTTAGGCACACGTGCGATAATTCATATAAAATAAAATAAATGTAATATTGTTTAAGTGCTATACAAATTGTTAAGAGAAGAATCAAAGAAATACACAAAATTTATTTCGTTCAATGGAATTAATAGTGAAGTATAATAACACCCACGGAAATAAGCTCCACGAGTCTTATTTCCTTAAAGAAAAGGAAGTACATATAAAAAGTGTGCTATTTGTTTTACCCATTTGAACTTTTAAATGGCAAAAGTGTTGCCGCAAACAAAAATTATTTACAAACAAAAGTAATCCTTCAGAAGAAACGCTGCGAAATAAGGTCAAGTGAGATAAAACAAATTTCAAAAATTGGCCTTATTACAAAAGTGAAATAAGACCAATTTTCAGCAGTTGTTCATATTGCACTTTGATAAAGTGAAAGTAGGCCAAATTATTTTGAGAAATAACACCAACTTATTTTTTACGTTGAGGTAGGCATGTCCTCTGCTTGGACACAATGAAAGTGAAATAAAACCATTTAATTAACTTTGTTTAAGTGTAATCAGACCAACTGTTGAAAATTAGCTTATTTACAATTTACAAAAGTGAAATAATTCCAATTCTTGAAACTTGGCCTCATTTCACTTGACTTTATTTCACGGCACCTTCAGAAAATAAAAAAATAAAAAAAGCTAATTTTATTTGATTTGTATTCATTATAACGCAATAAAGCCATAAATGGTCATATTATGTAGCTTGTTGTTTGTCTTATCAGAACCATGTTTCGTCCAAGTCATGATCTTTAATCGCCAGTCATAAAAGTGATGTTCAACACTTTCAATTGTTGCGAAGGCCAAGAAGTCGATAAATTAGACTAGTATTAGCAGCAATATTTTAGACTGAGCGTGCAATAAGAGGACGCTTTTATTGCCTTCAAATTTCTTCGAAATTTTCTTAATTATGGTGTAGTGCGAAAAAATTGACTAGCTTTAAATCGCAATAAGTTTGAAATTATTTTAAAGCGTTGTTCGAATGTTGAGGGATTCGTTATCGTAAATGAAAATCATTCAATATTATATTATGACAGTTGAGTTACCAACTTGTAACTACTAAATAACTAAGAATTACTGGTTTGCATTTCCTTTTTGGTTTGAGTATTTTATTTCACACTTAATAACAAATTAAATGCATCACTAATAGAGCTGTCAGGTTTCTAAAAACGGTAATTACTTAAGACCAAAAAATCGCAAAACTTCAAAACTGTCCCTTTTTATGTCACCGGATAAAAATAATATTTCGAAAGATTTTTTATTTGGGGTTACAAAACTCCCATTTATTCGGCTGAATTCAAGCAATTAACCCATTTTATCTATCTTAGTAGCTTATAGCTAAGGATGAGGCTGGTGAAAGGGAAAGTTTTGGAGACGATGTCTTTAGTTAGAATTGCTTATATGGAAATCACAAAAGTTTTCATTTACATTGACATGTGCATGTGTAATTGGTTCATTTGAGGTATAAGAGGTGCGTTGGATGGAAAGATGTGAGTATTTTTCAAATCACAGGGTTAAGTTTTTAGGAAGATGGTGTCATAAACATTAAGACAGCTAATGTCAGGTAAATGTTTACGTTCTTAAAGAGTCTTGAGAATCATTAATTTCAGGTGGCCTTCATATGGAGAAAGGATCAGGATATCATGCAAAGGTAGGCCTCGAAGAAAACGTGAAGTGAGATAGGGGAACATTTAGAAATCAAATCCATATCATTAATGATGAGGATTAAAAGTAATGGACCTAAGTAGATGCCTTGTAGTGCGCCAGAAGCGAACATAGCATACGCGGCTTTAGAGATTAGTACAAAACCATTGCATCCGATTATCGTTTTGAAAGGGGCTTTTTTTTAAATGAGTAAATAGATTCTATCAGTTAATTAGCTGTAAAATAAATATGTAATCATACCTTATTTCAAAAAGATACATGTTTATCGAGATTTAGAGTTGAGAAGTCGAATTGAAATATGAAACTTGTTCCGTTTTCTCTCATTGAATGATTCTTTTTTTTAATGGATTCAAGCTATCAAGTTAAGTGTAGAATTTAAAAGAAAGTATAAGACACACAAACAACTCACTTTTGTCTTTGTCATTTTAATATATACTGTAGCCTCTTGTAAATCGTCCGAATACGAGTTCAAGTGCAATATTAATAATACAAAAAGAGGTTCGCGATATCGGGAGAACCCAACATCGATTTTTACAAATTTTGAGTACTATTTTTAGTAGATTTTAATTTTTATGAAAAAATTGACGTCGGATTTTTATACAAATTTTACCGAATGTTGAAAACAATACTTCGTATAAGTTTAAATTAATTTGAAGCCATAATCTTAAAGTTTTGAAAGATATTTAAATCGAAAATCAATTTTTAAGAACTTTTAGTAATGTTTTATTTTTTATAAAAAAACTGTCAACTCGATTTTGCTCAAAATTTGACCAGATGTTAAAAACGTTATTCTTTGTTATAATAAATTATTTTAAAGATGGCATCATTTTTTGTCCGTAAAATATTCGAGTTGACAAATATTTGTTTTTCAATTTATAAAAAATTTAAAAAAATTGATTTATTAAATTAAATCTTAGTTGATTTTTTTTTCTAAAAATATACTTTTTTTGGTGTCACGTTCAAAATATGAAATTTAATTCAACTTGCTAGCGTTATTGGTTCGTGAGATATTGTGGGTTAACCAAAATTTATGGTAAAAAACACATAAACTCAATTATGTTTGAGAGTCCTTTCTGCATCTTTCTGCATTATTATCTGTATACAAAAAATAATTTAAACTCGATATCTCTCTCTACTGGTTCTTGAGCTATGGACGACGAAAAAAACTTCCCGGACGTACGAACGTACGTACACACGCACGCACAGACTTATAGTACTGTGCAAAACAATTGCAACAAGAACCTCCAACATTTTTCCTTAAAAAAAAATAATTGTTTAGAAAATCAAACAGCTAAATTCTTTCTTTAGTTTTCTAAACTCCTTTGATATTACGTTATAATTTTTGTACAAAAAATTAGTACTCTTCACTTCAACAACAAATAAATAACTAAATACTTTCATAGTTGGTAAAATTGCTGTGTAAAATATTTGCAACTTAGATCTTGCAACTAAATTTCAAACTGTTTTCTAACAGGTGGAATGTCATTTCACTGCCTCTGAATTCCAGCGAAGATGGCACTTTTGTGCTTAAAATGTTGTTCCAAATTCTTCTCTTCAAAATTTCGCACAGGTTCTCTATTGGGTTTAGGTCTGGGGATTGGACTGGCCATGGTAAAACCTTTCTGCAATCCTTTTTGTGGTCAACTTCGAATTGTGTTTTGGGATCATTGACGTGTTGGAAGATCCATTTTCCAATGAACATAAGGCAGCGTGGTGTTACAAAGGATGTCTACATAGTCTTCAGACTTCATTATGTCCTCCACTTGTAGAATTTACCCGATTCCTTGGCCAAATAAGCAGCCTAAGACCAAAATTGAAACACCTCTATGTTTGACCGTCCCTTTAGTGTATTTTGGACTTAGCATCTCACCTCTTAGCCTTCTGACTTGTTGTTTTCCACCCGATCCGTGCATATTGAACTTTGATTCGTCAGAAAATGAGATGAAATTAGTTTTTGGAAAACCCATTTTTCACATTTTTCTACGGAAGAAATTTGTTATTTTTCAATCATCTTTTACTTCCTCTTTCCTTTCCACTTTTTATGATTCTACAAATATATTATTTTTGAATGGAATATTTCTCTGAAATTTCTTTTTGTGATTTTGAATTTCTGGATTTTATTTTGTTTAATATTTTCTTCCCGCGATTTTTAAAATAAAACCTTTTCTTTTTTTTCCATTTAAAAAGAATTTATCTTAAAGAACCGTTTTAATGATCAAAGTCCCGACTTAAACTAACTAAACAAATCGAACTACTAAACTAAACTTACCAATCTCAAAATAAATCACATTTGCCTTTATTAAAATAAGCCGAAAAGAGAATTGGCCACTAGGTTCAAATGTTTGGCACAGTTGAAATATTTATTGTTTTTGTAAAAGCAGTGCATTAGTATTCAGAATTTGCCTGTAGATCAGTGCTTTAAGATTATGAAAAATAATCTAAAAAAGTCTAGAGCTATAAAAACAATTTGATTGGAACAACTTTAATATACACGAATGCTGATAGTTGCAAAAGTTTCACGCAGTACTGTATCTCTAAAAATCTTTTATTTAGACTAAAGGGAACTTGAAACGTTAAGAAATGTCAATATTTTCATATTTGGTTTGGTTAGGATCATACAATATTTTTGACTACCACTTCAGTCTTCAGCCAGCTCGGTCTCTAGCTAGCTGTCTCCAGCTTCGCACGCCAAGTTGGTTGAGGTTCTCTCCCACCTGGGTGAGTCGCGGTCTTCCTCTACTGCACTGTTCCTTTGGGAGTCGATACGAAGACCTTCCGGGCTGGAGCGTTTATATCCATTCACTCTACATGACCTAGCCATCTAAGCCGTTGAACTTTAATTCTGTTAACTTGGTCAGTGTCACTGTACAGCCAGTACAGTTCGTCGTTATATCTTCTCCTCCATTCTCCATCTATGCGTACGGGACCGAAAATCACACGAAGAATTTTTCTCTCGAAGCATTCTAAGACGCTCTCGTCTTTCTTTGACAGGGTCTAGGCCTCAGCGCGATAAATGAGAACCGGGATGACAATTGTCTTATAGATGGTGATTTTAGATGCTCGAGAGAGGACTTTACTTCTCAATTGCCTTCTAGGTCCAAAGAAGCAGCGATTTGCAAGAGTTATTCATCGTTTGATTTCAGCGCTGGTGTCGTTTTCTGTGTTAATAGCGGTTCCTAGGTAGACAAAGTCCTTAACTACCTCAAAGTTATAGCTGGCCATGGCGACGTTTTGTCCAAGACGTCTTCGCTTCCGTCGCAATGCTCAAAAACGCTCCACTGACATCCCGCTTTGATTTTCCAATTATGTTAATATCATCTGCATATCCGAGTTATTGGAAGGACCTTTGAAAGATTTTACCTCTAGTGTTGACGGTTGAGTTTTGCATAATTCTTTCCAGAACCATGTTGAAGAAGTCACATGAGAGTGCATCGCCTTGTCTTAAACCTTTTTTGACATCTAATGCATCGGTGAGATCTTTTCCGACCTTGATAGAGCAGCGTGCATTCTCCACCGTCATTCTGCACAAACGGATAAGCTTGACACGGATGCCAGAACTAGACATTGCTCTGTAGAGCTCTTCTGTATAGATGCTGTCATACGCGGCTTTAAAATCGATAAACAGATGGTGGGTATCGATTTGAAGTTCCTGGGTTTTTTCTAAGATCTGCCCTAGAGTGAATATTTGGTCGATAGTGGACTTTCCTGGTCTGAAGCCACACTGATAAGGACCAATCAGGTTGTTGACGAATGGCTTCAGACGTTCACATAATACGGCAGAGAGGATCTTATACGCAATGTTAAGGAGACTGATGCCTCTGTAGTTGGCGAAATTTAGAGGATCTCCTTTCTTATACATCGGGCCTTAAAATTAAACCTTTCATTAAAATTAGTTCACAAACTTAGGATTTATTGAACTATTTTCACTCTCACATAAAAAGTGCGTCACTGTGATTCGCTTAACCAATTTTCGTGTCACCAAATTATATTTTAAATCGGCTGTAACAAATCACCACCTGATCTGACTACGGTGGTCACCAATGCTCTTTAGTAAGACCCGCATATTTTATTTTCAAATTCATTACAATGTAAAAAAAATGAAAGAAAATATAAATTTACGTCATCTAAACAAAAAACATTGCCCGTGATCAAAATTTTCTGTTATCAACTTGTAAAAGCCTTTTAAAGGAACTTGCTAAGCAGAACGCTTTAACGCCAAATAAAAAAAAATTAATAACTGATAACATTTTATAAAAAAATATACTTCCTTTGAGGGTTTTATTTTCAATTTCAATCATCTCCTACTATTAATACTCTACTGTACCTAATCTTGTGAAAAGAAAACCCAAAAACTCCGAACACCCACCTACATCCATTACAAAAATAACCATTGAAAAGTAAAAACCAATATTCATAGTTTCATTTGATAAGAAAAACCAAAAACTTTTCTCCTTTCTCACACCAAAAATCCGAAGATGATGAATAAAAAATAAAGATGTAGGTATAAATATCTTTGAAGAAAACCAATTTTAATATTATCTGCAAAATCAAATCCTTTTCACTATGACCTGCGTATTTTTTCAACGAATAAGCAATTTTTAGATAAAATTCATTCCACTGAGCAATTAGTTATATACTCGTACGTATGAACGTACATATAAAAAGATATACTCCTAAGGAAAAAATCATCATCTTCTGTCCAATGTTGATAAAAAAGCTGATCAGGGTATAGAGAAGCAGAAAAAAATTAAAACACAGATGAAAATAAAAAAACACAAAATTCTTATCTTAATCAAAACAAACTGATCTCAAAAAATGAAAAGGGTTCAAAAGGATTCTTTTGCCAATATAATTCTAGGAATTGTCTTACATCTTATATACAACCATCCTTTTTTTATGCTCCTTCTCGAACTCATTCTTGGTGATTTTATTTTTTTTATTAACTCTTCCTCTTCCATCATTCTCTCTGATGTCCATGAACATAGCTGTGTAAATATTAATAAATTATTTTTTAAATCATTGCACGCACCAAAACATTTGTGTCCATCCATCCTTCCAAGAGTCACTCTGATAAATATAAAAAAAACAAATTCAACTCAAATGAAAAACAAAGCAAAGTCAAAGACTAGCTAGATATTTGGGTTTAAAGGCGAAAATCTTGAAAAGAAATCTCATGCCTTTGCCTTGGCCCAAATCAGTTGGTATACGAGTATACCATATAAAAGGAGTGTGGGAAATCCATAAAGAGGTCCTTCGTTAAAATACATACATATCCATATCTACAAATACTTGAGTAGGTAAACCCAGACCAGACCATAGACCAAAAAACCAAACCAGATTCAGATACCAGAACCATAGTTGAAGACCCATCAGCCATCACCCTCATTTCAAAAAACCCCCCACCAACAACTACATCCAATAAAACATTACAAATTTTCAAAAGTGTCTATGGGTGGGTGGCGGAGGATATGCATGAAGCTGTGTGTGTTTGTTTGATTCTCTTCTCCGGAGGAAAGATGGTAAAAGTGTCTTTAGAAGTTTTTGAGTGAAAAATACAACAACAATAACGCCAAACAGCAGCAAAAAAATGAAGACGAAAACGCTTTAAATAATTTCAAAGTCTCATGAAGTGAACCCTCTTCAAGGAAAGGTTCGTTCTTCGTTTGGTTCGTTCTTATAGCGAACGCTCGAAATGCTGATGATTCAATGGGATGATGAACATTTTAGTGGAAGGAAGGATTTTTTTCATTCTAAGAGTTCAGATATTAAAGAAATAATCCGCTATTTTATTGACTTTTTCTCTTTCATTGGTTCTTCGCTGATGAGAAGGCTCTATGTGTAGGTGTATAGTTGGTAATATCAATTATTTGTAGAGAGGGTGATATCTTATTTTAAAAGGAAGCTTTCTATTATTTTAAGGGCAAGTTATGCACAAGGAAGAAAATTGAATTCGAAATTTTATGCAGATAATGATGACAAAGTACAATATTTGGTTCTAGAGTTTTGGATATCTGACGGCATTTAAAAGATGTTCCAAAATTAATGGCTTGCAACATGTGAATTTACCATCAATTTGCAAGTGTTGGCAACCGTCAGAAATAAAATTATATAAATTGAGAACAAACAATTCTAACAACTTTAAACTTCTATAGTGGACGGCTTCAAAATCTGTCTTACTAAACTTTTAAAAAGCCTCAAATGCTTAAGAAATGTTATGCCATCATTTTTATGAAGTTAACTGGATCAGTACATTTATGGTTTAATGTTATCTTCGTAGAAGGTTTCTATAACCTAAAAAACTGAAGACGCTGCGAAGAAAATGAGCAAAATTGTATGTTTAGGCTATGTCTGCACTTAATAAGATACATCACCTCTTCTTTACCACTATTTGTAAACGTATGTAGGTTTTTTCTTAAAGTTATAGAAACAGCAGTTGGCAATATTATTTTAACTGTCGACCATTTTGATTTATTTTGTTTTTCTCATTTCAACTTGAATATGCTAACGCCTGTAAAAATCTTTAAATTTATTTTGAAAATGACGGTTCTATTTAAATATGACATAAGCTCACTTTCAGGTGAATGAATACGTTAATAAACAAAATGGCCGTATTTGGAATCATTATGATTCCATAGGCTCGTAACTAAATGGGCTGGCGATTGATAACGTTATCGCCAAAGTTAGATCAGTGTATATCATTTTACAAACCTAAAAGGCTGTTTTCACAAATGTCTTCCAGTTCTTCAAGATTATTAAAGAAATGTCTGTCTAAGAGTTTATTCAAGTGTATGTTGAAAAACCTGAGTATTTGGTCTGCTTTATGAGTTTGTGGCATAATTGTTTGGTACTTCTTTAAAAATCATGCTGGCGAGAACGTGACAGTCAATGGTGACCACTAAAGAGCCAAGATGTTACGGACTCTTGAAATGGATCCAAGATTTTGAAATTTAACTCTACTTGACTATTTAATTTGGAAATATTTAAAGTCGCTAGTCTACTCCGATAATTCTGAAAGAATTAACGACTTGCAGCACAACATTCACCGTGTATATTGCACTCTGTTTCGGAACGTTTTAGATTCAGCAGTTTTTTCTTACGTTCCTAAAAAAAACTTTATTTAAAAGTTCAAATAAACGTATTTGCTTCAACAAAAGTATATCAAGACTGAAACATGTTAAGAATACACTTAATAAAGTAAAAAAATCTTCTTCAATTGCAAAACTGCAGTTAATTCCCAAGGTTTTCGAAGCTGTAGTAAAAAACAAATTGTATAATCTTACTCACAGTAACATTTGAGTTTACATGGATTCTTGAAAGGTAGACCCACCACTACAAATTTATCAATATTTTCAAATTTTTGTCCATCACAGATGGAAATGCGTTCTCAAGTCTACACTATTTACACTGATTTTTCAAAAGCTTTCGACCGCGTTCAACATAGTGTTTACTTAAAAAAACTAGATAAATATAGATTTCAATCTCAGCTCCTAATGTAGATAAAGAGTTATTTAGTAGGTATAAAACAGGTGGTGAAGATTGATAACAATGCCTTGTGTAAGAAAATTATAATTTGTTCGGGTGTCCCTCAAGGTAGTCACCTTGGACCACTTGTTTTTATAATTTTTATTATCGACTTACCATTACGTCTTACATAATTTAAAAAAAAAAAGTTTTCGCTGGTACTGCCTCTTGCGAGGAATTGACAAATAATTCAGAAGTAATTAGGATTCGGCATTTAAACTGTAGGTCTCTTCCATTTCTGACAACATTACTCGTACACAGGAAGAGTTGAGAGTTGTAAGTCACTTGGCCCTGGTTCATGGACTGTTGCGCCACATAATTTATTTATTTATTATTACTTCTTACTTTTTCTAAATGTCTTCTGTTTACTGAAGCGTTGCGACATTTTCTATAAATATAAACTTGAAAATGACATTTTAAAAAGATTTTAAGGAGTCGTATTCTTCAATTTTAAATTTTAAGATTCATATCACATGTTAGGGTTTGTTATTCGAAATTCAAAAGTTTTTGAAGACCCCTATGCATCGAAAGCTCTTTAATCTAGCCTTGGGAGACTAAATTTAGAATATTTTCATTATATTGAGCCCCTTTAATGAGTCTAGCATTTGTCGTATAGAAAAAAAATATTCACAAAGTTTGCTCTATAAAACATGTTTGGCTAGTCTAATGTTCCAACTTATGAGATGAGGTGTATTTTAATTGATCTAAAACCTCTTGTTCAGAGAAGAAAATTAAACTCAATACTTTTTGCTTTTGGTGTCTTAAATTTTAATATTGACTGCCCAGGTTTGTTATCTATGTCTTCCTCTATTTATCTGCATAAAGCTGAGCACACCAATGAACTATTCTTTATTGGTTTAAGACCCCTCCCAAACTACACAGTCAATTACCGATTGCTTTACAATTTAAGCATACATGTTCTGCCTCTTTCTTATCTTCAGATAATTTATTTTCCATCCTGGTTCTTCTAATATAAAATTTAAATAAATCTTTCAAAAGGAAAAAGCTTTAAACGACTAAGTTTTCGGAATGAGTTGTCCTAGGATGAGTTGTGTCTTGGGATGAAACAAGCTTACCGAAAAAAATGATGTCTATTCGATAGGTTCATTCAAATACACAAACCATTTCCCTTAACCTAATATTTTCTGAGTATTTCAAATTTTTATTATAGTAAAAAATTTAAGTTTTATCAATAAATTATAAATTAACATATTCGATAAAATGCATTTCGAATAGTCTACGAAAAATTCTCTTTGTTTTGACACCTTATTTGTTAAAATTATTTTCGAATAAGAGCCGAAAAAGGGGGACATGCTAACGAAATAATATATATAACTACGCGATTCTACTGCAAAAAGTTGTGTCAGCAGAGGTCCCACTCATTGTCCCTCCCCTCATAAACGGTGTACTACTTAAATTCTCTGAACAAGCAAAATACTTGGGTCTCATTTTGAATAAGAAATTAAGTTGGAAAGCTTATATTCAAGAGAGAATAAACAAGGCCACAGTAGCCCTGTTCTCCTGTAAAAAGGCCATTGGTAATAAATGGGGCATACAGCCCGCATTACACACTGGCTATATACCTCATAAGGTCATAAGGCCGATCTCTACTTATGGAGTAGCGGTATGGTGGACGACGCTAGATATAGCGACAAGTTGTGATAAACTCAGCAAAGTAAAACGAACAGCCTGTTGATGTTCTGTTCCATATAATACCGCTGGACATTTTCAGCAAGCAAACGGCCGCTAATACAGCCATACGGCTTCAAGGCTCCTCTCTGTGGATCAATAATGGAATTGGCCACACCACTATTTTGAACTCGTTCAGAACTATAAACAGTAATATTGACTATACCATACCCCATCCTCAGTTTAATAACTAAAGCTTCAAAGTGACTATACCTCCCAGGTCTTCTTGGGAGAATACATCATTTTTGAACGATGATCCTTTAAACTTTTATACAGACGGATCAAAACGGAGGATGGGACTGGTGGAAGCGTATACTCTCTCCTTTCGTCTACCCCATCATTGTAACGTATTCCAAGCTGAAATCCTGGCTATAAAAAAAGTCCTATCATGGCTTAGAGAAAACGTTATATCAACTAATAATATACCTATGTACGCATCTTCCGGGATATCAAGCTGCGTTAAAGTCCCTAGACTCTGTCTCTACCAATTCACTTACAGCCCTAAATTGTCGATCATCTCTTACGGAGATGGCCACACAGTTCAACATTCACCTTTCCTGGGTGCCGGGCCATAGAGACATTCCAGGAAATTGCAGAGCTGACGAACTTGCAAAAAGCGGAACAACTTTACCTCTGCTGGCTCACAATGCTAGCATAGGTATCCCCTTAGCTACATGTAAACGCATGCTAAAGCAAGATACCATATGAAAACAAACTTCAGGTGGAATACCACCACCACCTGTTCAGCGGCAAAACTAATTTGGCCTAATCTTAGTGCCAGGCGCTCAAAACTATTAATCGCTCTGAGTAGATTGCACATTAGCTACGTTATAGATGTCCTGCCTGGGCACTGCTTAATAGGAAGGCATTCTATTCGACTTGGAGCCCCTGCAAATGATTTTTGTAGGAGTACTGCCTCTTGCGAGGAATTGACAAATACCCCAAGAATAATTCTAGTCATGATTTGTTACGCCAATTATTGGTTAACAACATGAAGCATATTTAATCACAGTTTTTTTTTTCAAGATACTAGCGGTAAGTTGAAGAAGGGACAAAAAAGTTATTTCGAAAAAGTTCTGAATTTTGAAGAAATCCTTAAGATCTTTCATTTTCGACCAACATTGTATTGGTTGATAAAATTTGTGGCGTTTGTTGTCATTTCTTTGCAATTTCTTCATGAGATAATGAGAACCAGCCCTAATTATCAAATCTTCATATACGATTTTCCTGAAACTTTATTATTTTACGTTACTAACAGTCAACATGCTCATAGCTAAAAAGTGCCCCATTTCCTTCGTTCCTAATTTTGTTTGACAACCTTTCCAAATGTGTTGTTACAATATTAAAGACATTCAAAGCACAAGAGCAAGTTCCATCGACTTGGCTGTGCATATTAATTTCCCGATATAAATCAAGGTGGTAATGGATGGTTTAAGACACCAAAGTTTCCTTTCATTTGACCCTTTTCTGGAATGAGAAATTATCCTACCGAACGAAGATACCTTCATACAGTAGCTGGGCTGTCCCGCGTAAAAGGGTGAAAAGAAAAAAGCCAAGACCTGTGAACTCTTAATCTTGATTTAATGTATTTTCTGTCCATGGATTTATTCACACACATAACAGTATACCAATTTTACCTTAAAAATTCGAATGGAAATGAATAAGCATATCACAGGACCAAGGACCAAAAAAAAAAAGAAATACCTTCTCCACATAACAAAGGCAAAAAGCTTTTGTGACACAAGAGTGAAATATAAGAATAAGAAAAAAATTGATTCTAAAGTAATTTCTTATTAAGATTAATGTATTTCCGTTCTGCTCTTCCGGTTTCTTTTTTTGTTTGCTTCGTTTTAATATTTTGGAAAGAACCGAAGCTGAACCTGAAACAAGCACCTGTAGCATTTGGCGTTTTCATTTTATGCCGTGTCTTCTCTGTGTCTCTTTATTTTTTATTTTTTGTTTAATAATATTCTTTTCAAGGACTTCGATGTTTCTCCTGTTGTTGGATGTATATGTTTGTATCTCTTGAAGTTTTTGAGACATGAAATATAAGGGAATAAGCTTGTTTGTCAATTGAAATCTTATCTTAAATTAAATAAGATAAAGAAAATAAACAAAAACAAAAACAACAAGTACAAGAACAACAACAAAATGGAATAAAAATAAGGACCTTCCATACCAACTTATGCACATATACATATTATTAAGATGTAAGAACAGAGAACAAAATTAATTTCGTCCTGGGGTTTATTTTTATCCTCTGTGACTTAAAGCAAGACTGACACACACAAAACAAAAATGATAAAAAAAGATGAAGTATAAAGAACGTTAACTTCAGAGAATCTTCAACCTCCAATACACCCTACACCACCAAACTCCAATGTTTCCTTAAGGATGTAGAAAGTAAAAAGGAAGCAAGGTACGGCGGATACAGCGGCGGCGGCGTCGGTAGCGGTGGCGGCGAGTACTCGTACATACTCGTAATCATTCTACATTATACACGCACGTATTGATGAAAATTTTTGAATCAAGTCTAATTTATTAAACGAGTAAATAAATGGATTTGTTTGGCTTGAAAGAATTTTCTTTTTATTTTGTTGCCCTAGATGAGATGTTGAAGATTCAAAGAAGATTTTTCATTCTTCTTCTTTTTTAAGTTCTCAATACATAACCTTAGGCTGTATATGAAATGCAATATAAAAAAAAGAAAAAGAAAGTTCAAAAGTAGGGTTCAAAGATTGAGTTTTGTTTGAAATTATAATTTTGATTTGATTGTTTGTGAAGAAGATGTAATTGAAAATACAATTTTTTGTTTGTCCTTGTACCTCTACCTAACCTGCTGAAAGTCAAGTAAGGAAAAATAAGAAGAAATTTATATTAAGAATCGCTAAATTAGTCGTTTTTATATACACATCCCTTTCGGTATGAATGTATGGTAGGCCTTATAAATGTTAAGTGAATTTCAAAAATTTGTTATTTGGATACGGAGCTGAAATAAAAAAACACAGAAAACAAAAAAATCGGTCGGTGGTCGGTAGAAGCAAAAATATTTGTATATGCATTTTTTATTATTAGAACGACAGTTTTTCAAGAAAATTAAAATTACAGAATAAGTTGTACAAGTAACTAACAGGGGTATTGGAAACCATAAGGCATTTATTTAATTTTTGGTAAGGACCCTTTTTGACTATTTAACTATTTTGTACAAAACCTTAAGGTTGCAAGATAAAATAGTGCTCATGATTTGAGACAGTTAGAGTTGCCAGGCTCAATTTAAAAAGCTTTAGCAATAAAGTCAGAAATCGACCATTTAAATCATTTAGATCTTTGTACAAAGCTGTATTAAAGGAGTTCAACCAGTATATTTATCCTCTTTTATTCTCAAGATATTTAAGGCAACATTTATTTTGTAGTGCTTTGTAAGATTGTTAATGGGTCCGATTTGTCAAATTGAAAATTTTGACATTTCTCGACGTTTCAAGGTCCCTAGAGTCGAAATAAAAATTTTTTTAGGAAAATGTCTGTGCGTGCGTGTGTACGTACGTTAGTACGTCCGTATCTCGTCCATATCTCAAGAACCGGTAAAGATGTCGACTTCAAATAAATTTTGTTATGCAGAAAGATGTAGAAAGGGCTCTCCAGAAAATTGCGTTTGTGTTTTTTTTTACCATAGCAGCTTAAAAAAAACCAAAATGGATAACCCTAAATATCACACGAACCAAAAAACGCTAGAGACTTGAACTAAATGTTTTATAATATATTGTGACGTAATACCAAACAAGTATATTTTTTCGAAAAAAAGAAATCCAATTAACTTTTTTTTTTAAAATCAAAAAAACTTAAAGAAAAAAATTGTCCCTTCGAAAGTTTTACGAATTAAAAATGATGATGGTAAAATTTTGAGAAAAATCGAATTGACAGTTTTTTTTATAAAAATAAAAACCTAAAATAAAATTACGCAAAGTTGGTAAAAATTGAGTTTCGACTCAAATATCTTTTTTAAAATTTGTAATTAGGCTTCCAACTTATTTTATCTTATAAAAAATATTGTTTTCAACATTCGATTAAATGTTGATAAAAATCAAATTGGTAGTTTTTGTACAAAAAAAATTAATAAAATTGATTTTCGACTCAAATATCATTTCAAAACTTTAAGAAATTCGCTTTAAATTACTTTAATTTTTTTTTTAAATAATATTGTCAAAATTGAGTACCATTTAAAAAAAACGAATTGACAGTTTTATTTACAAAAAATTAAAAACCTAAAAAAAATGTATTTTTGACTTAAATATATTTTCAAAACTTTGAGATTTTGGCTGAAATCTTATTTTATCTTATGAGAAATATTGTTTTGAAAATTCCATACAATTTTTTGAAAAATCCAATTGAAAGTTTTTTAATAAAAAATGAAAACCTAAAAATTTTTAAAAGTTTGTAAAAAGTTAAAAATTAACAAAAGTAGATTTTGAAATTTTGAAAAAACTATTTCATCATTTTTTATAACGATTTAATTGACAACTTTTTTAACAAAACATGAAAACCAACAAATCTTTTAATCAGGACAAATCGACAGACAGGATGGGAAGTTATCAGTGTGGGTCGCATCCCAGCCTCTTTTTTTTTCTCTCGCCTTGAGTCGAAAATTTGTTATAACCAAATCTAAGTTGTTTTTTTGCAGGTTTTTGTTGTTTATAAATAGAATTAATAGAATTTTTTCTTCAAAATTAAAGAAATGTCAAAAAAATATGTTGTGCTTAATCAAATAATTTCAAATATAAAAAATATTATTATTTTTAGAGAGAGAAATTAGAGTCAAAAATTACCTTATACAAGTTTTCAGTAGTATTTTTAAAGGTTTTTATTTTCGTTGAGAAAACTGTCAATTGGATTTTGTTTTAATTTATCAAATAGTAGCAAAAACATCCTTTATAAGGTACAAGTCCTTTAAACTTGTTATCTTTATATTTTGCCCAAATTTTAGAGTCAAAAATCAATTTTTGAAGGCCTTAGGTACTCATTTTTGTAGGTTTATATTTTTAGCGAAAAAAAAACTGTCAGTTTGATTTTTCTAAAATTTTTGCCAGATAATTTTTGAAATTTATACAATTTCTATTTTGAAAAATATTTGAGGTTAAATCGATTTATAAAATTATTTCTTTTTTTAGTATCACGTCCGATAAGTTTTTTTTAACAGGTATTGCCTCTAGCAAATCTAGGAGTAATTCTTGTCGTAAAAAGTTCATAAAGTTCAAAAAAGCTCTTCGGATTCGTCATAAAACTTTGGGTTCCTTTCATGACTCGTACACGGAAATGGTTCAGAATTGTTTGTCTTGTAACTTGTGACATAAACATTGTAATGGCTATCCATACCATAACATAAGGAGAATGTTTCACAGTAGGTTAAACACATTTATCTGAATACCTTTCTCCTTTTTTGTGGCGGACTATAGCATTACCGTCGGGTCCGAATAAATGAAATTTGGATTCATACGAAAAAATAACTTGTCCAAAATCATTTACAGTCGTACTTTTGTGTGACTTAGCTCATTCCAACCCGTGCGTCTTCATTCTGCCAGTAAGCAAAGGCTTTTTGCGGGTCGCCGTGCATTAAGTCCCATAATATTCAGCAGTCTTTGTATGGTTCTGTCACTTTTTTTTTCCAGTTTGGGACTGAAAACAGTTTGGGACTGAAAACTTCTGTCCCCAACATGGTTAAATCGATTACTGATTGATAGGCGATCTTTTCTTTTATTGGTTCATTTAGGTCTACCACTTCCAATTTTTCTGGAACCATTCGACTGGTAGTTTTTATGGCACACTCCACACACTCCATTCATTGGTTCCAACATGACGTGCTATTTCCTTTTTGGAAAGATTTTCCTTATGTAAAGCTACAAATAAGCCTTCTTCACTAAAGATTCGTATCAATGTTTACCAAATTTGCGTTCTATTTTTTGTAGATTTTATTTTTTATAAAAAGACGGAATGTTGGATTTTTATATACAAATTACTAAATATCGAAAACAATATTTTCTGTGAAATAAAATAAGTTTCAATATTTTTAAGTTTTGAAAAGCTATTTGAGTCGAAAGTAAATTTTTACGAAGTTTTAGTATTGTTTCTTTTTTAGAGTTTTATTTTTTTGTAAAAAAAATGTCAATTCGATTTTTTTCAAAATATTACTGAATATTGAAAACAATATTTCTTATAAGATAAAATGAGTTTGAAGCCAATATTTCAAATTTTTGAAAAGATATTTAAGTCGATATTCAATTTTTACCAAGTTTTATTAATTTTTGTTTTAGGTTTTAATTTTTTGTAAAAAAACTGTCTATTCGATTTTCTCAACATTTTTCAGAATATTGAAAGCAATATTTCTTATAAGATAAAATAAGTTTGAAGTTTAAATTTTAAGTTTTTGAAAAGATATTTGATTCGATATTCAATTTTTACCAACTTTGAGTAATGTATTTTTTAGATTTTTATTTTTTATAAAAAAAAACTGTCAATTCGATATTTCTCAAAAATTTATCAGATGTCAAAATTGTTTTCGTAATGAAATCATATTTTAGTAGTAAAATTTCGAAGGTGACAAAGTTTTTTTCAGTTCTTTTGATTTATAAAAAAAACAGTTAAATGGATTTGTTTCAAAAAAATATGCTTCTTTGATATCACGTTACAATATATTATATAAAATTTAATTCAAGTCTCTAGGGTTTTTGGTTCGTAAGATATTAAGGGTTAACCAAAATTTCAAACTGCCATGGTAAAAAAACCACCCACGCAATTTTCTTGAGAGCCCTTTCTGCCTTATTATCTGTACAACCAAATGTATTTGAAGTCGATATCTCTTCTGGTTCTTGAGCTATTGACGACAAAAAAAACGTCGTGAACGTACGGACGTACGAACGTACGTACATAGAGTACTACACACGCACGCACATACGCACGCACAGACATCTTTCTAAAAATCTTTTATTTCGACTCTAGGGACCTTGGAACGTCGAAAAATGTCAAGATTTTCAATTTGACAAATCGGACCCATTACAATAACTTCCTATGGGGAGTTAAAAAGAAACAGATTGGGGTAAAATATTCCATATTCTCGATGTGCAGCTTAAAAAAACAATCTCATACCTGAAAATTACGATTTTAGATCTTTTGGAAAGCATCTTAAAAACAGTATTCTAAAAATAGGAATAAAGTTTATTTTCTATTTGCCAAGCCAGGAACTATCAAATTATATTTGAGGATGGCCAAGATCTCGATAAATACAAATTTTCTAACAAATCAAACGAAAAATCAAAATTTTTGTATTATTCCATTTTAGAGCTTTTGGCAAGTATTTGGGAATAAATATTCAATAAATGTCAAATTACTCCCAAATTCGTGTTGAAGCTAGGTCAATGTTATATGCGTCCCATTGTACCCTTCGTTTAAAAATGAATTCTTGAACGCTCCTAATTTGAGATTAAAGGAAAATAGTAAATATAAAAGTGTCTCTAATCGTTTTTACCACAATTTGTATTTCTGAGTGGCTTTCAATTCTTCATTAAATTATAAACGGTTATTATTTTTGTGAACATAGATTTACAAGAATGAGTAAATATTTAAGAATCAATAAGTTAAGTCTTCAAAATTAATTTATGAATGTGAAATTTTGAATATCTTATGATTCTTTGAGTCGTTCGTAGGATCCTTCATTTTTTGTTTAATAATTGCTTATATTTTCTTATAAGTTCAATGCCAACCTCCTCAAACCTTAAACTAAGTATAATATTACTTCATTTCTTTAAAACTGAATTCCTGTTTAAAATAGTTTAGGGGAAACTTCTCTGTAATTATATGCAAGCATATTTACAAGCTTACTGAAGGTGGCCCTACAGCCCTGTGTGAACTAGGGTCTCACCCAACAAACTTATACATCTAGCTCGGTCCTTAGCTAGATGTCTCCAGTTTCGCGCTTTAGGAAGGGTGATATGCGGTCTTTCTCTACTGCGCTGTCCTGTGGGTGTAGATTCACTCCCCTTCGATGCATACGGGACCGTAGATCACATGAAGAACTTTTCTCTCGAACCGACCCAAGATGCTTTCATCCGCTTTTGTCATAGTCCATGCTTCTGCACTGCATAGCAGGACGGGGATGATAACGGTCTTATATAGCAACACTTTGGTCCCTCGAGAGAGGACTTTACCACTCAATTGCTTTCTTAGTCCAAAGAAGCAGCGGTTAGCAAGAGTTATTCTGCGTTTGATCTCAGCGCTGGTGTTGTTTTCTGCGTTTACAGCGGAGCCTAGGTTAACTTAACCCATTTTTGCCGCCTCTGCCTCAATACTCATAAAAACCCCATTGACATCATGCTGAGGTCTTCCGATTTTGTCAATTTCATCAGTTTATGGTAGTAATTGGACAGACTTTTGAAAAATAGTGAATCTAGTGCTGACGTGGGAGCTCTGCACTATTAGTTCAAGTACGATGTTAAAAAAATTGCATGAAAGCCATCAACTTGTCTAAAGACTTTTTTGACATCGAAAAGTTCTGTTAATTTGTATTTAACCTTTATGAAGCCGAGCTAATTCTCCATGGTCATTCTGCTAAACCGACGAGTTTGGCTGGGATGCCAACACGAGACTTGGCTTTGTAGAGCTCGTCCCTGTAAATGCTATCGGCCTTGAAATCGATGAAATGGTGGGTGTTGATTGATGTTCTTGGGGTTTTTTCCAGGAACTGCCGTAATATGAATATTTGATCGACTGTGCACTTTTCTACTCTAAAACCACTCTGATAAGAATTTAATAGACCAGAATATTTTGTAAGCGATGTTTAAGTACACTGACGCTTCTGTAGTTGAGGCAGTTAGAAAGGGTCTCCTTTTTTCATCAGAAGTATGCTTCTTCATTTATGGAAAGCGCTCTAAAACTTTAATACTTGCTTAGTCTTTATACTATAAATATGGTAATATTCTTTTGTTAGTACTTTAGCTGACACAAAAGGTTTATAACTTTTGGAAATTAAAATGGACTTTTAAATAAGGATGTTTGTAACATTGAATATAGTCTTAATTTATGCTTATACACTTTGGTAACTATTTACACAATTAAGACTTTTTTAACCGAATTCTGATAAATAAGACTTTAAGTTCATTTTGGCCACTATGGCACTATGAGTCCAAAGCTACAATCACCAAAATTAAGATGATTTAAGTCACGGTTTCACTAAAAAAATTTTGGGATACTTAAACTAGATTTTTTCTTTTCACTTGCAAATATTCTCCCTATCATAAGATTCATTGATAGATAGACCCTTTTTAATTTTGTCGTTTGATTATTTCATTTGTTTTTGTTTGCTGTTCAAATTCAAATTCTTTTTATTTAAGATGTTTTATGGCAGCCTTAACATAAAGTATAAACACAAATACTACCTCCCTTCAAGTTTGGGAAATAAGGACCTATACAAAATAGAACTTTATTAATAATAAAATCTAGACTTGATAACCTCTCTCTTTCTCATACTTTATTTTGTATAAATACTCTTTACCAAGTAATAAAATATTTCTAACCTTATTCAATTACAAAAGCCAAAACATTCAACCCTGCAAATCATTACCTTTTTAGCAAGGTTGTAATATTATACATTCGATGTTTTTTCTTTCTCCTTATATTTTAGTCTAAGATAAATTTTAACACTTAAGGTTGACGAATCCTCTAAATAAATCTTTACGATCCCATTAAGCCCACGCCATGTTTAATTTAATGTATTTTCTTAACAAGTCACGCTGGTTTTTTCATGTTTCTTCTGTACCGCATCAAAAAAAACTGTGCAAGTTAGAAAGTAAAAAAAAAAACATGGATTGATAACCATAACGGCTGAAGGCAGTATATTTAGCGACCCGTAAACCTTTGACTCATGATTTTTTCTTGTGTTATTTTTTTAAAAATATTTTTTAAGCGAAGAAAAGAAAAATACCAACACGTAGAAAGGCTAAGATAATTATTTTCATTCTTCACCACTAAAAAGGATGCCTATGTGCAGGAATTACATGACAAGTTGGGTTAAAATAACTAAAGGGATCGTAACCCTAAAACACAGACAGCTTTACTTACCGCCACCGCCTGCACCGTCTCCATTCACATCATCCATTGGGTGGAAGGAGATACGCGATGGGACTATGTACCTACGAACAGGACGACCACGGTGACAAATTCCATCTGCAAGGATACTAAATTAATTTCATTGCTTCGGCACGTCCTCTTACATCACTTTGAGGCGTAGCATTGGTCGTCGGCAGCGAGGGATGTTGTTCAGTTCATAGACTCTGGCAAAGCCCATACCCCCCCCGGTGGAGTTGGGGAATAGTCCCACGGGAATAAAATTCCTTTATCTGAAAGTATTACACCGATGATGATCGGCAGGCCACAGGAGCCTTCTCTTCGAACCTGGGCTCTTGCATGTACAGAGATAAAGAGAGAAAACAACTTCCTCAAAGGAATACTGACCAGAATGCTGATGAAGCGATGATGACGAAGGGGACTTACCTGATGGGGCAGTCGGTGCTGACAACCCCCTTTCTTTTTCGACGCGACAATGACGCGACGACTACGACGACGAGTAGAGCGATGTTGCATTTCCTATTGACTAATGATTCAATTCCACTTTGGCACGAGGAAGGAACTCAAAATTAATTATTTCATACACCAAAATTAATCAACTCAAAAAGGGGGCGTGGACAGGAGCCGGGGTAGGGTATTGGATAATTAATCACTTCATACTTACTTACATATACCTGAATGCTCGCTCTATTGCTTGTTGCCGAAGTTGAATGCTTCATGGGATGATAGAGTCACGATGATGCTGGGTGATGATAATGACGACTATATACGACACGGTCGGTGGGTCACATCAATTCTTAGAGAAGAAGACCCATCATCAGAGGAACTCCAATGGGAAGATATGGATACTTGTAATGCAACACCATCACTGCCGACAACGACGCTGATATGTCCCCAGCCCCCTTTATAAATACACGACTATTCCTATTCCATGGTGGTACAAAATCACTTGGAAATTTCACAAATATATATCCTTTATAATCCTATTTCGTGGAGGGGCTTACCTAGATTGCAGATAGGGATCCGGATCACATCGATAAGGCGACTTAGATTCAAGCGCGAAAAATAGGTGAGAGATTATGTTAGTAATTTGCAGAAAATCGAAAGGTATTATGGCGAAGTATTTTATGGGCTCATTCAGGTTGAAAAATTACAAGATTTTCAAATTGGAATTTGTGAGCTTAGATGAGGAAGAAAGACGAAGACCATCACCATGATCATCAGGTTGTTAACAAAGAACCAAGAGAAATTATGTGAAAGAATTGATGATGGTGATGGAACAATGGATAGGTAAGTTAGGGTGTTATACCTTCAGTAATAAAGCTGGATGCGATTATTTGACGGAAATTAAGTTGAGATTTTAGGTCAATCTGGAATAGAAGGGATTTTAGAGAAAGAATTTTGTGAAAATTCATCATCCAGCTAAATGAAGCGGAGAACGCAATCAGAGTAAAACAAAAAGATTTAGTAATTTGTACAATTTATGAGCGAATTAAAACGGTAAATTTAATTAATAGGCTGTGAATCAAGATATTCTAATGTTGAAATTGTCACAGTGCGCCTAAATTAGAAAATTCTTACAAATAATTGTATGATTCGTTGGTCGAACCCTAAAAATTGGTGATTTTTCTAAAAAAAAATTATTATTTTTTGTATTATTTTTTTTTATTGTAATTTTTATTTTCAGTTTTAAAATCTTTGCAATAAACAAATAAAACAAAATCTATTCAATAACTGAAAAAATGGTGCCAACTTGGGCTGATAATGAGCTTAAAAGTTACCAAACCCGAGAGAGTGATAAGGCTCTATATCTTGCACCAATATTTTTTGAGTGCCTCTTAGGATTCTTTGGGACTTTGAGTCTTAGTAGAATAATAACGTGATATTTCGTGCGTAGGACTGTGACAGTCTCACTCCCTTCTTTTGCTACTTAAAGCTTTTTTCTTGCGAGGAACTGACAAATCTTCTAAGGGTAAGTCTTGCTATGAAAAGTGCCTTTTCAAATAAGCCGTTCGGATTCGGCACATAAAACTGTAGGTCCCTTTCCCCTTATATGATTCGTACACATGAATGGTTGAGATTAGTAAGTCACTAGGTCTTGTTTTTCTACGAGCTGTTGTGTTATCTAATTTATCTAGAAAAATATTGATTGAAATTTATTGTTGAACCAACTTATCCATCAGTTTTTAAAGGTATTAATGACAAAGCAAGTCGTATACCTCTAAAAAAACACCCGAAATTAATGGTATATGTTGTCTACCTATCAAATTCAAATTTGTTAAAAAAGGTGAATAAATATGTATGAGCTTGAAAGACTTTATATTTTGATGCGAAATAACAATCAAAGTTTGCGGTATATGAACATACGAATGAACCATTTTAAATTTGAGATGGTTTTGATCCATAAGACAACCAAAGAGGTCTAAGTATAGCATACTTACAAAATAGTTTTTCTTGGAAAGATCAAGCGGAGTGTTACAGTTGTCTTGTTGTTGTAACTTTTGTATTCTATGGTTTACCTACGCTACCTTGTTTGAATTTGTCCTACAATTTTTCCAGGACATTCTTCAAATACGAAATAAAGTTTTTAGTTCCAAAAAATTCGATTATATTAATTTCATATGGAAAATGTTGAGAGGTGTTTGTTTCGATATCGGAAATAATTTTTTGACAAAAGAGACTTTTCGATTAACGTAAAGTATCATCGAATTTGTGATATCCAAAACTGGAAATAAACTACAATTAAATAGCCAAAAGAATATGTGTTTAAGTCCCTTGCAACAACTTTTCTGTAGCTGGGAATGGAGCCCAATATCACGTTATTGCATCTATCAAAGCAAAGCAACTGTCTGCAAAGAAGCGTTACCACTTCTCAAAAAAAAAAATGGAAGTAGATTTTAGAAAAAAAGTGAAAAACTTACTTTTTCATATTATTAGACATAGTTTAAAGTTATATTATTTCAATACAAACATTTAAAAAAAAAACTAGAATTATTTAAGCCTTCATATCATATAATTCAATATGTTAATGTAACATTTATTAAATTAATTCTTGTTTGGGCTCGTGTTGGTCAAATGAAATGACTTTAGGATGTTTTGATTGCAAAGGACGAGTTCCACAAGAAATAGTTATTGTAATCGTAATACAACTTCAGTACATCAACAAACCTTTTATTTTGGACGACTTGAAAATATATTTTCATATTGAAACAAAAAATTAAATCCAAAATAACACTAGAGCACAACTTAACACAAATAACATTAACAAACAGAAAATAAATGAAATGCACGACTGGTTCGCATGAACTCGCTAATGTACCCTGTGCCTGCAAGAAAGTTTCTTTTTAATAATGTAAATGCCAATTGATTTTTCAATAAAACCTTATTTTTTTTAAATTTGTATTTGAAAATCGTTTTTGAACTTTGATTTAAAAATATTTTTAGTATATCAAACCTGAACTTATTATTAGACGTCTTGCATTTCAATTTTGTTAAATATGATGACCCATTTTCAAGAAATCATATTTAAAAAAAAAGATAATATTTGTTTTTAAATTAAAAATAAAACATTGATATTTTTGGTACAAAAAAAATAGTTTAGTTATTGAGAAAACTTCAAACAAAATAATGTCTTTCTAAAATACCCTTCTGGTGCACTAAAAAAATATTTTTTTATATTGAAAGAAAACAAACTAAGAACACAAATTTTGGCAAGAATTAAAAAAAAATCTACAGGTTAGTTTTTGAAACTATTCAAAATATCGATTTTTGACCGTACAAATTTGTATTGGAGCATGTTGGATTAAAATCTCGAATTTAAATTTGTTTACGAATGCAAAACTTGCTATACAGGTCCTATATGTCGAAAGTAAAAATGACAAAAGTGTTAAACTAGAATACATTAAATAAAACAGAACATCACCGAAAATACAAATACTTAAGCGATTTTCAATTCTCTAGAAAATTTTAAGAGTCACAAGAGTGATAAGGAAAAAAAAGGAGTAGCTTTAGTCTATGTTTATTAAAATTGAAGTGGGTTGAAATACAAATCTTAAAAATGAAGTAGATTTCAATATTTTGGAGATGGTGCGAAGTAGGAAGTAGATTTTTAATTGATTTGAAAAAATAGTTGTAGTCAATTGAAGTAAAGTGGTAACGCTGCTGCAGGGTAGCTCATCGAGTTTAGATTAATATCATTGATGAAAATTTCTCTAATACCATTTGGTGGACACAACATTCTTAAGACATAGCCTCACAGTTGTTTTCTCAGAGGATTTCATTATGTAGCTGGATTATAAATATTGATTCACCATTTTTTTTTCAATTCATATTTGATCCTAATAAACACAATCTAAGATTTACTTTGTAACTTTTCAAAATACAAATTAATTGCAAAGTTTTATTTTAAGTTGGTCACAAACTTTTACTTTTAACTCGACTGAGTTCTAACTCTTTTTTCATCAAGTTCTCTAGCGTTAGAACTCTGATTTAGATCTCAGTTTGAGATATAACTTTGATTTATTACATTCTCAAATTTGGGGGTGTAAAAACCCAGTTTATATGTAATTAAAATTTGTATGTGCTATAATAGAATGTTTTTAGAAAATACATACATAAACATGAACGGTTTAAGTCAAGTCATAGTCAAAAAATCATAAATATGAACTGCATCACGTTAAATGTTGTAGTCAGCGTCTAAAGTTTCATAAAATGTAAAATTTACATTCATAACCTTTTCAATTTTACTACGCTTTATTTTAGCTTAACATTTCATTTAAATTGAATGGGTGGGAGAACATTATACATACATACATATTGGCATGTATAGTGGCCAAGACTTTTGAGTCTACACAAATAGACATAAGTGCTATTTAAATTATGTTGAGAAATAACACCCAATCTAAAATAATCAATATTCCCATAGATAATATAATCAGATATAAAAATAGGCACATCTGTTTATGGAATATAAGACTCCCGTTTTGGCATTGTGTGCATCTGAAGAAATATTTAAAAATACAAAACTTTGTTAATATTATTTTGAATTTCTCACAATTTTTAATTCAAAAAAAGTGAGGATATAAAAATCAAATTGTAAAACAAATATCCGGTTCAAAGCTGACATAACTTTTTTAAGTTTTGTTTGTTAAATGTCAGAATTTTGAGTAAGTTCTATCTAATTTTTTCGACCAGTGATTTGGCCCAGGTTATTCTAAATTTTATACTATTTTACAGACAAACGATTCATAGATTGTTAATTTCAATTAATCTATTTTTCAGTTTCTAAAGGTTTAAAATTAAAAAAAGAGGCTGGGATGCGAACCACACTGATAGCTTTCCATCCCGTCTGTCGATTTGTCTTGCTCGAAAAGTTTGTTGGTTTTCGTCAGTTGAATTATTAACTTCCCATAGGAAGTTATTGTAATGGCTCCGATTTGTCAAATTGAAAATTTTGACATTTCTCGACTTTTCAAGGTCCCTAGAGTCGAAATAAAAGATTTTTAGAAAGATGTCTGTGCGTGCGTGTGTACGTACGTCCGTACGTTCGTGACGTTTTTTTCGTTGTCCACAGCTCAAGAACCAGAAGAGATATCGATTTCAAATAAATTTTGTTGTACAGATAATAAGGCAGAAAGATGCAGAAAGGGCTCTCAAGAAAATTGCGTGAGTGGTTTTTTTTACCATAGCAGTTTGAAAAAAGGTGAACATTTTGGTTAACCCTATAAAATATCTTACGGACCAAAAACGCTAGAAACTTGAATTAAATTTTATATAATAAACTGTAACGTGATACCAAACAAGTATATTTTTTTGGAAAAATTCCATTTAACGTTTTTTTTTTTATAAATCGAAAAAACTGAAAAAAAAATTTGTCACCTCTAAAATTTTACGAATAAAATATGATTTCATCTCCAAAACAATTTTGTGAAACGAATAATAATGTTTTTGACATCTGCTAAAGTTTTGAGAAAAATCGAATTGACAGTTTTTTTTATAAAAAATAAAAATCCAAAAAAAAACATTACTCAAAATTAGTAAAAATTGAATATTGATTCAAATATCTTTTTAAAAACTTGAAATTTGGGCTTTAACCTAATTTTAATATTGTTTTCAACATTCAGAAAAATGTTGAGCAAAATCGAATTGACAGTTTTCTTACACAAAATAAAAAACTTAAAAAAAAATTATAAAAGTTGGTAAACATTGATTGTCGACTCAAATATCTTTTCAAAACTTTGAGATATTGGCTTTAATTTACTTTTATCTTTCATTAAATATTGTTTTCAACATTTAGTAATATTTTGAAAAAAATCGAATTGATAGTTTTCTTACAAACAATTAAAAACCGGAAAAAAATTAACAAAAGTTGGTAAAAAATGATTTCCGACTCAAATATCTTTTAAAAGCTTTAAGATAATAGCTTCTAACTAATTTTTTCTTATAAGAAATATTGATTTCAACATTAGGACAAATTTTGAGAAAAATTGCATTGACAGTTTTTTTACAAAAAATAAAAACCTACAAAAAAATTTATAAAAGTTGGTAAAAATTGATTTTCGACTCAAATATCGCTTTAAAAATTTTAAATATTGGCTTCAAACTAATTTCATCTTATAAAAAATATTGTTTTTAACATTTGGTAAAATTTTTAAAAAAATTCGAATTGACAGTTTTTTACAAGAAATAAAACTCTAAAAAAAAAATACTAAAACTTGGCAAAAATTTACTTTCGACTCAAATAACTTTTCAAAAATTAAAAATATTGACTTCAAACTTATTTTATTTCACAGAAAATATTGTTTTCAATATTCAGCAATTTTTATATAAAAATCCAACAGTCCGTTTTTTTCATAAAAAATAAAATCTACAAAATTACGAGTACAAACTTTTAAGCAAAACAAATCGACAGACGGGATGGGAAGTTATCAGTGTGGGTCGCATCCCAGCCTCTTTTTAAAAATGCGGACATACGGTTGAAGCCAAATTAAGGTCAAGAAGTCATAAATATGAACTACATAATTTAAAGTGTTGTGGACGCTAACAGTTTCATAATGTGTGAAATTTACATAAGCAAAAGGTGGTGGAAGACAGTATACATATTAGCATTTATAATATTTTATTGTTGCATTTTTTAATTTTGTTTGTAAAATGTCAGAATTTTGAGACAGAACTTTATACGGGGTGCTAAATAGCAAAAAACACGTTAGAACTCAACTCCAATAAATCGAGTACTAACATTCCTAGAACTTAAAATTGGTTTTAACCCGAGTTCTACAGAAATTGTTAGATGCGAAGAAATAATCAAGTTATAAATATTTTTTAAATGAAGTACATAAACAGACAATCACAAGATCGAGTTTTTATTTTATTTTAGAAGTTCGTCTAGAAATCGGCTGTTAATCCTTAAAAAAAGTTTTGGGTTCTTTGTGTGACAGAAAATAAAACGTAATTTTGTCAACCTGTGATTTGGTCAAAGTTTTTCTTTATTTTATAATATTTTACAGACAAACGGTTCATAAATTGTAAATCACAAATAATTTATTTTCCTCACAGCTTCAGGCATAAAATGAAAAAAAAACTGGGATGCGAACAGCACTAATAACTTCCCATCCCGTCTGTCGACTTGTCTTACTTAAAAGGTTGTAAACTTTCGTGTTGGGTTAAAAAATTGGCCAGTTGAATTATTCTTAAAATTATCAACAATATTTTTCATATAAAGAAATAGTTTAGTTTGAAAATCCAGTTTTGCTAAATAGAATTTTAGTTGAAAACAAATGTTTACCACTTTAAGTAGCACAATATTTTTAATTTTTTGAAAAGCTATTTGAGTCGAAAGTAATTTTTTGCCAAGTTTTAGTATTGTACTTTTTAAGGTTTTTATTTTTTGTAAAAAAACTGTCAATAAAATTTCTATAAAAAAATTACTGAATGCTAACAACAATATTTTTTAAAAGACAAAAGCGTTTAAAGCCAATATCTCAATGTTTTTAAAAGATATTTGAGTCGAAAATAAATTTTTACCAACATTTTTCTAATATGTTTTAAATTTTTAGTTTTTTTATTAAAAAAACTGTCAATTCGAATTTTATCAAAAATTTACTGAATGTTGACAACAATATTTTTTAAAAGATAAAAGCGTTTAAAGAAAATATCTCAAATCTTTGATAAGATATTTGAGTCGAAAAAGTTATGAGTTATAAAATAAATAAAGTTTGAAGCCATAATTTCAAGATTTGAAAAGATATTTTTGTTGAAATTCAATTTTTACCAACTTTGAGTAATTTTTTATTTTTTTATTAAAAAAACTATCAATGTGATTTTTCTCAAAATTTTACCAGATTTCAAAAACGTTTTTTTTCGTTGCACAAAATTGGTTCGGAGATGAAACCTTTTTTTATTCGTAAAATTTTTGAGTTGACAAATTTTTTTTTAGATTTTTTGATTTATAGAAAAAAAACGTTAATCGGATTTTTTTCAAAAATATACTGGTTTGGTATCACGTTAAAATATATATATAATTCAAGTTTCTAGCGTTGTTGGTTTTTGAGATATTTAGGGTTACAAAATCTTTACCTGTTTTTGAAATCGCTGTGGTAAAAAGACAACCCACTCAATTTTTTTGAGAGTCATTTTTGCTTCTTCCTGCATTTATTACCTGTACAACAAGTTTCGAAGTCGATATCTCTACTGGTTCTTGAGCCATTGACGAAAAACTTCCTGATCGTGCGGACGTAAGGACGCATGCACAGACATCTCTCTTAAACTCTTTTATTTCGACTCTAGGAACCTTGAAACGTCGAGAAATGTCAACATTTTCAATTTGACAAATCGGACCACTTACAATAACTTCCAATGGGATGTTAATTAACCATCATTCATCTGTCGGAATTCTGTACAAAACTTCCATTCTCAAGCAACTTATCTCTTTAATTTCTTTTAAATTCAAATTAGCTACTCTGGCTCATACCCATTCTCTATTAATGTAACACCCATTGGCTTTGAAAAAGAAAAAAATAAATATGCATTTTTCTAATCTTATTCCAACAGTCATCCTTCTTCCTTTTCTGCACCATAATGTATAATGAATTTTAGAAATAATACACACAAACAAAAAAGAAGAAAATCACTTCAACGCTATTTCCATTAAGGGCCCCAAGGTCCCTCTCACAATACCAACGACGACGACGACGGAGAAGAGCGAGTCAATTTATCATTAATTATTTTCTTTTTTTTTCGTATTTTATATTCGTTCGTTCATATCGAATCCTCAATTCTCGTCCTCATCTTCCACTTCCATGGCTGACATAAACCTCCGTTTCACTTAAATATGCTCGCCCCCTCATGTCAATCAATTCATCGTATGCACCTAGATTTTATTTTATTTTTATTCGTTTTTAGTTTTATGTCTGAAAAGTTTCACTCAAGTGTAACGAAATTATGAATGCACTTGAGTACAAAATACAAAACAAAAACAACAAACTCACGAAACTAAAAAACTATGGATACAATCTGCATCACTCAATCTTTGCACGCTGCCACCCATGTCAACGACCCCTTCCGCTCATAAGACGACACGGTATATAGTACGTCAGAGTCAGGAGGAGTAATAAGAAGAAAAGTGTATGAAGAATGTGCTTCTGCATATATATGTATGTATGTACCCGCTCCTTACATCCTTCCATAACTTAAATTTTAACGACGAACGACTATGATGGCGATGAAGACGACGGTGATGGTGATGGTCGTCCTTCAGTTCAATTCACGTACAGCGATGAACATCCCGCCATCTACTCCCATTTATATTGGGGCTTTATGTTTGTGCATAACTGTTCAGCAGTAATAACAACAAAAAACAATAACAACATCAACGACAACATAACGACAAACCCAATCGCACAAATTGACCCAAATTCAATCTTACAGAACTACATAACTGTATATAGACGCGGAGCATCGAGAGGATGCTGTTGCTGCAGCAGCAAAAGAAGATACTTACACTTTACTTGTTGAGCACACCCGAGCGGCATGCAGCGGCAGTGCTCCACTAAATTTATTCTCTCACATCAATCTCCCAGCCAGTGATCCCACGCATGCTCCTCGGCATTGCGGTTCCGGTATAATAAGACGGCAGCAGGAGCAGTAACAAGAAGACAAATTAATGCTCTTGCTTAGATCTTCCACAGATTGGTTAATAATAATTATTTGTATACATCATTGAGACATTATGAAGAACAACTTGAATCCACTGTCGCTGGTCGTAGTTGTGGTGCCTCCTCTTTAAAGACCACCCTGATGTTCAAATGACGCACGTTGACATTGACATCGACATCGTTGACAACGATGTCCGGATCCGATCCCCCATGGACTAATTTAAACAATGAAAACAGATACCGCAGAGAATAAGATTTTGTGTACCATCACATGATTATTTTTGTATTAAAAGTTTTTCAATGCCAAACCGGAAAAAATGACAGATTTGTAAAAATGGCATGGATAGCCTTGCAATATGTCAGGATAGTCTGGGAAATAAAGTTGAAAGAATTATTAAAACACAATATTAGTTTTTTTTTAGAGGTATAACTTACTTACTTACTTAAGTCCTCAGACCTGTTAAGTCCATTGGGAACCCATTAAGGGGTATAGGGCCTCTACTACGCCTACGAGCCATCGTATGTGGGTTCCGGAGATGTGTTTCTACTTCCTCCAACTCTTGCCTAGTGACGCTGATTCCTCTTCGACTGTCCTGCGTAATGTGCTTGCTGGATTCCATTGCATTGCTTGGCCTGCAATGCAGTTGTTTCCTTTTCAAAGTGTATGTCCAATCCATTGCTTCTTACGCCTTCGTATTATAGAGTCTATTGGTTCCTGACCCCTGACCTGTCTTTCTATGAAGAACCTCATTGGGTATAATGTCTGGCCAGTAAATCCTTAGGCTGTTGCGAAGACATCTATTCACGAAGGTTTGCAGCTTTCTTGTAATGGCTGAAGTAATCTTTCAGGTGCTCCACCTATAAAGAAGCACAGATTCGACATTTGTGCGAAATAGCTTTGTTCTTAAACTGATACAGTTATTCCTCCAAATTTTCGACAGCATACTTTACACCGCTTTTGCTTTGCCGATGAGGCAGATAACGTCTTGTTGGTTGCAAAACAATATATATTTTAGATTTTTAGTGATCAGCAGGGTGTTAATAAGATCAATACAGGAGGATCCAGTGCGGAATCCTCCTGGTGGGCATCGAGTGTGGCCTCAAGGTGTTCTCTGATGCGTTCCAGTATGATTTTTGCTACTATTTTGGAAACGGCAGGTAGAACGCAAATTTATCTCCAGTCTTTCCACTTTGTAAGATCTCCTTTTTTTGTAAGCTTGACGAACAATCCCTTCTTCAACTCATGGGGGAAGCTTTTGGTGGTCCAGGCTGATGAAGCAGTTCGCTTGATTGCGTTGGCGCTGCTTGTAAAAGCTCTGCGGAAATTCTATGACGTGTGGTGCGGATTTGGGGATTAGTTTGTTCGGGCGCTTCAGAAGGCATCGTAAATAGGAAAAAATATGTTCTTTTAACTATTTCAGGCTTATCGACGTGGACTAGTGACTTTGTACAATCCCCCACCTGAAATGCTCAAGCGGCGTTATTTCCGATGATTTTAGAGGCAAATTAATGGGTGTGTAACGTGACCTTATGCGGTTACCAAACGTTTCCTTCAATGCATCAATTCTAGTTCGAGCTGTATGGCATGTTTCGTAGTCTTGATGAAACCACATGGATGTCAACAAATGGTCAATCCGCTAAGTCCAATTTTAGCATACTCTTTCTTATGTTTTGGTGAATATCGCACTAATAAATCCTTCAATATTGGCTTCGAACATAAGCCTTAACATAGAAACTCAAAAAATAGTCTAGAAGCGTTAAATTGCACCATTTAGACGGCCAATTAGCCGGCTTCAAACGTTATAAAAACTGTTCGCTAAACATTACTCTCAATTGGTTCCAATGGTATCAATTGGTAACAGTGACTTTTTTTGGCCGAATTTGTAGCTTTTGTAATACTTCAGACTGATATTCTCTGCAAATAAGGCAGTTTTGTTTTTTCACGTATGTATTTCACGTATGTAGTATCCGTAGCGTGATTTTTAGTGCGTTGGACTGTCATGTAAGGGGTCTTTGGTTCAATCCCTGTCTGTGCAACCTAACTTTTTTCACGGGTACTGCCTCTTGCAAGGAACTGACAAATCCTCTAAGAGTAATTCTTGTCATGAAAAAGTGCTTTCTTAAATTAGTCGTTCGGATTCGGCATATGAACTGTAGGTCCCTTCCATATCTGACAACATTACTGGCGCACAGGAATGGTTGGGAGTTGTAAGTCACTAGGCCCGGGTTCTTCATGAACCGTTGCGCCACCTAATTAATTTTATTTATTTATTTAACCAGAAATGAGCTTCATGAAAAAGTGGATTATCGGCCAACTTCTCAAGACCCTATTCACCAAAAATTAGGCTTTTTAAAGAATTTGAGTGGTGCACAAACAAAGCCGTGACGTTGCGGTCCGTGAGTCATTCTTGTTTGTAAAAACACTCGTAGGTTTCTGCGAGACCGCGTGGAATCATTCAGTACATTATTTGTTATTGAGCAGTCCACACAAGCGTCATTGCCTTCGATATTGAGCTATTTATTAATAAGATCAAAAAGATTCGTGTTTATGTCCAATTCAGCAAAAGGTTTTACAATTATTCGGAAGTATCTAAAAACTTTTGACTTCTATTTAAAAATAATGTATAGATTTTAAAATTCGAATTGATTCCTGCGATAAAAAACCTCGTGCACTGAACTATTGCGGCACCACAGTGTCACCGCTCGTCAAAGTGACGCTTGGGACTAAGTTCTTTTCCTGTGTATTAACAAAATTGATGCAAACGGCGCAGAAACCATAATTAACGCTGGTCGAGGAAAATCGCAGCTATATTTTCCTCAGTTCGGATTCTACGCAAATTTGTGGGGGTTTAATGTCTAACAATATTAGTTTAGTGTGAAAATCCGTCTAGGTCGATCAAACTGACCGTGAAATGGAAAAGCGCTATAAACTTTCTTATCAGAGCGCCCATTTTGATAGTAAAATTGAAAAATATGCTAGTGTCGTCGTTCGTTTGTAAGACAATTCAAGGTTAAATTATAGACTAAGCTGAAGATTTTTTTACAGTGATACAAAACTTGAACTGTCAAAACCTTACTTACTTACTTAAGGTGGCGCTACAGTCCGGGGAAGACCTGGGCCTCAAATAACAAACGTCTCCAGCTCAGTCCCTAGCTAGCTGTCTCCAGTTTCGCACGCCAAGTTGGTTGAGGTCCTCTCCCACCTGAGTTCGCCACCTGAGTCACGGTCTTCCTCTGCTGCGCTGTCCCTCGGGATTGGATTTGAAGACCTTCCGGGCTGGAGCGTTGATGTCCATTTGCTCTACATGACCTAGCCATCTAAGCCGTTGGACTTTTATTCTGCTAACTAGGTCAGTGTCGCTGTACAGCCCGTACAGTTCGTCGTTATATCTTCTCCTCCATTCTCCATCTATGCGTACAGGGCCAAAAATCACCCGAAGAATATTTCTCTCGAAGCATCCTAGGACGTTCTCATCTTTTTTTGACAGGGTCCAGGCCTCATCGCCATAAATGAGAACCATGATGATGAGTGTCTTATATGTAAATGGTGATTTAAGATGCTCGAGAGAGGACCTTACTTCTTAATTGCCTTATAAGTCCAAAGAAGCAGTTTGATTTCAGCGCTGGTGTCGTTGTCTGTGTTAATAGCGGTGTCTAGGTAGACAAAGTTCTTAACTACTTCAAAGTTATAGCTGTCCACGGTGCCGTTTTGTCCAACACGTCGTGTCGCTGTTCAATGTCCTTTTTTAATGACAGCATATACTTGGTCTTGCCCTCATTGACCACTAAACCCATCTTCGTCGCAATGCTCAAAAACGCTCCACTGACATCACGCTTTGATCTTCCAATTATGTCAATATCATCTGCGTATCCGAGTAATTGGATGGACTTTTGGAAGATTGTGCAACTAGTGTTGACGGTTCAGTTTTGCATAATTCTTTCCAGAACGATGTTGAAGAAGTCACATGAGAGTGCATCGCCTTGTCTAAAACCTTTTTTTGACATCAAATGCATCGGTGAGATATTTTCTGACCATGATAGAGCAGCGTGCATTTTCCATCGTAATTCTGCACAAACGGATAAGTTTGACAGGGATGCCAAAACTAGACATTGCTCTGTAGAGCTCTGCGTTATGAATGCTGTCATAGGCGGCTTTAAAATCGGTTAAGAGATGAAAGAACTGTCAAAAACAGTGTTGTCAAAATGGAAATAATAAACAAATGGACCATTATAAGTACTACGTATTGCAATAGAATACAAGTATGTTGAACAATTTTTATCGACAGTGTTGATCATTCATAAAGCAAGTGTCGAAACGTCAAACTATCCAGCAAGGAAGTCTTCATAAGTATTGCTATCAATTTGGTTATTTTTGCTTTAAACATTTTTTAATCAAACAAATCTCAAAATTCATGTTCGACTTTTATAAGTTGTCTAAATGAAGGTTGGCAAAACCTAACAACACAACTGCATAATATACAAAAACAAACTGTTCTTAGTTTTCCAAATCTACTAAAATGCTGAGCCATACTTATATAAAACACATCACACGAGCTAGACGCAACAATAGTTTGCCTAAATACTGTTTTATTGATAAGCTAATACAATTTGAAAAGCTGTTGTTGCAGCATGAATTCTTACCGATTACTAACTCCTGTTTCCTCAGGGCAAGCATAAACTATTTGCAACGAATAAATTCACACAGAACCAATTCGATATCTTAGTTGGTATAACATCCCTGGTTAGGTTAAGCCAGATGCATGTTCATGCAGCAACAGTTCAAATTTTCCACAAGCTTCAAGATTCAACAGATGAAGTGGGGCAATATTCATCCAGTATTTCCAACTAGAGGAGAACCATTTCTACCCAAAGCGCATGCCCAAACTACAAAACCACTGGAAAGTCCAATTGCATACAAAAATGTCCACCCCTTATCCAAATTTACCGGGTCAACACAAAACAACTTCATCCCCCGCTGAATCAACAGAGGGTTGTTTATTTTGCAAATTGTGTCACAGAGCCAAGTGGCACGCTATTATGCTCTAAGATCCTACACATAGGAGCTCTATGCTTCGAAAAAAAGCTGAAATTAAAGAGAGGTACCCCTTTTTAGATGTGCCATATACATATATGTATGAATTGGGGGTGTCAATTCCAATTCCATTATGTTCCCTTATCCAATTCTTCACACACAATATTATAAATGTAGAAGAGCCGCCCGGGCAGGCACTGGATGATGATGGTATAACCAACAACATTGAACCAACAACACACATTCCGAAGCATAGCATAATAATAATTTTCTATACTCCGAGATTGGGTCGTCGTCGTTGTCGCCACCGATTTTGCAACACAGAAGTTCGTGGTCGTTGGCCTCGTTCGCATTTAAATAGTAGCGCGTTAGTAGCAACAAAATTTTGATTTTAATTGACAAAATAAAATAAAAAAATAATAAATTATAAACGGTTCCATTTTTCTTCTCGGCTCGATTTAATTAATTGTGTGTAGTTAATCTAATTGGGTAACAAAGTAGTCAGAGCTGATGCTTGTGGCAGTCGTGTATAAACTACAATTCGTATTTTGAAGTTGAAAATCTTACCCTACCTATTGAGGGTAGTTTAAATAAAAGTCTTGATTAATCGTATTTTAGTCGACCGGTATGACGGGTTTGAACTTAGTTTAGTGTCGTTTAGATAATTTTTCTAAAAATTACAGTGTCCATCTTAAAATTGGTTAAGATTTTTGAATCCTTAAGTCCTTAAGGAAGATCTAAAGAAGTTTACTCAAATACATTTTCGTCCTTAAAAAAAAGGAAACCGAAGAAAGCAAAGAAAAAAACAAAAATCTTGTGTATAAAATTATTATTAACCCAAAAACATTTTAAGGATTTCTCTTACAAACAAGTAAATACAAGTATTTAATTAAAATTGTATCCCTTAAAGGACCTCTCTCGTCGCTATTTAGCTGAGATTGTAAATTTTGTCTGTGTTGATATTTTTTATAAATCGAACGCGATAAGAAGTTTTTTGTTTCCGGATTAAAACCAAAAAAAATAAACGAATACCGACAAGATACAAAAAATACCATCAGTTTTATCCTTTCACATCCTTGAAGTCCTTTTGTGCCAATCATTAATTAATCAAAGTGCAAGTGTGTTCATACTCTGTGACAGAGAGCAAAAGAAAGAAAGAAAAAAAAAACGAAGAAAATTATCTAACAAGAATACAATCTCTTTTCCGGTTGATCCTTTTCAATACTTTATTGTCCTTGGTCATTTGTGATACAAGAAAACAAAAACAAAGAAAAAAAAGGATTTTCAACTGTTTTCCACCTTTTCAGCAAAGCAAGCCAAGAAGAAGAAACAGAACAAACGAAGAACCAACTACACGAAGGATTGCTGCAACCAGCGTGTGTAAGTTTAGATTTTAATTAAAAGCGACAAAAGAAGAATGAAAGTGATCCTTAAAAATTCCCTGGCAAAAGGATTGTGTTGATGATGATGGGCTGGGGTGGGGTGGCAGGGCTAACAGGACTAACACAATTCTTCGTGTGCATTCTGTCGACGACATGGAATGGTATATCCTTTTCCTTACGCCCGGCCCAATAGAAACCACAAACTGCATGTGGTATTACGACCTCCCTTGGGACTCTATACAGTATGCCAAGGCACATATAATGTATGTGTGTTTTTAAGAGGGCATTCCGATGAAAGGGAAGGGGGGGTGGTAGACTGTTTTCAGGAACAGGAGATGGACGGTTGGTTAGTTGAGTTGATAGTGCATCTAACCAGCCCTCTTCGTTCAAAGTTTTGCGGTCACAGTTGGTGTGGGGTGTGCCAACGCTACCGCTACCGCTGCTGCTGCCGTGTGTCCAATGTATCAATGACAAGGATTCATTTTCGTTTCGCTTGTGATTTTAGACTTCAGGTTGAGCAGTGATCCTTGGTTATATTTTTTTTTGTGTGTATAATTTTCAGTACCCATTATTTTGAGTTGGGTTACACCTTGCAGAGGGATCCAGTGTGTTATATGAGATCCCGATGATGGGAAGGGGGAAATTGATTTGATTTTTTGTGTTCGTCCTTTGTATAATAGTTGTGGTGGAATGTAGAAGGTGGTTTTGTGGTTTGTTGGTTGGTGAAGAGCTTTGATTCGTCTGTCTTTCGTATGGTTTGTACTGAGTTTCATTTATTGTAGTTGTCGCTGTCATCGTTGCTCGTCGAGCTTGTCCTTTCTAATGTTCCCTTTTTGTGGTTTTGTCAAAGATTGTTAAAGTGTATACCGTCCTCGCTTGTCCTCGTCATCGTGTAGCTTAGGCATCTTGTACCTGATGTAGAACGAGGATATTAAAGAACGGGTATGGAAAAAGGATATTTTAATTTTTTTTCTACTTCTTCTTCTGCTTCTTCTGGTTCTGTTATGGGTTGTTTGTTGATTTTGTAATTAACAAGCGATTTGGTAAACCGATAAAAGTCCACACAGCTCGAGAGATCGAGAAAGAGAGAGTGAGAGAAATGTTTATTCAGAAATCAGTGTTACGTAAGAATAAAGCAAGCAAATCAAATTAATGAGGTTTGAAGGAAAACTTTTCAAACCAACAAACTTTGCCTTATTATACTTTTTCCTGTTGTATATACTACAGGTCTAGTATAGGTAAGTAGATACATAGGTACCGAAATACATATATTTATGTAGCTAAAAAGGTACTCCTAGTGATGGTGCCCAAATTATAATATTCCGGTGGGAGGATTATTCGTATATTATGAGGGTAGGAATGGGTAAAGGAGGAATAATTAAAATAGAGAAACATGGTTTTACGCTTAGTTATTTTTGTGCTTGTTTTTTTTTTTGATATTATTTTGGTGTGTTTGAAAATTAAGAAACAAAGTCAGAATTCTTAATGAATTTGTACTTAAGTTTCCTTAGAGCCAGATGGAAATGTATATATTTTCTGTTTGTTTATTTAGTGTAAGAGAAAGAGAGTTATGCTTTCACAAAGTAAATACGTGGTTTTCTAACTTTTATACCTATACCCACCTAATGTCTTCATTTAAAGCTCAACGCAAAGTACATATTATTAGGTAGGTCAGAAAGGAGATCATAAATTGAAAGTATAATTAAGTATTATTATGTATCCTGTTGTTGGTTTTTTCTTATTTTTTTTTTTTTGAATTTGTGGTTGTTTTGTAGATTTTGTTGGAATATTTAAAAAAGGCTAGAATTTAATGTAAAAATAAACTTTGGAACGTGATGATTAAAATAAAGTTTAATACGTATTTAAATAGCTGATGTTTGTTATTATAAGTCAATTATTTGCAACATGTTGTAAATAATTCAATTAAAAGAATTTTGTATGAAAAAACAAACAAAAAAGGGGCTAAACAAGGTTAATTGTAGCATTTAGTCTTCGTTACCTATAATGGATTATTAAGGACTTTAGGAGTAGGAATTAGGACAAAACTAATTAGAATAAATATTTAAACAAAATTTCGATTAAGATTTATTACTTGTATTTATTTTTTACTCAGGATTTTATTTTCGGATGATCTAACATTTTTTTTTAAATGTGCTATTTAATTTATTTGACAAGCTTAGGATCTGCTAAAATTACACCTGATTCGCAAATAAAAGTATTGTAATTCGTTCTTTCTGGTAAACTACTTAACGTTTTTAAGCATTGGCTTAGCCGTGAGCTCGACTGGTAACTTTTATCTTTTAAGTATACAATTGAACAAGTACATTTGTATAATGGTATAAAATTAAAAAAGGTATGAGTTGATTGTATAAATATTTGGTTTATGTGATTTATGTGTATTCCGTTATTAGTAAGTGAAAAATTTGACAAGGTTCGCCCAATCTGATCCATTTAAAATTTCAATCGTTTCCTGTACTGATAGGGATGGTTTACCAAAGCATACCCTTCTTTGCTGGTTAAAAATTGGACACACACTGATAAAATGAAAGCAATCTTCTTTAGCTCTCAAGTTACATAAATTGCAAAATTGGTCAAAACTTCCGTTGTATGGTTTTCCATTTAAATGTAGAAGTTCGCATTTTGTTTTATAAATTAGAGAAACATCTTTAAAGGAGAAAGAATCTTGGAAGTAGTTCTTGTCACACAAGTTATAATTAAGCTGGCTATAGAGTAGTCTGCTCTCCGATTTTTTCAATCATCTGATTTCTGTTAGATGCTTTAAGTTTTTGAATGATTTCGTAGAACTTCGTTATCATCT